>NW_008795405.1:3932088-3997149 GCF_000699145.1 Aptenodytes forsteri | reverse complement strand
TTTTTTTTTTTTTTTTTAATAAAAAGCAAGGGTTTCTATAGGCCTTTAGGTAGAGACTCTTTGCTTTTAAGAGATATGAACTTGTTTAAATGCATCTTCTTCTCTTCACTTTCTTATTCCAAAAGCAGCTATTAGGGTCTGACTTGCACTTTCAAAGCCAAAAAGACACTAGAAGCAATTTTTAAAAACAAGCTAGTTCCAGAGGACAACTGCTGGACAACATATTGCTCAGGTGAGGGTGAGGAACCCTAAAATCACCACTCAAGCTCATCTGTGGTGCAGCAAGACCTTGATAAACTTGCCATATCTAGCTGGGACAGGAGTTAAAAAACAAGAACCATTACTACAGGTATGGGTGTATAATACTTTTTTTGCCCTCTACAAACAAAGCCACTACATGGTTTGCTCCTGATATCACCACAGCAGGGCTTTGAAGATGCTGATACTGTTAGGTCAAAAAATGCAAAAGCTTGTTCCAGTGGGGCTTAGAATTTGGAAAGCTGACACAAGCTTTCACAGACCATGCACACATCTTCATATAGAGTACCCTACATATTAGAAGAGGTTTAACATTTCACACTATCATGATAGTTCTGTTTCTTTGACTCAGAAACTCTTCTTAGTTATATTCCTGGATTCACATGAAGCAACAATTTGCATGACTGAAAAGTGAAAGAAAGCTTCAACTCGTGTATTTGCATTCTTTGAAAAGGCTATTTGTCATTCAGTACAGTACTTGAAGACTGGCAAGAAAATGGACTGAGGCTAATCTAATAGTACATTCACTCCCAACTTTTTTTTTCATTGTTGTTATTGTTGGACTTGTTTCTAATTGTCTTTTTTTATTATTTTCTGGGAAAGTGTAACTCTAAGGAGACAGAACACAACTCTTTGGGATGGGGGGTGGTGCAATTCTATTATTGTTGCCTTCATTTTAATAAAGACAGAATAAATAAAAAACCCAGGCTTTTTTACTAGATATAAAAAGCCCTAAAGGCTGAAACATATAGCAATTAGAAAATAGAAATAATTAGCAAATTAGTAAAATAGATGAATTTGTATCAAACGCTGCCAAATTCTGTAAAGGGCATGGGATTCACAGGACTTCTGCTTGCGACCATATCCATTTTGCTTCCCTCCCATGTTTGGCTTTGACTGTTTTGAGTGATGCTGGATGAATGAGGGATGTAACTGATCAAAAGATGGACCAAGCAGCATGTCTCACACAGAGCTCACCAGTCCCAGACCAAGAAAGGAAACTTAAAAACTTAAAGACTTAAAAACCAACACTGTCCGTAACGAAGAACCGACAGCAAATCTTCATGCAGCAATGCAGAAGAGAATTTCTCTCCGCAAGGGAATACCATTATGAAGGTCTCAGCAATTATTTTAGAAATCAATCCAATCCAATCAAACCAACAGAAATTAAACAAAATTATTTAAAAAACCACTAATCACAAGCCCAAACTAATAGTGAAGGGGAAATGGAAGGTTTTTATACGATACCTAAATTGACCATAAGTTTGACACGGCCTCCGTCCAGCTCCAGGCGCAGAGTGTCTGCAGAGTCCCGTGAGGTGGTTGCCATCAACAGCCCATAAGCGCGCTGGGACATGAAACGGAAGGACACGTCTTCTGCTTCTGTATGCATGACCATAGGCATGATGATCTTCATGTACATGCTGCCATCATAGCTCAAGATAGAGGCCTCTGCAAGGAATCAGCAAACAATTGCAAAAATTGAAAAGAAGTTACACCTCTGCATGATCTTTACTCCTGAAGAACCCTGACATCTATGATAGACCACTGAGTTTACAGAAACCATACCACTCGCCACAGAAAGATATGTAACTGGGGAAAACCACAGCAATTGTTTAACTGCATCCAGCAACCCTATGTGGCAAGCATGAGCAGCAAACACAAAGATATGGTATTCACCACAACTGGAGGCAGCAGTGCTCATGGAGACACAATCCCCAAGAACAAGTGTGTTAGCACAGGGCGCTTTTGTAATAATGAGCTGGCAAAGCCTCCATTTTTCACACCTTCCAGAAAATGCAATCTCTTCCATTAGTCCAGCCTTCCCTAGCACTAGCTGTAATGACTACTTTAAATAATGTCTACAACACTTCTACTAGACCATTTAGTCTTGCCTTTGAAGGCTCAGAGTTCTTATTGCCAGTACTCTTAAGAGCTGTTGCTTATTTAGAGAGGAATTTCATTCCATTGCTAGCACTTGAAAGAAAAACAACTGTGTGAAGCAAGTTTCCTAACAGGTCTTCTCTACGTCAGATTTGTGTTGTTTTGTGATTTTATATTTTTCCCCTCCTTACTAACAACTAATGTTAGTAGAGCTCTGCTGACACAACCGATGGCACTGCAATGCAAATGAAGAAAGGAACAAACCAAACTCCATTGCAAGTTTAAGTGCCATTCAAACACACTAAAAGTCAGGAGATGGAGGCACAATGAAAGCCAGGAGGAGGAAAAAGAAAAAAACAGCAAGGAAATAAATTATATTTTCCTATCATCTCTGAGGATGTCAAAGAAAATGGGAAGTTCAGCTGAGGAAAGGAGTTATAGTACTTAACATTCTCTATTTGTTCAGGGTCTTGCCTGCAGAAACTGATATTCTTCTCTAAGGGGGTAGAATTAAAGTCTTGTGATCGAACTGCAGCAACCACTACAGCACGGCAATCATTGTTTCAGTCCAGGAATATGCTCCAAAGCATTTTTATCTGCAAAATTTACAAATCTACATAAATATATTAATGTATGAATCAGAGCATCCCTTCTCCCCACAG
The DNA here is from genome assembly GCF_000699145.1 of Aptenodytes forsteri. Lineage (NCBI taxonomy): Eukaryota > Metazoa > Chordata > Aves > Sphenisciformes > Spheniscidae > Aptenodytes > Aptenodytes forsteri. The sequence continues at coordinate 3,994,345 of NW_008795405.1, read as the reverse complement.
CCCACCCCTACCAAAGGCAGAGCTGTAGAGATTGCTCCATGTAGGACTTCTACCACAAAACCGCATATAAAAATCCCAGAGGTTAAAAAAAAGACCAGTTCAGCTCCCTAGGCACGTGGAAGGATGGCCCCGTAAAGCACTCTTACCAGTGCCTCATCCAGTTTAGCCAGTTTTCTCAAATGGTTGGGATTCTCACCAGGCACTGCACACACCCCAGAAAGCTAACACCCCATCTAATTTAACCAACTGCAACAACATGTATTTGGAATCTAGATGTTCTCCTTATGTTTCACCCCTTTGTCCTGTATTTCCCAGCCAGGCCACTCATGCTGACAGGATTGGAACTTCTAGAGGGAAACAGCAAGCTTGGCAGAGCCAATCCTTACGTCCTCTCAATGCCTAAATGTTAGATACTAGAGTAGGGTAGATGGAGGGGAAACTGAGAAACAGCCATATGTCCATGCTGGAAAGGACCCATGGCTGGCTCCACAATAGCCAGTAACAGAACTGCAGTGTGTAATAAATATGCAAATGAGGTGATAAATAAGGATATAAGTATCAAGCTGATAAAGTGACAGAGGACACCTGTATATGGTTACAAAACATTTGGTGAGGATCACTGTGGTTGTGCTGGTGCAGCGACCCACCGCGCTAATAGCTGGTATGCAGCACCTCTCTGGTCATGGGACATACAAACGCATTAAGAAGAAAACTTTCCTGGGAGCACCATTAAAATAAGATGGCTGTGAACAGCATCCCTATTCACCAGTTTTCTTAGCTACACTCCCCACACACTGTCATGGTCTGTACACACAAAGCTCTCTACAGACAACACCCACTCAGCCATACATATATCTTCTGGGTACAAGCTGTCAGTGCTGCCCTGGGGACTCACATCTTCACTTGGCCAAGAAACAGAGAAGGAAAGAAACCTTCTTTTTCAAGTTGTGGGAATGGTTTCTTCTCTTCAAAGCACAGTTCTCTTTCCCCTCACGTCTGCACCTCTTACTTGCCACCCACAGCTGCAAGCTGGAACTAAATGTACTGTATATTATACATACACTCAAAGGCAATGCGTATGTACACACAAACCCTTCTTACTCTCTTTCCTCTCTCTCTCTCTGCGGATTGTATTAGAAAATGCAGTCAAGCATGAAATGGCTCTTTTGACGCCTTCAGCTCAGATGTGCCTTGCATGAAACAGTTGCCTGCCCTAGTGCTTCAATAGCTGTGAGAAGGGGGTTGGAGGATATCAGGACTATGAGTGGGAGTAGCTGACACAAGTGCCCCAGCTCTGCTGCTTCCTTCTCCACAGTGCCATGCGTTAGGTGCTTTGGAAACATGAGTTTTTCTGCAGACACTAGAAGACAACAAACTGAAAGCGTGGTAATAATGAGTCTCTTCCCTTCAGAAAGAATTCATGTCCTTCAGCTCCACTGATCCCATTGCCAGAAAATTACTGTCCTTAGACAAGAAATCCCAACCATTATTATTGTAGTTATGTAAGAAGGACCTGAAGAACACCCAGAATTGCTGAAGATGGCACAAAAGTCTAGACAGTGTTTCAACTGCCACAGCAGCCTAAATCAGGTATTACTGTCCCTTGTCTGGCCAGTCTGCTACAAACAGGGAGCAATGAATCCTTGTAACAATAAGCAGATAAAATTAAATAGCCTGAAATAGTTGAAACAGCCTCCGCACAACCATAGGAGATGATGAGTTTCTGTTCTTTCGTGTGTCCTGTGCTGACCTGAGCCTGGCCCAGCTCAGACCACCTATGCACTTGACATCTTTTAAAAATAAAGAGATTTCATTCTCACTTTGCAAGTCTTCACCATCTGGAGTATCTGGGAGCTTTTTCAGCACATGTCCTTGCAAGCAGACCATTCCCTCCAGCTACAAAAATACCCCTTCAGAGAAGGGTATTGCCTAATAGCTGTCGTATGAATAAAACCTATCTCCTTTTCCTGACAGTCAGTCCCCAAAACTTGAGGAAGGCATGTTACAGCTGAGCAACACATACAGCAAATCTGCTCAGGGTTGAATGTAACCTGGCAACAACTAGGTGACCTCAGCCTCCTAGGCACCTGTGCTGGTGACTTCTGCCTGAATACAGGCATACATTCGATTGTCCTCGGCCATCTGCAGCAATGGGACTGTAATGCTTCTGTTCAGCACCATAAATACAGGCAGCAGCACAGTTATCCAAGTTTAAAATACATGCACATTCCTTCCACCCTTCTACTTTTAGGGTAGCTATTATACTTGGATGTCTCACAGAGACATGCATAGGAGCAGGGGTTGGAACCATGTTTCAGAGACCCACAGATTTGTACAGACAAAAAGATCCAGAGCGGCATTTATTTGCGATCCCAAAGCCAGAAGCTTCATTGCCATTAGCTTGGAGATGGGAAAAGGAAGAAACCAGGTGCTGATTCAAAACCGCCCTGACATAATGCCAGAGATCTGTGAAAATCAATATATTATTAGGAGCGATTAGCTTCCCAGTCTTGTGCTCTGAGACCCTGCCAGCTTTAATTTTACACTTAGCATCCAAAGGAGCAATTCACTGCTGCTTCCCCGCAAGACTCTGTATAAACCTCCTGGGGAGATGGCAACAGGCATATTCTTAGAATACAGAGAGAAAAATATTCAAGAGTTCTTAATGTTCTTTCTCCTGCTTTCTAACCTTTCTCTTGTATTAATCTCCATTCTTTGCCTCTTTCCTTTCTTCTCCCTTTTAGTTTTTCCTTAGTCTCCTGTTCTTCCCTGTGGTCTCTTTCCCCTGCCTCCCAGATTACAATATAGCTTTCTTCCTGAAATTTCCAGAAAGATAACAGTGCAAGAGGAAGGAAAAAATATCCTCCCTTCACAAAAAGTTTACCTGAAGTCACCAACGACAGCAGTTCAGGGCACATGACATATTCCCCCTAGCTACATTTGCAAGAGTCGGCTATTGCCACCTGCTCCCACTGAGCAGAGCTTCCAGAGACAAGTGTCACCAGCTGGAGAGGCACGAGACACCTGGCAAGGAGCAAGTGTGGAAAACACGTATGCTGGTTCAAAACTAAAGGGGAATATAGATCAAACGCTTCCACCTTCTCGCAAAAATTCAAATATCCTTAAAGAAAAAGTGCCAAAGCTTTGTATCCACAAACCAGATAAAACTTCCCTGTAGGCATTACACAGCACACCTCTTTCCCTCCCATACCCCCTAGCAGACACATGGCCACAAACAAAACCAGCCTTGATTTTCTGAAAACCAAAATTATACTTAAAACAAACAAAACAAACAAACAAAAAACCCCAGAACTGAAAAAAAGGCCTAAAAAAAGAAAAAGAAATCCTCATTCCTGTCCAAGTGGATTCCATACAGATGAATTTCAACAACAGAAGTCTGTCAAGTAATTTGGGGAGCCCAAATGTAATCACTCAGACTGAAATCTAACTAGGTCGCAGAAGATAATGCTCCTTTTTTGGTGGAAAAAATGTCATGGGAACTTGAAGTGCTCACAAGCTGTTACGACCTTGCACGTCATCTGGCAGGGTGAGAGCTGGGAGCTGCGGGGCTCCCAGGGCCGGGCCCTCGCTGCCCAGGGCTGTCCCACACACCCAAGGAGGTGAACACAACAGACCTGCAGATCATGGCCAGGTCCAACCAAGAGCCCAGGAAACATCATGGCGATGAGGCAGGCCTGGGGTCAGGCCGGGAACTCAATCTGCAGGCCAGGGCTAAGATCAGGTGCCGCAATTGCCAGGCAGGGCCACGGTGGCAGGGATGGGACGTGGGCCTAGCTCGGCAGGGCCCGTGGCCAGGCAGGGCTGTGGGGAGCTGGAGACCAGCCCTGCTGCGGCATCGCTGAGGCAGGGGCTGATGGCCCCAGGGGGCTGACATGTGGTTCTGGGCCGTGGGCAGGGTGGGGGAGCCCTGGGGGCCAGGCAGGGCCTGTCGGTGCCCTAAGGGCCCAGGCGGTGTGGAGCCAGCAGTACCATGCTCTGGCACTGCTTCTCACTGACCCAAAAGAAAAGTCCATGTTTACTAAATGCACTATGACACCTTTTGCAGCAAATTGGATTTTCCCTGGATGTCTCCCATTTAGGTGCCACTGGACCTCCCCTTACTCAGCCTGCCAAATAGGACAGAACAACTGAAAGGAATTTCAATGTAATTCACTAGCACTGAGGGACAACAACTGAGAACGCAAAACCATCTTTAAATACCTGCCTAAAGAGAACCATTACATTAGAAATAAGAATGGGTTTTATTAGTCTAGCAAAATACCCTGCAAATAATACCACTAATCAACCACTGATAGGTTTATTGTTCTAGTAAGAACAAAGCCATTCTGCTTTAAAGATTTCAGCCTGACAAGATGTCAATAACATTATCATCAGTTGTTATGCACTGGAAACTCATGAAGATAAAACAGTTAAAATCTCGGACACAGACAAACACAGAAATGTAAATAACCTGGACTGGTTTTGCCGGTGCTTAATCTCCCTCACAGACCAAAGTATTTCTGCAACATCACTCCCAATTTTTCTTTGCTTCAAATTAAGATGATGCCTTCCTTCCCTACTCCCAGTGGTTATACAGCTGCTTTACAAAAGGACCTTCGTATCCTGAAGCTCAGCATACCATTACCCTAGTTCCCTCGTTCCCTCACTCTGTTCTAGACTAAGTAAACCCCTTTCGTTCAACTTCTCCTAGCTTTTATTATCTAAAACTTGCCTCTTCTGCTTCTCACCTCTGGCTTCTCTCTGATTTGTATACTACTTTCTTAAAGTCAAATGCTCCAACTTGAATAGCATATGTCAGTTAAGACCAAACGGGCACTAAAAGTAGAATAATTACATAAGATACCCTTATCAGTACAATGTGTACAAAATATTTCCAAATGAGCAGCAAACAAGAGAGATAATAGAGCTATCTTCAAAGCATTCATCACATTTTCAGGGATGCAAGAATACTGGTGGAGCAGTAATAATAATTGTCACTTATAAGGCCGCTGCTATGGACAAAAATTGCTAGCAGATGTTTACATAGGCCAGATGACATCCAGATGAATATCTTTCATCAAAAACATTTTTTCAAAACCTTGCAAAATTTATTTCATAACAGTATTTAAAACATTTCATTACTTTCAACATACATTTAAGTCTGAAAATAGCCCAGAAGTGCAGGTTGTTTCATATAAAATAAGAAATTCCTGAAGAATTCCTGAAGTGCAAACCACACCTATTTATTTCTCTAGAAAGTCAGAACAAAATAAATACCCTATTCACCATTTCCCTTTCCATACCACTGTCTCCTCCTGTTCCAGTGTCTTATATATTTCCTATCCCTTTCCTTTGTGATTTTTCCAAACACAAGCAGAAATATCAAGTTACTGCAGAAAAAATTATTGCCTAAGTATCCACAAAATGGAAGACATACAAAAATCTAGGCAAAGAAGGCAAACTAAAAGCCCCAGCAACACATCTGTATGGAAGTGCAGGGTTCAGTGCAAGTACTATAACGTCCTTTTTCAGGCAAAAAAAAATTTAGCTTGATTCATAAAGTTTAGACATTGAAATGACTTTGGTTATGAATGGAAGCAATTCTGAATTTATTTCAGAACTACACAATTATTTTTTTTCTGAATCCAAAATTAACACCTTGCTTTTCTAGTTCAATATTATAAGGAGGTTATATAAAATATAATTATAATTATAATTATAAAAATCCTGTAAATCGGTCCTGAGAATTTTCAGCTCAAAGTGGGTGAAATCTCAAGGAACTAGTTAAAACTGTGAAGCTTTCACCATTGTAAGGGAAAATCACACCAGATTTTTGACTATCTACAACAAAAGCTTCAATGGAGACCACCTAAATTTTAAACTGACCTAGAGAAGGCATATTAGGATGCAGGATCCCAAATCTCCCTCCATTAATCAACCTCACAAGCCTTTGCACTCTAGATTCTAGCTTTGTTTAACTTCTGAAATGAACCAACTCTCCAGCTCCCAAGGCTAACCTATGGCTACCCTACAAAGAAGTATGTACCAGTTTCCATCAGCTTCAGGCTTGGTACGTGCTTCCTCTTCTCCTGTCATCACCACACACAAAAGAGGGTAAGTTAATTAAGGGGTGTTGTCAGGTGGGCAGTTCCAAAAAAAGAAAAAAAAGCCTTTAATCCACAATGAAAGGTAAATGTTATCTAATAAACTTTGCATCTCCCTTCTTCAGGCTGTAATCATAAAGAACTGGGTTAGGGAGGAGCTGTAAGAGCACTGAGTAGCACAGTGGAAATATTTGCAGACAGAGGAAACTGTAACTTGTAAATGTTATTGCTAGCCCTGGGAGGTGATGAGTGAGGCTATATTGCCATACTGAAGCTTGGCAGAGACGCAGGGGAACCAAGAAGGAGCACATGGGCTCTTCAAACTTACTCCAAATGTCACTCTAACATTTACAGAGCTGTGTACAACTGTTTGGGAAGAAATCTCTGGCAAGAAGGCTAAGGGTAGAAGAAGAATTGCTCCTCAAAGCCAAGGAGTGTAATGGGGAAGGCATGGGGAAATCTGCTACTAAAATGATAGCCTAAGAGTTTGCATTATATGGGTGATACAGTTTAGAAAGTGATGTGACTTCTGTTTAGTTCAAACATTTCTGAGTCCTCTTCATGGCACTGTCAAGCTGCATGAAGCATCTGATCACTGTCTTCTCAGTAGTCACTAAGAAAGGGGGATTACAGCAAAGATGGAATTTGGCTTGTCTCAGAGGTGTTCAGTGAAAAAAAAGAGGCAGCAGACACAAGTTGCAGCAAGGGAAATTCCAGAAAATCATAAGGAAAAAATTACACAATGAGGGTAGCCACACACTGCTACAGAAAGGCTGTAGAAAATCCACCCCTGGAAATTTTCAAAACTCAACTGGATAATGCCTTTAACAACCGATTCTGCTCTTGAAGTTGGCCCCACTTGGAGCAGGTGGTTGGGACAGAGACTTCCAGAGATTCCTTTCAACCATGATTATTCTATGACAAGTGCCAGAATGCACCGATTTCACTGGATATTGCACCATTTCACAGACATCACCTTACACCTCCAAGCTGCTACTAATCTGAGATGGAAAAGATTTTGTCTTGTGAGTTATCACGTTAATGGGCATGCTGCTTACAGCATGTTGTCAAGACTGAAGAAACCTAAGATTCAAAACTTTCCTCTCCTACAGGCACTGTATGTCCTTGGGCAAATTCTTTACCCCTGCTGAATCATCTCAGAACAATTACAGTTAGGAAGCAAACATATTATGACACTACTAAACACATCCGACTGCTGTGCTTTCAGTCCTTTTCTCCTACAAGCCACGATGCTCTCACTGAACTGGTGTGTCACATACTGCCAACATCTCCCAGTGGCTGCTGACTCTCAGGTGAAAATTGAAAGGCTTCTAAGGGTGGCTCTCAGCAGTAAAATTTTCATTACTTCCCCGAATTTCCAGGAGATGTGGGCTCTGCTATAAAATCCACAGATGTGGGAAAGCTACTAAAAAGGTAGTTATCGCCAGCCTTCCATCTTTGAAAAGCAAGGCTGTAATGTGAACTACATTCATAACCTTGTGTGAAAGCACAAACAACCTCCCCTCAGTTCTGATTTTTGAATACTGGAAAGAAAAACAGTAACTCATATTGCCTCTGGCTGTTGGTTTAAGGAAGGTTCACAGCATGGACCAGACAACCCTTAATTTCCTTTTCTTCCTTTTTCTCATCTGACAGCCCCAAAACCCTGAACTTCGTAAAGTCCTGGAAGGGGTGCATTAATAGGACAGGGAGCAGAGGGAAAACACGGGTCTACAAACTGTAGGGTAAACTTGTCTACAAAAATCATAGGTATACCATGGTGTTTTTGAAAAAGCAACAATTCTTCAACCCAGGAAAACTCTGACTTAGGAAGGGCCAGAAGAGAGAGACTGCCATGCTAAAAATAAGTAAGCAGAGGAGCTAGATAACTATTTATAACTAATGTAAGGCAAGCAGCTTCATGGAAATGGGAATTTCGCAACACTCACAAAGGCTGACAAATAGGTCATCTTTGGGGGAAGCCTGATACAACAGAGCAGGTAGCAGTGAGGAGGGTAACAACAGCATACATGCTGTGGAAAAATACAGGATAACATCTAATTTGGGGTTTCAGACTACAACTTCCAAACTTAAAATATAAGATAAACTAAGCTGAGTTTACCATACTAGGACCTGGGGGAAGGTCCTTTTAGAGCCTTTTCTTCTCCTATCGCAGAGCTGCTGCTTTCCCTAAAAACATTTGCAAAACCACTCATCCCGGGGTGGTGCCTGCCTGAAAGCAACACTCAGTCAATGCAGCACAGATAGTGCAGAAATGATGACACTGATTTCCAGGCATCCCACAGGCTCTGTCCACTCCTAATGAAGTCATCAGCAGAGATGCAACGGCCAGGGCTGCTCATCCAGCTAATTGCAACCACTGTCCAATTATTGCAACCATGATAAAGAGGAAAAGAGAAGCAAGAACTAGTAGTTGGCATGGGATGGCAGTTCATATTGCCAAGATCATGAAGGCTGAAGCAAGAGATACATGTTAAAGCCTTTAGATTTCACTAGCAGGTATAAGAAATTAAGTCCTACTTTCAAGTAATAGGCACTGCCTTTTGTAAACATGATTGTCCTGCAGACCAAATTCCACTGTATGACTCTGGTACCTGTAAAGAAATGTGTTTATAAAAAAAGGAATTTCAGATAAAAAAAGGAAGAAAAAAAGAATTGGCATAGGCATGTATGGTGCTTCTGTACTAATGATGACCCAAATTACCCAGAATTTCCTTGTTTAGACAATTAAAGGAATGTCCATGAGCTGTCTCTCTCTGACTCCAAACATGACCAAGTGCAGTTTCTCTCTTACAAAATCAGTATCTCTTGGTAAGGACAGAGTTAGCAATTCATAGTCGAAAACACTGGTTATAATTATGCAAAATCATACAGTTATTAAACTCCTACAAGCCTATCTCAAATGCCGAAGGCTGTGGTGCAGGATCTTCTAAGCGCATAGACTAGCATTCAATGGATGGGTTTACATACAACTGCAGCCAGCCCAAACCCTCTGTCCAAAACTCAAAGATTTATATTCATGGAGAAGAAAGTTCCATTAATCATCATCATCTTCTCTGAGCTCCCAGAGCCTCCAATGATCTTGATGGGAATTGTAAAAGGTAATAATCCTACTTCTTGTGGAAGCTGTGAAAGTTTAGTCAGTGTTGGCAAATTCTATGAGCTCCTCCAGTCAAAAGAACTGTAGATGTATAAATTATGACAGCAGCTGTGACCCTAAAACTTTCACATTCACCACTGTGCCGCCCATTTTATTCACTTTGAAGTTCAGGGCAGCAGTCAGAATACAATGAAGAGTGTCATACTCCAAAAGGACCAGCCTGATGCCACAGTTAAGTAAAGCTGAATCTTCTTCAGCTGCTTCTATCAGTAGACTTACTGAGATAGTTCCTGAGGCCTGAGTCTATTCCAATTCCAAACAAGGTCAAATCCTGAAATCAACAGGTATCTTAGACTGAAAATGTCATTTCTGTGCAGAAGATTTTCAAATCGCCTTCTACAGTATCTATGACTTTTGCTGAAATGCTTGGATCTCTCCTGCTCCTAACTGAAATTGGAAAGCAGTCACATCATTACCCTGTATCAAGACATTTGCATCCACTTATAGATAAGATGTAAGAATGTACCCACGTCCTGTATTGTTCTCTTTATACTAGATGTAATGGAAAACTCCAAGTTAAAAGAATTTTGATGGTGAATAACCTGTTATTTATCCTGTCTAAAGCACTTCTGTCCACTGTAATAAAGTCCAGAGGGACATTTAGTCTCCAGATTGCTAGCAGCAAACCAGATGTGATGTATTTTGTTATAACATTTCTGATCCATTACATCAAATTATGCCAGATTAAATGTAGTCCATCAGGGAAAAGGGTTTCTTCAGACGTGTAAATTGACTCAAACATAAAATTCAGTGTCTGCTTATCAGTGACTGCACCTCCTGCATGACATCACCTTCCATACAACTTCTTCACTTGATGCTAGGCAGCATACCTGCAGAATTAACTGCCTGGGAAGGAGCTTCACAATGAGTGGGCAGGTAATAAAAAGCTTCATTTCACCATGGTGTTCTCAGGTTCTCTAGGTTCCTGAATAACCTCTTTATGACCTAAACCTCCAAGTCACACAGACTAAGAGCAAGGAAGAATTGGTTCCCCCACTGCATCAGTGTTAGCCCTCGTACTTTTCAGGACAGCACTAAGGACGATACAGTCGCTATCCCTGTCCCAGGTGTGAGGTGAAGAATTCAAACATCAACCAGTCATTCCTAAAGACCAGAGTTCAGAAATACCTTAGACAGAGAAAAATGGGAGTTTTGCAGTCTCAGCCTAAAGATAGGTTTTTCCACATCCTAAAATCACTGTTTAGAATGATTTGCAGGGCTGCCTGTGCTCTGAGGAAGCCCAGGACAGGGGGAGGAATAAAGCTACCTATCACAAGTATGACATGTTTGCTAACCTGGGTGGCAGACAGGAAGTTCAATCTCTAAGAATAGATTCTGAATTCTAATAAAAATTTAGATGTTCGATAATAAAGTCAACAGCCACAGCCTTACTGCTCTGTACAGTGGAAAGAATGGCTTGCTTTTACCTAAAATCTCTCCCAGACTCTTAAGTGCAGGAGAGATGTAACTAGGAGAATAAATTGCAAAAGCCATCTCATTTAGCTGAGTGGGATCACAGGTAGGGTCAGGACAGTTAATCACTCTCTATTTGCTGAAAATTACCCATAAAGGTAATTAGATGCACAATTCTCTTGCAGCGATTAGCTCTTGTTGATATGCATATGAAATAGGTACCTAGTAAGAGTTAACTCTGTAATGAAAGGAAAGGAATGAATCAGAACAAAGAGAACATTCAAAGATGGAAGCCAGGGTAAGTTTGGGGGATGGCCAGAAGTTCAAATGTATGTTTGGAGGACTGGAGAATGCTTTCACATGTATTGTTTGGCCAAACCTCTGAAGTGTATCAGAGAAAGCGAGATTATTAGAATGGAGCCCAACACAATTTAACAAAGCATGGTAAAAGCAGATGGGAGCGTGGCTATCAGATTAACTGTGTATAAAGGCTGTGGCAAATCCATCACGAGGTTTTCCAGGCTCTGAGACAGCCTGACTAGAACTGGCCCTACCAGCAAATTGTGTTTACTTCAGAAATGAAAATTTTTCTCTTCCCTCATACAAGCCCGAAAAAGTGGTAGGGGGAGAAAGTCTGTCATTTTCTACTCTTTCAAATAGCATTTCTCTATAGTGATAAAAGCCATTAATCATTACCAATGAAAACTGGGGGGGGGGGAAGTAATTACAGCATCTGAAGGCATTCTTTCAGTTTTTCAACAACTTGTTGCTCTAGTGATATCTAACCCCTTCTCTTGGGCTTTCTGCAGTCTATACCCCTACTGTTTCTGCATCCATAGGAAAGGGATGAGAAAGCCGGGCTGCAACTCTGAAAAGGCAACCTTCAGCTGCGGGGAGCAGGGTTCAGGTGTTGCTCAGGCAAGCACGGGCAGATAGGAGCAGTCCCACTTATGTGCCCCTCACAACTGCCCACATCTCAAAGGATTCGCACAACCAAGCACAGGAGATAACAAGCAGTGGAAGCTCTGCAATAAGGACAGAGTGCTGGGGGAAGCCCACAGCTGTGATTTGGGGCTGAAGCATGCTAGTGGAACTTCATGTGAAACTGGTATCAAGCCTTTGTGTCCCAGGTGGCCTCAGATGGCCCCCAATTTGGAAAATATTCATGACCCCATCTGGAAGCCTTCCCACAAGAGACGTAAAGCTAAATCAAAGCGAATATAAGGAACAGAAGAACATATAGTCTGGAGGTTTCTACATTCAAGAGGATCCTGTACAATTTCAGAAATGATTTAGACAAAAATTATTTCATAACGACAGGAACTGTTTGAGCCTGAATGTAACAGCTGCCTATTAGGACACCTTCAGTTTGAAATTAAGTACATTGCAAAAAATAATCTAAAAGCAGCTAGCTGTATGTACTTTACCTGTCAGATTTCCCCCTCCTACTGTTTGTGGCATCAGAATACAGCATTTCTTTTTTCCCCATCTTTCATATTTTTCTTTCGCCTGTTACTGTTCAAAAGGTCTATACAAAAAACAGCAAAACCAGCCAGCTACCTGCACAAGGCAATAAACAGAGCACATCAGATAACTCCTACCTGTAAAACAGAAATCAAATTTCGTGATATTTTTCAAACCTGTTCTCCTTCCAATTTCCAACCAACTTTGGAAAACCACAAAACAGAATATGAACAGTGCTGCCAAACACACAATATCATTATCTTCAATGGGAGTTAAGGGGCTGACTTTGCCTTAACAGCAATTTTATCATGTCAGAACAACATTCTGCATGATATTAAAGCAACGAGGGTTGTATCTAGTCATATTGCACCCTTTCTCCTGGGAAACACACGGTTACACCTGCAGCCACTTGGTCTTCCAGAGCATATCACTTCTTCTTTGCATCGCATAAACACTCCTCCTGTGTCAGCTAGACCGAATACTACCTCCACAAAGGGAGGAACACACCAGAAAAACATAACCAAAGGAAGACAGGCAAAGCTCTCACTTTCCCAAACAGAAAGCCAAGCTCTGAGCAACTAAGAATACAACAGCTATGGGGTTTGATCAACAGTACCAGTAACCAGGCAAAGTGAAATCTGTGTGCTATGCACCAAGCAGGTGCTATTTTACTATAAAAATCCTACAAAATACAAACCTTTTCCATAACGCTTCAGTCATTGTGGCTCAGCTTTGGCTTGGAGGTACTGTACTTTGAGAGGAAGAACAGCCTTTGAAGCTTGTTCAGTCCTTAGCTTCTCAGATGCAATGGGAGTACTTTTAAACTGATGCTGAGCAAAAACCAATCTCTCACTTCTAAACCCTGAATGCACAAAAATATCTGCATATAATGTTCACTGAGAGTTTCATGAGATAAAGTTTGAAGGATCAATATAAACATTCCTAGGATGCAGTTACATTTTTTTATTTTGAAGCCTGGGATTGCAGCCATTGGTTTTAGCCTCTCTTTGTCTTTTTTTTAAAACAAGGTCTTCATCATGTGATCTTTGAAATAGCACTTCAAGGATATATTTATTTCAAAGTCTAACTTCCCTCAGTGTTAGCAGAACACTTCAGAATTAAATTTGTTTATAGATTCTAGTCCCAGCTCTTCAGGAAACTCAGTCATTTAATAAGATTGCAATAAGAATATGGACGTTGTGTCTGGAGAACATAAACCAAGAAAGGAGAACTACTGATTTCCCTCAGTCTGGGAGTGTGCACATTTTCTCTGAAAAGAATAGAAAGTTATAAAAAGGCAAAGGTAAGTATTCAAATATTGAAGACAGTTCCCAGTAAATGATGAAACTGATGGATTCACACAGTTCTAACCTTCCACAGCATCACAGTTCATTTCTTTAATTACTGGATTATTGATTTCTGTTTCTTGGGTCCTGAAAAAGCAAAAAGCTTGATCTTACCTATACAGTATAACTCTGCTGCGATACTGAATTTCACAGAGGTGCCTATGGTGTGGAAAGCAGAGTTAAGATTTCCTCAGTTTGGAAAGAGAAGAGGCAACTTCTCAGACTTAAAACATACATTAAGAAAATACAAGAGTACGTGAAACTGCCACCTAATGGTGAATCTGCAACTTTGAAGCAGGCTTAGCAGCCAGCACACAAGGACAAAATGCTGCTTTGACCTGTATGTCTTGAATTTGGATTGACAATCACCTTATTCAGCAACATTTAATTACATGCTGCCTCCTACAGCACTGGCTGCTGGTGAAGCAAAAGCGTATGTTTTAAGTGACAAAATATATCTTCACCAGGGATGTGATTACTTTCTCAAACTGCCAGATTTGATTCCCAGTTTTATGTCACAGATAAGAAACTGCACAACAAAGAATATAATAAAGCCAAAGTTCAGTCTTGGATTTTCTGAGGACTGATAATGTCATCTTAACTTCTGATGAAAACTACCAGCATTGGAGGAGTATAGAAATGCTACCGAGTTAAACCAGTTAAATTACTCCACTGATACCGATTTACTAGACATTTCAGCCATTCCAGAACCAAAGCACTTTCCTTTCAGTCAGCTATCATTTGCCTCATGATCTGGTGGTAAAGTTCCCAAATCACTTTCCTTGGTGACTCAAGCATAGGCAGACTTTGTGGCCTTGCTATGCACCAAAATGAGAGGAATCTAGTCCAAATGGGTCAGTATTTCCTTCTCCACTTTGCTGAAACAATATTTAATAGGACCTCTTTATTATGCTTCCACTGAGCCCCTAATAATGTTGGCCTATTATCTAAAGCAGAAGGACAAATTAGGACTCTTGAGATCTATTCAACAAGACATTTTGTGATTTTCCTTTATTTGATCTGAAAGTAGGAAAGAATGTAATTTTCCTCTCTTCAACAACGTATTTTTAGATCCTCGCTTAAGAAATTGTTACAAAACTAAAACCAATATATTAAAAGGAGGCTGCAAACAGAAAAATAAAACGTAATCAACTCTTGTATTGAGGATGTTATGCATCAGGCATAGACACATTTGGAATCTACTTCTGACAGTTCATCAGAGACTAACTCTACGCTATCACCAAAGACAGCTCAATTTACTCCCCTTTTTAATGTGAAAGTGAGGGCCAGTGAAAGCTGTCAGACTGACGTGATGGAAGACGAGTACCTAGGATACATATAGAAAGAATGCTTCCTTCATATAACTCTCTCTCCAACTTGTTATTATCTTAAACTAACAGAGTCATTCAAGAGTTTAAAAGCTCATAGCTTAATACATGAGCCATCAATCCCCATATCTCTGGAGAAAAGGGATGTTAAGCTCTTCACCCACAGAAGCAGACATGCAGCCTCTCTTGCACAAAGAGCGAGCCACTTCTCTCTGTTGTCAATATAAAGTGATTCATAGGCTCTTACACTGGGCTCAGTCATGTTCCTGAGAGTTGCAATACAACATCTGTATGGTACAGCGTGCTCTGCTTTCTCCTAAGGGTTCCTGGAGGGGCTGCGAGGGTACAGAGGGATCCCGGGGGGGTGGAAAAGTTGTGTGTATTCAGGTGTATTAAGGAAACAATACACTTCAGTATATATTTCAAGTCTATTTGAAGATAAAAAGAGTGTAAAGCTTTTCCCCAAAGCGGGTGCCTGTAGGAATTTAGCAAGGTCAAGTAAGCCAGCAGCTGTTGGGTGAGCAGAGCAGGCGATGGGGTTGCAGAGGCTGTGGGCCCCAGGGGCTCGTGCACTTGCTCAGACACTTTGGGGGCACAGTGAGGTGCAGGTGGCGGTGCTGCCTGAGGCCATTAGATGGCGAAGGAGGCTGCAGTTGACTCCTCACTTATGCCACTAGTGCTGAGAAGTACTTGGTATGTGTTTTTTCAAGGGACAGCAGAGTGGTTCTTCCTGGGATGGAAGAGAAAGCAAAGACACACAGCAAATCCCAATCATTTTTCTGTACAGTGTCACTGCCACCAGCCCTCACCGCTACTCACTGGGCAAGGTCCCAAGTTCCCACTCGTGTCTGCACAAGTTCTGGATCAGTAAGTGCTGTTTCAAAAGAAGTTTTTCCTAATTTACACCTGGAAAGGATTAGACACAGCTCTACACCACACCACAAAGAACATCCTGTTTTCTAAAATAAGCAGCTGACATACTCTGACCAAAGAGGGAAAAGGGTAGGTCTCCTAAGAGGATGGCTTTCCTGTCCTCAATTCCTGTTATTTGAAGTCTTCAGCACAATTTGAAAGCATTAAGACACTCTCAGGAATGCCTTTTGAACTGGCCTACTTTCACAGCAGAAACTGAGACAGAAATAGGAGCCAGTGCACCCAGCATCACACTGCAAAGCCACGGAAGTGCAAGGACACAACCCAAAGCCCTGAACTACTGTTCCACCACCACTGGGCTACTGTTCCCCCTTTTTGGATGATCAAAGAGCTACCTGCCATCTCCTTGTTGTACTCTTCATCAGACAGGCCCTGAAAAATTCTCAGAATATCAAACAAATTAAAATAATGAAGAGGCCAATAATTCCTTTGGAAACTGGAAAATAATCCACAAGCCTAAAAATAATCTAGATCTGTAAAGGAAAGAGGACAGTTCTTGACATCACTTGAAACATAGATGGTTAGACTCTTCAGATATAACACCTGTTTCTCTTTCAAATTCTGCAGATAAAGAGAGACTCAAAAGGGGAAGAATTGAGGCACAAGACAGTTTTTTAAAATTTCAATTAGCCTTTTATTTGGACTAGGATTTATTTACTGCAGAGTTAAGCATCTCTCATAGTTACAGATTCTCTATTTATATCTGCTAACTGTGCAAATTTCCTGCTTCCCTGATTCCAGACCAGCTGCTGGGCACAGCTGTGCTCCAACAAAGGCACCAAAACCAGCAGGATTGCTGCAGGACTGTCATACTTCCCTAATTTCATCTGCATCTGGAAGAGGAAATCACAGTGCTTTTCTCACTCACTCCTGACACAGCTCAACAGAACACCACCAATCTAATTTAAAAAACCCACAATAAAAGATGGCCGGTCTGAGAAGCTCCCAAGCTTCCACAGCTTTTAAACATAGCATTAGCACTTCCTCCACAAGGTACCAGGTTGCCAACACAAAGAATACAGGAATCTAGGTGCACAGTCACTTGCAAAACTCTTGGACAGAGCAGAGGACATCCAGTGAGCAATTAGACATGTGGAGAGATCAAGGCACAGAACTGCAAGCAATTTAGAGTCTGGCAACAAAGGAGTTTCTGTTTAATGGAAAGAAGAGAATGCAAAAGCAGAGCAACTAGGCAGAGCACCAAAGTGCCTCATCAACACACTGCAGCTGTATGACCACATACGATGCTATTTGGCATCTAAATCTTGAAGCGCGTTTTAGAATGTGAATTTCACATTCATTTGGGCATCGAGCTCAAGGTTGCAGCAGGATCAAGGCTGCACCTAGGAGAGGGGACTGTCACATCCTCTACCTGGCATGCACTACTGGCTACCTGAACCCTGTCCCTGCTTCCCCCCAGTCACTGACAGTGTGCTGGCTGTTGTGAATAACATCCTTACTTAATAGCCTCTTCACACTGTAGGCACATAACTTACGTTTTGGGATTTTACTTTAAGAGCTGATGGGCCCCTAAGCACTACACAGGGCAACCCTGAGGTTTGTCAGGATTTACTGCTTTTATGCATCAGAACCTAATTGATTTGCCAAAGATCAGGCAAAGTCCATGACAGAGCAGGACTAAATGCAAGTGAACTAAATGGCAGACCGCATTTTTGTTGTTGTTTTGGGGTTTTATGCTGAATAGCAATATTTGGGATGACAGCTCGGCAGTCAGAAAAGCCTCTGTCCTCCACCTCCCACAAAGGTGAACAGTTAGCACTACACTTACTTGCTTCTGCTCATACACTGGATAGAGAGAATGAGCCTTACACTAGGCTGTCCTTTACCAGCAACCTGGAAAGATCTTGGACACCTGTTACTCTTCCCTATGCTTCTCTTTCTCATATGAGTCTGTGAATACCTCTTCTAATTGAGATTTGAGTTTGGGATTTGAAGTTTTCTGGCAACAGCTTTTTCTTACAGTGTATTTGACAATACCTTCCTTAATGACATTCTTTTCTCATCTGATACTGTAACATATGCTACATAATATTGTTTCTAATTTGCCTAAACATGGAGTTTGTTCCACAATTCTTTAAGATCTAGCAAAGAAGCTGAGGTATCAAAATGTTGTTATTTTTATGCAATAAACTATTCTACCCTTCCTAATTCATTATGAGTATAATAAGTAATTACATTAAGACTCAAACAAAATTTACTTTGGGAATCAGTGTCTTGCATATCTTATAAATCTATTCACGTTCTCACGAATTGGGAAAACATACCCAGTCATTAGCAGGATTTAGAAAGAAAAATAGCTCTTTTGAAGTTGGAAGACATTTCCAGGTTTTCATTATTCTGAGGCATACATTTCACAGATCCATACAAGCTAGAAACAGAAGAGCTGGCTAGATCATGCAGCTCCCTTCCCTTCCTTCCCTCTTACAAAGCACATTTCATTAAAGCATGTAGCAGCCTGGCCATACTCTGCTGTTTTAGCCATCCTAACTTCCAGCGTCTAACTGATGGGATTTCCATCCCTTCTCTAGGGTTCCTGCTATAGCAAAACAAAGCAAAAAGAAATACAGCTCATTATTGGGATGCTGTCTATGATATTCACCATTTTCCTTTCTTAATTTAACCCAATATTCCACAGTTAGTGTCCTATGAACTTTCTTAAATAATTCCCCTTGCTTGGGAAGGCAGTCCTCCCATCAGAGCTGATTCATCATCCTCCCCTCAGGTTATCATTTTGCCAAGCAATAGGTACTGAACTCTTCTAATCTTTCTCCATAATTCCTCTCTTCAGCCTCCTGATTATATTTCAACTTTTTTGCCAATTTCCTTCATATTGTTGGATTTCAGTCTAAGCTGCTCAACAGCACTCTCTTTACACTTTTTTTTTTTTTTTTTAAATAAGAAATAGCCATCGAAGCTTGATAAGGGAATATACTTTTTGTACTCACATTTCTTGAATATACATTTCTACTCATGTGACTAGGATTACTTCTCACTAGCACGCCTGTAGCTGGGTATCCAATGTCACTTCATTAGTGCACAATTTAACTGGTGAGGAGTTGATATTCAGGCTTATTATCTTAGCAAAGGTCAATGGGTAAAACTATTTAAGGTTCCCTTCTTGTGTGCTCTGTAAATCTCATATCACTATTGAGTTAAATACATTCAGCCAATCGCTGACACACCATACAAAATCTCATCATTTGTTTAGTGCTTCATAAAGGGCAATGAATAATTTTACCTTTTCAATGCCAAAGAAACTAGAAAGTTTTTTCCCCTTGAGTGGCTCAAGTACTATGGCATTTGATCTACAAAAGGTTGCTTGTATACCACAAAAAAATCCAGCACTGTGTCTCAACAACCACATATTGCATTAGCATTGCAGGTATAGAAAAGTAGCATAAGACAGAAAGTCACTGCTATTTTAAAAGAAAATCTCTGACCTTTAAGGATTTTTAAAAACCAATGCAGGTCTGGGCAATGTTGTTCTTTTGGGGATATAAACTCAAATTATTAATACACAAAACCAAAAGCTGCCCACATTTCTGTACTGATGAAAAATAAAATACTATGTGTCAACTAGCAATAATAGGAAAATGAGTCAGATAACACAAAAATAAGTATCAATCACTAGGTCAGGTTTTCTACCTGTTCTCAGGGCAGGATGTCCATTAAGCTCAAGAAAAATTATGAAACAGAAGGGGAAAGATTAACAAAAATTAACATTTTGCTGGTCTTCAACTTTACTCATTCTAGAACCTGAAGCTCTTAATGATTCATGAATCTTTCACCTTGCAACCCTTCTATGACTTAGGGAAGTCTCAAATATCTGGGGTTTTCTGCAGCTGGGGAAGATAAGGCACAGAAAAAAGAACTTGTCTGTAGTGATATAAGCCAGAAAGAGAATCCCAAGGCATATTTTGTATACTTTTAACATATACATACTGTTATACTTTTGTGAAGCACTGAATTAGTGATATCCCATATATGTCAAGGCTTGTTTTGTAAGAAGCCCCAATCAAATTTACTCATTAGCCCAGCAGTGATGCTGAATTTACATGACACAACTGCCTGTGCTCACACAGTTCACCTGCAGGTACTGCCACTGGAGCAGTCAGCGGATAGTCTTGCAGAGCAAACAGGACTGCACACACCGTAGCACAGGGTGCTCTGTGCCTGATATACTGTGACACACCTTCTGAACAACACCTATGAGGCAGCTTTGCAAAGATTTCCAAGTAATAGTATTCGTTGTGCTTTTACCGCTGGTCCAGGGGAAATCGCTGTGTCTTTTAGCTCTCACTGCCAGACAACATTTCCTTAATGTTCATTTGTTCCTTAAGTTAAGGCTTGTACACCTTCAGTTTTGTCTTATAAGCACATCTTTACTAACTTCCTCCATGTATTAGTTGGAGCCCCCTGGATTCTGGCCAGGCATACAGGGAATGGTAGTTGAGTGCATGCAATGCTGGATAAGGGAAAGGCTGACCCGTGGGGAGCTGTACGGTAATCAGCTTTTCATTACTGCATGGCTGAAAGGCCAAAGTGATTCATCAGTGCTCTTCTGAGTGGGAAAACAGGAAAGGAGGAGAAGATGAAGGAACTCAGGAACTGACATGAATTATCTCTATCCTATCACAGTATATAAGTAATTGTCTCTAGGAACTGCTAATCAAATATCCCAGGACTATATCACCATGTCTGTAGAGATCTGCAAGTATTATTTTAAAGACATTAGATAGCTTTTTCAAGATGGAAAAAGTAGTTTAGTGACCTAAGAGTCTAATGACTAAACTATCTGATATCTTAGATTCAGACATTTAAATCCCAGTAAAGTAAATGCAACCCCCTCAGCCCGGGTCTGCGACTAATTACTTTTGTAATCTTGAATCTTACTGTAGGTACCTTAATTGCTCCATATCACAGTTTCCCAAAACGTAAAATGATAATGATATCCATCTCTTTTTTATATATGCAAAAATGGCACTTGTTTGCATAGGATTATCATTTTGCACCCTTATAAACAGTTTAATGCAGGTTTATTTAGCTTATTCTGATAGCCCAAAGACAGGTAAAGAGGTCAGCAACTTATTGGCTTTCTCCCAGCTCTGACCTTGCCTGTTCCTTGTAAGTTTGAAGGCTCCCCCATGTGCTATCTGTATGCAAGGGTACAAAAATTAACCCAAGCCCCCATCTCTGGCTTCTACAGAGAGAGGGGTAATACTGTGAGATTTGGCAGGCCCCACATCACTATGGCAGAGAATAGCCTAAAATCCATTGCCAGTGTGCAAAGACGGTCTCATCAACAGTGTCAGATGGGTTACAGTTCATTGCCTGAACACTTCTGTCTCACTTCAGTACTGAACACATCTCAGCCCCAAACACAAACAAGTTTAATGCCAGGACCCCCATATCTCCCCTCCCAGTTGTATCTGGGTGGTCCTCCTTCCTGCCCTAAAGCCCTTCTAGGTAGCCTTCACCAAGGAGCTGCTCAAGTGTGTAACCCAGGAGCAATGCTGAAGCAGAAAAAAACATAATACACAGCCACCTGCAGGCACCCGAACAGATGCTGAGTTACAGCTCTTGGCATGCACAATCTCTTCTGCGCCTAACAGGATACTCCCTTTCAAGGGATCCACATGGGAGGAGAAAGCTGTGGGTGCCACACTGTTTTCATAGGATTTTGTTGATCAACGCTTTGATACAGCACATTGATCCAGTGGATACAGGCCAGTATCCCTCCCTAATCTGAGCGATGGGGTGTCTGGGAAAAAACAACTCTCAGCAGAAGGGACATGGCAGCTGTTTCAAAACTGCTTCTCCTGGAAGACTTACTGACTGAGGCTTTGCTGGTGGCAGAGACTAGGGTATGAACTGTAGGCAGCACACACATACACACACACAGAAGGGTAAATGACCAGCATTTTAACTTTTATGGCTTCTCTCAGAAAAAAAACAGTGTAGAAGAGAATAGATGGGCTCAGCAAATAGTCACCAGCTAGCAAGAAAAGACAAAAGAAAAGAGAAATCACAGCAGTGTAAATCAACCTGGGGAGAAATGGCTAAATGAGGATGCTGATTGCTAATCTACATCCTGTCACTCTGACTTTATAAGCAGGCTAGCTCAAGAGGCCATGTGTGCAAAAGCAGCCCCATAAAAGCACTGTCTTTCCCACTCTCATCTGTATTCACAGCAGACCAGGTTTTCACTTTATGGCTGCAATGTTCTTGTTTCTTCTGCAGGTCCATTAGCACTGTGCACGTTGCACAGTCAATACCAATTCCAACCTACACTTTTCTGCCTTTTTTATTTGGACATAAGTCCTTCTGTCTGCTGGATTCATTACTCTTTGACATGGCTATTTGTGGTGTTCATTTATGTTTTGTTTTTTTTTAAAGCAGCCCAAGTGCCTTTGACTTTAAATAAAAATAAAAAAAAAAGATAAAGCAAAAACAAAGTGATCCATTTAAAAAACAGCATGAGAAATCATTTCTGTTTCTCTTTAATCCTTTTTGTTTTGCCTAATTGCTTTACCCGAAAAGGTTGCAGGCTATAAAATAACACAAGAAAAAGATACCAGCCTTTTGTTTGACAAAGCTCTATTAATTCCTTCCCTTGTCCCCTTTTCCCACATCCCAAGAAATCTTCCAGGACATTCCTTGCTCTTCTGCACCAGACAGGAAAGTGAAATTTGATTGGACTGGAAGGTGAGGTGGCAGAAGGAACCCAGCAGGCTTAGAGGAATGGCATACTAGCATTTGAACAAGGTACAGAACTGTGATGTTGCCTCAGTAAAAGGGAGGGTGACAGACTGGGACAGGAGCAAATCTCCATTCCGCTGAACTCTGGACAATCTCCACCCCCTTCACCAAGGTGGCTAATGGCAGCTCCTTCACTCCGTAGCGGTGCTCCCAGCATCAGACTGGGACTGGTGAAAAGTGAACTGCCAGCTATTACCCGTGCCTTACTTCATCCACATCCTCAGCTGACCAACCCTGTGTTCAACAAGAAGAAAAGCTGGAATTATTAAAAACACAGCTTTGAGGCAAGCACCCTGGCTGCAGTGATAAACCATCCTCCAGTAACACCTGACAGAGAGGGGAAAGGCTAAAATTCAGTGCTGGTCAGTCCTCCAAGAGGACAGAACAATCAAATGCAAATGCAGAACAAAGGAGATTTGCACAAATTGGACATGGGAGTTGACCAGTGGAGTAGCAGCGACTTTTGGGGTTTACATCAAAAAGCCGGACTGCAACAGAAGAGAACTTCACTGGGGAGATGGTAACAACGTGATGAAAACCTGGATGTTTCCATGACTAGGCACTGAATTGTTAGGCTTCCACGTCTAGGAACCACATCCTATACACTGAGATTAATGTAAGGACTCTAGATCTTTTGAAATTTCTTAATATGTCAAGAGTCTTTCCTGTGACCTCATTTTTCTCTTCAGTCACAAACATTCATGACAGACAGATTTAAAAAAAACCAAAAACCAATAACAAAACTATAAAATATTTGAGATGGTTTCTGTATTCTTGCTTCCTTCTTACTATTTAGCAAGCACATGCCTTTTGCCAATCACTCGTTCAGGGGGAAGTCTTGTCCTAACATGGCAGATGATACACGCACAAACTCCATTTTGTTCTGCTCAGCTCAAAACCCCTTGCTCTGTTCCCTGGGCTGGGTGCACTAAGCTGCCTCATGGCTCTTTCTGTCTTCAGCAGTCACGCAAGCAATGGACAGGAAACCAGAGCTATAGAAGAAGAGTTCCTCCTTTCGCCACTCCACTTTGCAGCTCCACCAAAGACCAGGCAGGTCAGGAAGACTGACCTACCTTGTAATCTCTAATGCAAGTACTTCTCCAAGAGACGAATAAGGTATATAAAGGATAGCTACTCTATATATTTCTCATTCTGAGCACAAGCCTAGGACTCCCAGAGCTGTCAATCTAACATGCTTTTCAGCTGAGGGCTGAATTGTCATTTTCCATTTTTACTCATTTAATGAAAGATAGTGTATAAAAATTCACTATTTAAAATAGGGTATTTTTCTTTTCTCTGCAGTTTGAAATGGGGCCTGTGGGTATTGGGGTAGTCAGACTTAAAAGTCCATTTGAATCCTAAACTCTGGTGCTTTGATACAACTTCCAACAGTAATCCCCTCCAACCTGCCCTGTCCTTCTGCTCCCTTCAGCGGTATCGCAACATGAAGGATTACAATCCTTCCTTGTTCAGAAATGGAAAAATGCTAAGTTGCTCACAAGAACACAAGATTAGGATGGTAGGAAACCCCTACCCAAAGGGCCCAGGCTGACCACAAAAGGACCTTGCCTTAACAGGCAGAACTTCTGAAGTCAACAGCTGCATAAAAAATGGAAGCACCGTGAGACCAACAGCACTTATTATGAGGCTGCTTTTCTTGTACATCCTCCCTGCTGCTGTGTCTCTTCAGTGGGATGACTTTTGCATTAATGTGATGAATATCTTCTGAGTTTTACGTTTTACCTATCCACCTACTCACCACCTATAATCATCACAAAGCAGGAAGTCACTCTGAAACTCGTATTAAGATTTCATTTCTCAGGATACAGTTTCCCTCTTCTGCACCTTATCTCGCAATTTTAACCTCCTTGTTCTCAATTACCCAGAAAAAAAAATAAGGATGCTGGTAAGGAAGCAAATACAGATGATGAAAATTATCTTTCCTTTACGCATTCTCTTTAGCAGAGTGAGTAAGAATGGTTTCCTCTGGAGAGCCATACCTTGTAGTCTGGTACCTAGTGGTGGCAGATTCACCAGGACCACTCTGTGAGCTGTTCTGTGGATTAACTGCATATAAGAGAAGGCAGACAAACCATGAAGATCTGGGTAAGCCAGTATACACCACCAAGTAGGACCTTTCCATGCTTGTGGTGATGGCTGTGCTTTTGTATATCCTCTCCATATCACATAATAGCCTCATCCAATCAATCAAAGTGTCCAAGAGGCGACTGCCTATCTCCACATGGAGAGAGAGTCAATTAAGGGAGCATCATGAATGCCAAGTCTTTCCTCTCCCCCCGAGATGAATAGAGAAGAAGAAATGAGACAGGAAATGCACTGTGCCAGGGCCTGCCTTTCAGCTTGATGGCTTCGACTGGGCAAAGCAGAGAGATAGAGAAAGCTAATTTCACAGATAACATCTCCAAGGTCTATATAGTGATTTTAAATATTGGAAATAATTTTTCATGACAAATGAATCTATTTCATCCTGGCCACTTCCATCAAGATATTTCCATTAATTGTCGGGACAATTGGCAGTCTCAGCAGAAACACAAACTGGTCTGATTCAAGGGTATGGAAAGGAAGAGGGGTGTGAAGCCACAGGGACTGAGATCAGCCACTGAGCTATAAGAGACACAAAGATGCCATGTAGTCTGAAGCAACTCTTGCACCCAGTGTCATCAGTTCGTCTCTAGACACCTGACAGATCACAACAGACATGGTGCATACTCAAAGTAAGCAAGCCCATTCTGGATCATACATGTGACATGCCATTATATGTCTTGCTGGGAGTTACCTGGGAAAGCTAGGATGAGAAGGCGAAAAAGTATTTCCTTTCTTCATGGTGACTTACCACTTCAGATGATCCAAGTTTTAGCAAATTCTACCTTTGCCTGATGCAGTGTGATTTGGGCAAAACTGACCTGCTATTACAAGCTGTCCTTTAATCTGAGAGTTATCTGAGCAGCATTGTGCCTTGACTTACAGATAGGGTGTATTTTGTGGCTTGCATTAAGGAGAAGCCATTGTTCTGAGCTGCCATTTATAAATCAAGAGATAAACAAACACGCCACTATAATATTAGTCCTGTAGAAGAGGCCTATCGTAACAAAAGTATAAGATGCTAAAAAGCATTAACCAAATGTTCTTACTCATCTACCCATCAACATCTTTTTATGTTGTTCAAGTGCTCTTCACAGGAGCTGACAGTAGCACAAAATCTAATACAGTTTTGGATAATCATATTTCTTGAACTGGGAGGACCTCATGAAAGCTACATTCAGCAATAAACAGCCAGAAACACAGAAGTTTAGAGAAAAACAGCAGAAATTATCTTCTTCTGTGCCATCAATTACCATATTCGGATGAGATAAAGAGCACCTGGAGTACTAACAAATTCACATGCAGCATGGACGGCAGGAGTGGCCTTAAATATCAAGAGCATATGATGATGGAGACAGGATGAAGAAACAGGAAAGAACACACAGATAAAAAAATCATACCCATGTCATTATAAAATATAGGAGAGACAATCAGTTGATTTTTATATGGTCTCAGATTTTCCAGCTGCTCAGCAGATGCTGTTGGAGATTGTCACATCAATGAGACTCTTTGAAGTTAAAGTTCAACAGCCTAAAGACCATGAAATGATCTTTTCCCAAAAAGATGTAATCACCCTGACTGCAGAATTAACTGCACACTCTTCTGTACTGAGGAAATCACAAAGGCATTACAAGGCAACAAATGCCATCACTTGTCCTGGAAACAACTTCTATTCAGAGTGGCTTTTGACTGAATATATACATCTATGGACAATAAAGTTATGATGAGCGGAAAGGATCACAATATAAATCCATGGAAGTGAGAGACTCTGAAATTGTTCCTTCATATTGTTTCTCTTCCCTTACAAGCCCCACCTTGGCTGTACTGTCCTTACTGGAGCTAGCACAACATCTCATAAGCATCTTGGGAATTGTTGGGATGTTAGAACAGAAGTTACCCCATGGAAGGGAAGGAAAGGATGCAGAGATGAGGGATACATAAAAGCCTAATACAGTAGAATAATCCAACACTTATGCAACCAACAGTAGCCTTCTGCTCTCACACCCAGTCATTAGGGAGAGATATGAGGGAGCTAAGCACCGAAAGCCCAGGCCTGCGTTTCTTGAGCAGAATTGTGTACAGCATATACCACAGCAGTAGCTGCTTGGGCCAGCCATAGGGGGAACAGCCACAGGTGTTCCAAATGGATTGATGGCAAGTGAGAAAATGAACTTCTCACACAAATGCCTTTAGCAAAAGCTAACATGCCTCAGATCATGTTCAATGGAAACTAGACTATAAAATTAGTGAGGAACAAATTAAAATGAGTGTGAAGGGATTGTGTGAACTCTTTTTCTAATTTTAGATGGAATCTTTTTTTCTGCAGTTTGGAGACATTTTGGGAAATTGTACAATAGGGACCTATCTGGTACTAGTAAGTCGATGAACAGATGAGCTCTAGAACAGACCTTCTGATTTCTAACATCTTTCACTTTATCTCATGAAATCATAAAAATTATTCTGATGTTTTGACTTTCCTAAAGTCTTTGAATATTCAAGATCCAGCAGGGATTAAAAGCATTAAAACACTGCAGCAAAGGCTTTTCTCCTAATGTGTCCAGCACCCCTAGGAAGGTGGGCATCAGTCCTATAAGAAAATCTATTCTCAGCAGTTATCTAGCATTACACTGCAGACTCAGAAGGTCTGGACAGTCCAAAAAGCATCAACACATTTGAGGTTTTTTAAACAAACCTTCAAACACGTAGTCATCATCAAACATCTTTGCTAAAATAAAAAAGAAATCTATGCTGCTACCCATGCTTGAGACAGAAAAGCCTGCAGCATTTAAACCATGTAGTAAATGATTTTGTAGCATTTCTTATTACCAGTAATTTTACAACATCTCCGTTTATTACATACATAATGGGCAGATGTGTGTTGTCATTAAACTGTTCTTAGCAAACATTGCTATAAAGGTACTTGGCAGATAATAAAATGTGTAGCCCTATGCTCAACATCAGCATTGCCAACAGCAGGCACATTGCTGTTCACAAACAGTATGCCACAAAACACAGAAAAAGCCTGGTTTGCTCAGGGTGTTAATTGTCCATCTGTGAGCAGACCCACACGTGAAGGGACATTGGTTCCAGCCCTTGGGAGGAGAACTGGAGTGGGATATCTCTGTCTTGGTGCAATGAACACTGGGTGCAGCTCAGCAAAAGGAAAGGGCTGGAACAAGACTTTTTTTTTCTTACCTGGAAAAGACTCAGGCTATGTACAATTCTGAGCAATTAACTTCAAAGGTTTAAAATCTAAACCTCAGTGTCTTTTATTTCAATCTTAAATGGCCAGCAGTCTCATACCAACCTGCCTTTTCTAATACTATCAGTATATACCTCTTGATAAAAAACCCCCTCCAATTAAGGCAATTAAGTAGGAGAAAGCATTAAAAAGTGAGTGATCAACAACATTTGATTTTCATTGGCCTAAACCGACCTGATTTTCAGTTGTCTTTTGCTTTGTGTCCTTCCTGGGCTTTTGCCCTCTGCAGTCCCTCTCACAGTGTTTCGGTAGAAAGAAAGCATGCAGAGAGCTTTCGGGATCCACAGAACAGACTTCATGCACCTTTTTGAGCCCATGGCATTTTCACTGCAGCTACAGAAAATAGCTGATGTGAATACAACACACATTCCTCTCTTCCTGCTAGTTTAATGCCAGGGCTTTGGGGCCCTTTTCAGAAAAGTCCATGGGTTATGAGGAGGTACTTTGTTATCACAGCAAAGAAGTACACCATCCTCCATGAGCCAGATTCCAACTCCTACCTCCAACACCTTAAGTGCAATGAACAGGGGGCTGCAGTGACCTGATGCTGCAACTGATGTCAAATACTAACAAATTAGAAGCCAAAGGGTAGAGAAGACATTAAGTACTTAAAAAAACACTAAAGATCCTTCACAGTAGCTGCACCAACCCACCCTTCCCACCCTCCTGCATGTCTGTAACAGCCCTCCAGCCCTTCTGGCTGACAAGACTTGCAACTCACCCTAATTTCTACTAGGTAGTAGTATGACAAGGTAGTTCACATGCAACGGGAGGTGCTACCCATTGCATTGGAAGATCCTTTTTGTCAATTCTCCCAAAGCCTGCCCTACGTCTGATGACCGGAAAGCATTTGGGAAGCATTCCCATGGGCTTTCAGATATTTTATGTCCTTTATTTCAAACTAACTGGCAAAACTGCAGACCTATTGGAACAACATACTTTAGAACAGAGAGGCTGCACTGCAGACACTGTTCTCTGATACTCCTATTCTTTCTAAAACCCTAGGATGCAAGAATGACTAAATACTACCAAGAGTACAAGCTCCAAGTTTTTTTTCCCTAATGCCTGACACACCACAACCCAACACCTAGCAAACTCAGTACAAAGCCTCAATATGTACTTGCAATCATAACTTCCATCACAAATCCACTTCGCTGTGCCTGCCATTCCTTTCAGAAGCAACCAAAAACTGCCTTTCAGTTTAGGAGTCTTTCTGGTGTGACTAAATCTTGCTCTCCACCATACATACTCTAATCAGATATAACAGGAGTGCAGGAGAGCTCAGGGAGCAGGAGGAGGTGAGATTGTTACCACATTACAAGGCACTCAGAGCATCACTTGCAGGAGGAATTGTGTCCTGTCTATTAGCTTCTTTTCTATTTTTTTTGCTTTATGCCCCCACCCCAAATAAGACATCCTCTTTTTTGTCAGTCTGGTAGCCTTAGCAGTTTGGCACTGTAAATTCATAGAATCATAGAATAGTTTGGGTTGGAAGGGACCTCTAAAGGTCATCTAGTCCAACCCCCCTGCCATGGGCAGGGACATCTTCAACTAGATCAGGTGGCTCAGAGCCCCGTCCAACCTGACCTTGAATGTTTCCAGGGATGGGGCATCCACCACCTCTCTGGGCAACCTGGTCCAGTGTTTCACCACCCTCAGCATAAAAAATGTCTTCCTTACATCTAGTCTATATCTACCCCCATTTAGTTTAAAGCCATTTAACCATGCTGCTCCACAGCACAGACAGTTACCTTCTGGCGTGCAGCAATACTGAATTATCAGACCAGAATCTCCACACAATCAATAAAAAGAGACAGGCAAATCAACAAAAGGAGGCAAGCAGGTCATGTTATTGCTTTGAATTTCTCCTGAGAAGCAACTACCTTCCTCCACAGACTGCACAGGGAACGTAGACATTTAGCACAGGTCCTCATTATCAGGCTTCTACTTTTTTAATCTTAGAGTACTTATCCAAGGCATCTAAAGAAGGAGGTCACAATACTACTTTAATTGAGTTCATGACACTTGCAAAGTCAGCAGAGTTATTTGCTAGCCTGGTGGACAGCCACACCACTGGTCCCTTCCAACAGCTACTGTGGAATCTCTGAAGTTTCAGAAACTTATCCAAATGCTGCTATGTTTATAGAAGCTCCTTAATTTTAACAGTGGCTCAAAAAGGCTCTTCTCAGATATGATTTCCAACATTGTCACACTGAGTTAGACTGCGTAGTAGAGAACCATTATGGAAAGAGGATAGAGAATGGGAAGCTCAAGGATTTAAGAAAATAAATAGCTAATGGGTGTGTTACCTGGTCAGCACAGCCTCTGGTGGAAGGTATGAAATGGGGACCACATCTAGCTAATTGCCAGCATTTGCTGCTGCCTTTGCTTAGCCTCACAGCCTGGCATTGAGCACTTCTGGCCCGTGAATCCAATTGCACTTTCATCTCCTCTCCCTTCTGTGTCACCTGCCACTGGCTACAGAGCTGGAGAGAAACACAATCTCACAAGCAGATCAAGTGAAATTTATGAAGACTGAGGAGAGTCTTGTGTACGTGAAGTACTTTGTCTCAGCCTTTCTGATGATCAAACACATATCCATTCACTCTAGTTTCTATGGCAAGGCCTTGAATGTAAATATACCTGATAGAAGCCTTCACAATTTGTCTCCCAAGAATATTCTTTCCTAGTTAATACAGGAAAAACATACAGTTACCGAAAGAACCAGAGCAGTCCTACCAGCACGTTTGACTCCCTGACATACCCTGCCTTGGGTGGGAGGCATATCAGACATGAACTTGTCTTTGCCGTGTCTCACCCCGTCTCTTCCATGCAATTTCAATTACCCCAAGGAGGGACTATATTACCCTTAGAAGCTATGACAACTTTGAGACTGAAAACACCTTTGTCTGCTTACATCACTGCCAATACTGGATGACCAATTAGATACTGGAATTGTAAGAATGAATTTGAGGCCTTGGCAGCAGTTCTCCGTTCTGGGCCCTATCAAACCGCAGCCACAGCAAGGTTTCTCCATCTGCACAGAAGTACTGCCTGAGCAGATCACTGCAACCAAAGTCTATGTTGCATCCAGTGTAACTTGCTGAATATACAGAGGTGTGACTTCACTGACAGGACAAACTCCCACAGGCTTTAGATATAGGTGACATACTGAATACCGTGTATTTGTATTGTTTCACCATGAATAAAAAGAACCCAAACCTCTTTTCTAACTATGACACAATCAATTTCCTTTTCGAGTCCCTTTTAGATGTATAACGGTCCTTCATATGGCAAAGTATAAAATGTATGAGAAATACAGCATTATAAATGTAGAAATGCTATACCTGGAAAGTGGGAGACAGACTTTACCGTCAACAACAAATGAATCATCTGCTTCTCTCCCTGGAGTTGTACTTATGTCTTTTGTATTTTTAATACTTAACTAAATGTTAAGTATGTGCTTTGCTTTGTGATAAAGAGTGATTTTCCTGGTAGCCAACAGGCATAGAAGATTCTTTATTCTAGGCTCTCCTGCCCCTTAACCCTTTACCCTACATCTTGGGCTGCAAACCCCTTCCAAGAGTTGCACTCCTCCCTTTTAACAGGACAGAAGTCTAAGGACTGAATAAAGTGATTGAGACAGCCCTTCTCAGATAACAGATGGCAGACTGGAAAAGTGGGTCAGTAGCTGTCTCTTATTAAAAGAGCTAGCCTGCTCCTTCTTCATTCCTCCCCTTACAAACCAGCCTGGCTCCCCCTGGTCCTGTGGCAGCTCTTTGCTCACTATGTAGAAGTGCCACTGTGGCATGGCAGCATCTCTCACTTGATTCCTTTCCCAGGGAATCAACTTTTCTCCTTCCAACAGTATTTGGATCACAGGCTAGCTGAAGTCAGGACCTGCAATAATCCTTGGATGTCAGACCACGAGAATGAAAAATATCGTTGGTAGCCTGCAATACTTTTGCTCATGGAGGGAAAATTGCTGTGCACTAATGCAGTCGCCTGATATCAAGTAGTTGTATCAGAGCAGCACGAGGCTGCTATGTAACACCACAATAAATGTTGTGGAGTCAAATACACTTCAATCTGCACAACTTTTTTCGTGTATCCAGTCTACAAATACTTATTCCCTGTGAGCTGCTTCTCGTGTTGCCAAGGAACCTCAGGCATGAAAGCCATGTTTTGCCTGACACTGGGCCTAAACCAGTAAGGGGTCTGTGGTTTCTAGTTATAGACAAAATAAGTTGCTCAGGATTAGGACCTCTGCATACATCTTTTATGTTGTTCTGAACTACAACATCATTGTTTTGTTAACCTTAAATACGCTCTGATTCTAACACATATTTATTAGGACCTCAAGTTCCCACACTGGTAGACATGCATTCATATATGTATCTTTCTTGTTCATACTGATGCTGGCCAGAGCATGGCCAAGTTATGGATCTCGGGCCAGACTTGAGATTCATTTCTCCTAAATTAAAATGCTTACATGCCCTTAACCTACTGATTTCTTTTCACTGGTAACAAAAGGAGTAAAAGCCAACACCATAGATATCTAAAGGTACATGAGATGAATTCTGTTCTTTATGTCATTGGTGAGCTTTGGATTCTCTTCTGAGAGCTAGGTCCAGGAGATGAACATAAGACAGAGTCCAGAAAGTCCTGAATTATAGAGCTGGTCACTCCCAATACTAAATAAAGACCAAGGGCAAGCATAACTGCGGTTTTTTGGGGGGACGACGACAATGCATTTATGGTAGTGTTTCTTTTTATCATGTCTGTCCAAAACCTAATCACACAACAATTGGCCAAAACAATTCCCAAGGCTGTGGTTGAGAAAACCTCTGATGTTTTCCAGAGTCTTCTAATCCAATGTAGTCTATAAGAGAGAACTGCTGAGCTGACATTGGCATAGCCAATGCCCATGAATCTTACATTTTCACCCATGTCCTCACAGCACGGATGGCAGTGTTGATGCTTCAGCTGTTTTAAGGACCACAGGCAATTAACTACTATTACTGCTTAGGGCAGCATGCTACAAATTGCTGGCTGTGAGAAGCTTTATGAATGATCATAGATCTTGTGCTGTAAAACCTAAAACCCCCATCCAGTCTATAGGAAGAATTCTGGTCATTAACAAAAACTTCCTGCAAAGAAGAAAACCTTCTGGAGAGTGAATGAATTACAAATCTCAATTCTGCCTAATATCTTATGCACTGTACCTAACCTTCATGTTCTTTCTCATAAGTGGCATGGTACTATGATCAATATTAAAAAATGCATAGGGGGGACACTGAGTGAGAAAGGAGCTTCTCTAATATTTATGGCAGAAGCTCAAAAATATCCGAATTTCCAATTCTAAGACACATGCTATAACCTTTAGGCCATGGTGCCAAGTAAGGTAATAGAAAGAAGGGGCTGAAAGCCCTAGGACTCTGCTAATGGTTTACAGTTAATTCTTGAGTGTACTGTGAGTGCAGTTCAGCCAGAATGCAGTGCTCATGGCCAATATTAACAGAAAGGTTGGTTTCAATATAAGAAAACACCCTTTAGGAAGTATTTTCTTTTCTAAGTGATCTTAGCCCCATCTTTTTTTTTAAAACCACTCCCCTACCTCATTCTGATTGTGGCACCAGCACAATAAGGATAACAACAATTAATGGAACCACCTGATATTTGAGAAATATATAGCTCAGATATTAGTAAATTCCTTTCCATGTGGCCTAGAACACATACGTTTTGCCTGCCCGTACCAGCATTACTTGTGCCTCGTATCTCCAATAATATGTCTTCAAATCACCAGCCAGAATGAGTAAGAATAAGATGCAGAGAATCTCCCACCATCTCCTACAGATTTGCCTTATCAGAGGTGAACTTGGAGACATGTTGCTGTTAACACTGTCTCATTAGCTGGCTTTACCCATAAACAGCCATCAAGGAAATCCTACCATGCAAAAAAGAGGAAGACTAGACAGAACTGGGATACATCATCTGTCCCATGCAAGAAAAATTCCCATAACTCAAGTTCACACTTGGTATTGTTTCCAGTAATTTGCCTGAGATTTCTCACATGCAGCAGCATTTTCTGTCTTAGGAGAGAAACCATACTCAGTCAAAGAAAGTCTGGAACTTGAAGACAAGGTCTTCAGAAGGCTTAGGGAGTGAAATGGCAGATGAAGAAGGTAAGCTCATGAAATGAAGGTAGAAAAGATTGGAAGGAAACGATCAGAGAAGAAAGCTTTCCTAGTGTGGGGACCTGAACTTATCATTGGGAAGACCAACAAGGGCAGGGGAAAGTCTCATGGAAACACTGGATTTTGTTCTAGTTCTCCTGCACACCTTCAGCTCTGTGTAACTGAGGTCAGAAAACTCAGCTTACCTCGCTCACATGTTCTACCCCAATAGCCAGTGCCAGTGCAGTCACAAATGAAGCGGTTCCAGCCATCCTTGCAGACTGCATTATTCTTACATGGGTAGCTGTCACACTGCTTGGTGCTGAGGCGGGAGCAGGAGGACTTGACTCCTGCAGCATTCTGTGCCTCTGCCAGCTGCCGGATGTTCTTGCTTCGTCCATCGATGAACAAGTCTCGAATACAGCCGACATAGCCATAGTTCAGCATGGCTGTCCAAAGCTCTGTGGGAAGGATGAGTCCTGCCCGGTTCTCAGGCAGCCCACCGAGGTACATGTCACCTTCCAGATCTAGGATCTCACTCTCCCCACTAGCGGTGAACGGGGTGCGTCTGCTGTTCACTGATATAGTACCTAAATGAGGAGGATAAGGAGACATCAACACTTCCACTTACAGCCTCAGTCTAGTTCATTTTTGCCCAATAACTGAGTGAGGTTTAAGGTTCAGCGCAGGAGAGTGAAGATTCCTCCCTACCTAAATGCACTCCTAACAGAGACAATGTGTCTCACAGCTCCCTCTCCTCTTGAACCACAGGCCATAAGTACTTCCATGCAGTGACTGATCATCATGTGTCTGTATCCCAACTTTCATTATAAGGTCACAAGCATAACAATGCAATGGCTAAATAATAACATGTAAAAACTGAGCATTATTCAATGGTATTCATCCAGCAAAGCAAAGATTTACTGAGAACATACAGGAGTTTGACAGTATCAGGACTGAGGGAGAAAAAAAATAAGTGAAAGCATATTAATTCACACTACATAGCTCTTCGAGAAAACACTTCATCAGTACCTCCAAAGCTGGACCTGGATGATGGAACTAAATAGACCCTCTTCAAATTTGTAGATGGCATCAAATTGGGCAGAATGGTTGATGCATTGGAGGAAGCACAGGGCTACCATTCAGAGAAACCTTTACAAGGTGGAGCAAAGGACTGATAGAAATGTTTGATGCAAATCAACAACAATAAATACAAAATCCTACACCTGAGACAGAATAACCTCACACATAAGTACAGGCTGGAGACCAGCTGGCTAAGGAGCAGCTCTGCAGAAAAGGACCTGGGGATATGGCAGACAACAATTTGAACATGAGTCAGCAGTGTGCACTTGCAGTGACAAGAGACACCGATCACAGGTTGCAGCAAGGGAAACTCCAACTCCATAAAAAGGAACATTTTTCACCATATGGGTGGTCAAACATGGGAACAGAAACCTCAGAGAGGTTGTGGAATCACCATCCTGAAGTCATTCAAAACACAACTGGACAAGACCCTGAAGAAAGCCTAGATTGCAGCAGAGTTTGGACTAGAAATCTCCAGAAGTTTGTTTGAAAATAAATTATTCTATGCTTTTACAAAGGAAGTTAAGTATTCTAACTTCCATTTTACAAACAGGAAAATTGAGGTAGAGAAAGATAAAGGTTATCTCCAAAGAACAGTAATTATTAAAACTGTAGTAGCTTCCATATGCTCCAAGCAAGATGGGGGCATACTGCACTGAGGCCATTCCTATATATTTCAAGAAATTGTCCCAGCACATAAAATAATCAGAACATATAATACAGAAATATAATCAGAACACATGAAACAGGTGCAGAGAAGCGAAGTGACTTGTGTAAGGTCAGAGAGTGAATCCAAAGAAAAACAGGGAACATAACGCAGGTCTCACATCCCAGAGCAGCGTACTCTTCAGAAGAGCATTCAGCAGCTTTCATGATAAGGATATCTGCCCACCAGACACTCAGCTAAAAATCAGCGATTCGCTCTCCCTAGCTATAAATCATCGCATCCAAATGCCTTGTCATTAAGATAGTCTGTCCTCAGAGACAACTACTCAAGCTTTAAGATTAATTCCACATCATTGCATTTTTGTCATACACCTCTATGATAAGGTGGGAGAGTTTAGTTAATAGAGTTAGCTCTATTTTGTGTCTCTGTGAGAAAGTGCAGTTGTGTACACATGCTTTTTCTTCAGTTGTAATAGGTGTCTTCTTAGAGAACAGCACGTATGACACAGACACAAGGTATTTCATGTGTGTGATTTTCAGTAATAATTTAGGAATAATGTCAGAGGCAGCAGAGTGCCAGAAGCAACAGAGGCGTTACAAATTAATGGCTCAAAGAGAACCAGGGTTATTTGATGAATCATTTTGCAAAAACAAGCTGCAGCACTGCAGACTTTTTCCCTTTTACAAAGTAAGAAAAGAGAAGATGTGACAATACACCTACAGTCGTAAAGGCAGTGTGTCACAGAGCCACAGGATCACATCCTCTCTTCCAGCATCTCTGCTGTTACTCCTCAAAAGCAGCATGTGGAGTACATATTACTCAAAAGACTAGAATAAACCAAAATACTGGAGGGCTGAGCTCCAGACAGCTGCTACTATGGAGAAAACAAACACGACCTGCAAAAGCCACAATGGTAAAGAAACCCTCCAAAAGAGAAGAAATACCAAGGAGAAGTGTAAAACCTTGAGAAAGAGCTTGAGATGATGGAAGGAAATAGGCTAGATAGCAGCCTCAACTTTCTGCCAGTGTTTTGTACCCTGCAACTATTCCTGTGAGGAGATGGTACTAGCTCGATGCACAGCACTTTTAAGACCAATCTGCTGAGATGGAGAAATCCTGCATTGACCCTAGGAAGGAGCTGTCACATGAGCTGACTTTTTTTTTTTTTTTTTTTTTTCCAAATCCCACATTTGCAACTCTGTTTAGGTAGATCAAATCCCATCTTGAGAAATCAGAAGCATCTAAGCATCTCCTTTCCAGTCCCTTAGGTACTTCGTGCAGTGCTAAAGAGCAAACAGACCAAAAGACCCCAGTTACTGAGGGCAGAGCTGGTATACAAAGTAGTGCACTGATGCAACCATAGACCAAACTTTCCAGTAATACTTTTAGTGTCTGAATGGGTGGGACAACATGTGTGTTTTGTAGCCAATACCCAGCCAAAAACATTGTCTTGTGTAACGTGCTCAATATTCCCCAGCTAGAAATTGTGACAGGTTTTGTGGACACTTTGTATGAGCTTTCCCCAAGGACAGAAAGGTTACAGGACACTAGGTGTCCATGTCCACACTGTCAGCTTCTGTCCGAGTAGAGAGAAAAGACAGCTTTTGTTGCTCTGGCAGCCAACACAGACGAAAACATACACAAATCCTAAGGGGACTAGAGGTGCCAGAGGTTATTTGAGCACGACTGTCATGCTTCCCCAGCATTTGCGCTCCTGCCTTAGTACATTGTAGTAGTGAATATTTGGATTTTTAGGCTATTTTACTAAGCTCAGCAGAGCCTGAAGTTTTGGACTGTTACAGAAATGGGAAGAAGAAGGGGAGAGATGACACCTAATAAAGGCCTGGCTGCTTTAGTAGTGAGAATCAGAACCTCTAGGTCACTAGTTCATTAAACCCAAATGGCTGTTTTGTAGCCTACATTAAGTAAGTTTATTATTTCAGTTCAGTTTCTAGCTGACAGGCATCCACATTTAACAAATAAAAAAATTAAAAAAAAAATCTCCAAGGTGTAACCATTTTCTGGTCTGCACGTGGGAGAAAAGCCAAGGACTAAACAAGAAGAGATCCTGAACTTCCTTCTCATACCTACCAAAAGTACCACTGGATAAGAGTGGTTGATGCTTCCTAAAGGTATGGTGTGAAGAAATCAATGCCAGCATCCTGGTTTTCTGGGGAGATAAGACATCAGCCACTAGGACCATTAACCCAGTACTCATCGTCAGCAGAAAATGCAATTAAATTAAAAAAAAAAAAAAAGACAAGAACTTACAAATATGTTAATTCTTGTTGAGCAAAGTGCTTTTAATTCAAAATTTGTTATCTCTAATCAGTGTCCAGAACATCACAAACCTCCCTGCCAAGTGACAAAACAAGTCAGTCCTACAGCCTCATCCACCAAGTAGCAATGTCATCTGCCACACCTTCCTAGCCCAAATGAATGTGTGTCCCTCTTCCTGGGTTTTTACAAACTTTCTTAGCAGAGAGCTTAGTGTCATTTCTGTTTCTTCTCCTTCTGCAGCTGCCTCTCCAGGGACCAGACAGTCCCCAAGTGAGCAAGCAAAACTGAAGGCAGTACTGAACACAACTAATTGAGTTTATCCTTGGAAGTTAATTAAATTTTAGCAATTCTAAAGAAATCAAAGCTCCATTTATTTATTTATGGCTTCCTTTATAAAATGTTCTTATCAATGTCTTTAGGAGATAGCAATATATAACCACACATATTAAGTCCTAGTAGACCACCATGCCAAATACAAAGAAACCCCTCACATCATCAAAGAGAAAACCAGCTTCAGGCAAAGACCTGTTCAAACAGCTAGACTTTGCATGGTATCTAAAAGTCAGCTCTTTTGAAAACTCAAGGGAAGCAAATTCTAGCACTGCATTCTCTCTACTGATGGCGTTCAGCAACTGGAAACATAAAATTAGGGACTAAAAGCTATCATCTGGAGATCACCAGACAAATCCCAAATCCACTTGCAAATGTAAGCAAAATTCCCTTTGAAGCGATATATGGCCAGGCTTTGAGATCCCAATGGTTCAGGAAGAATTCAAGTACAATTGTTCACATATTTTCAAGATGAAGTTACAGTATTTGATCATTTTGTTTCCTTACACAATTTCAGAGTACATCATGAGTATGTTAGCTTGATATCCAGTGCTAGAAACAAACAAAATACCTCTTGGAAATTGCATGGTAGGTATATTATTAGAAATATACTATATTGCATTTTTGAAAATGAGAATCTTCAAGGAAAAAAAGGAACATCCACTGAATGGATGATATTAAGAAAGACTCGAATTTGGCATCCGAGAGAGAGTAAAGAAACCTAACTGAAAACTACAAGACACTAAAGGAAACAGAATAGGATGAAAAGGTTGATTTGTCACCATAATTTTGTCACTGGTTGTGCCCATTGCTTTTCTTTTCCTCATGACAAGATCCCAAACCCCTGCTCTTTAAAGACACAAGATTCAGAAGAAGATGGTAATATTAGGTCACAGCAATAAGTTTTCATTTGGTTTCTACTAAGTTTCTTTTTGAACAGAAACACGAAGTAGATCAGTGAGACTTTCTCAAACCAAGAACTAAATAATAATGGTTCTGAAGGATCTTAAACCTTACCACGGCCTACAAAGACGACATCACTATAACTATGTATGTAATTGCAAAGATAGGTCCAGAATATCTGAAGATCGTGAATAAAATATTAATAGACTGCCTCTGTGATATGCCATCCGAAGTTCACACTAATGTTTAATGAAAACCTAGCTATTCACAACTTTGCTTTGCTGGATAAACATCACTGGAGTAACACTAAGTTTTTGTAAGAAGGTGACTCATATCTAACAGTTTTTGAAGGTTCTGAGAATTAATACACAGCCCTAGGTCTGGATCTGAAAGATTAATCTACTTAAGAAAAAGTTATTACTCTACCTGATCTTCC
The DNA here is from genome assembly GCF_000699145.1 of Aptenodytes forsteri. NCBI lineage: Eukaryota > Metazoa > Chordata > Aves > Sphenisciformes > Spheniscidae > Aptenodytes > Aptenodytes forsteri. Next base: position 3,954,556 of record NW_008795405.1, on the reverse strand, counting down.
ATCTCGTTGAATATCCACATGATACCACTCTCCATCATTGGCTTTCTTCTGGGTGGCCTTGACTTTAATGGTCCCAGAGCCCATGTCCAGCAGCAAGTAGAGGTTCCCATCTAGAAGCTCAACTGCAAAGAAATCTACCTTTGTATTTTTCTGGCTCCTGGCATCTTTCCTCTCCTGAGGCTTGCCATGGGTGAAAAGGATCAGTCCATTGGGTTCAGTGGTTCGGAAATCAAATGAGATGGAGCCCATCCTTTTGGTATTCCATTTAGGCAGACTAATATAGGCCTCAGGTGTCTCAAAGCTGATGGGATCCAGTGTAGCCACATTCTCACATACAAATTTCACTTCCCCGTAGATCTTCATCTTAGTATCACCAATCCGTGCCAAGCGAGACAGCTCCAGACGAATGTCGTTATTCTTATAAACAACCTGCCAGACACAAGGAAAAACATCATACATCAATCCTGCATACAGTACAAATACCCCAATTACTTTCAGCCATGGGAGATAAACTTATCCCAAACGGCAATAGGGAGCAGAAAGGAGACCATGCAAGAGCCTAACACGATGACAGAAGGAGGCAGCACAACCAGGATTCTGTATAGAAATGACAGCAACAGGTACTTTGCAATGACTATAGATCAGATAAGCAGGCAGAAGAGAACATTTAACTGAAGGACAGTGAGAACAATTAACTCTACCACAGGCCCACTCTGCTGTAAAAGCTTTTGTACATAAAATACAGTGTGTGTCTGGTATCGTGCTGTTATATTTGCATAAATCCCATACAAAATACATAACAAAGTGTAACCTCCATGTCCATCTCTGCTAGCCACAGCAGGGAACTCTGTACCACCACTGTCATTTCTCTATTATTCCTAAAAGCCCACTTAACTACTAGGAGAGAGATGCAAAAAAATTTAAGCAAGTTGCTGTGAACCGTTGGTGATTGCCCTGTGGCTCCTAAAGAGCTACAAGAAAAAATGAACAAATACTTAAAATTTCTCTGACCAAGAAATCTTAGATCACTACAGGCACAAACGTGCTATAGAGATGTCTGCATAGCTTACCCTCGCTTCAAGAAACCTATGCTCTCTGTGCTAACACATAAAAGCCTGTACGTGTTCAGTGCCTGGACTCTTACCCTCTCTGGGTTAAGGACCAGAACTCTGGACTCTGTGTTGCTACATGGATGGAAATTAGCCAAGAGAAGAGTTCCAAACAGGCAAGCACTCCTGAGCACGCCTGGCTTGCTCAGGAGTCCAGACCTCCTGCCCTTGTCTTTCTCACAGGTACAGAACTAATTCCTCGCAAAGAGGACTCCTCTCTGCCCTGTGACATTCTCACAGAGGCAGGGACTGGAGAAGGCACAAAACTGAAATATTTGTAAGCTGTACTTCCTCTCAACCACCTTCCATGCCTGCTAAACCCAGAGCTGGCACATACAGCAAGCAAAACCATTTCTGCAACTAGCACAATTTTGACTGAATTCATGTTCTGCGATGCTACTGACGACTCTGATTTCTTCTAAGGAGTTATTATTTTAAAATACTTTGTGCCTATTACATATAGCATATACATACACACACATTTGATTTCTGCTTTCAAAATGCTAGCAGGATGAGTTGTCAGCAATTTGCTATGAAAAGAAAAAGGAAAGGAGATATGCATTGTTAATTTTACAAATAGGACAGGAAAGTCAGAGAAATGAGAGTGCAGTAAATATTAAAAGGCAAATGAGGGAGACAATGAGGGATAAGCTTCTAAAGTAGGTGACCTCAGGATGAAAAATAAATGAAATCACAATTCAACACATTTGTAGCAAGCAAAGAATTTCCAGCTTTTGCTAAGCATTAAAGGAGAATTTTCCCAGTGCAGCCAGCACAGCATCAGATTTTCCTGTTGCAAAGGCAGAACACCCTACATCAGAGTGAAAGGGGAAGTCAGCTGTTAATTCCCCTTTGGAGTCATTGCACAAAGCTGTAGTTCCTCCCAGCAGAGGACAGTATTGACCCACAATAGCTTGTTTTGCTCCAATTCCCAATAAAGCACTCTGCCCTCACACAGACTTCAAAAACATCAAGTCTATTAATATCTGCAACATGAATAAAATATATTTTCAATTTGTGGGACTGTAGTAGTTTCATTCTACGGATTAACCATGTCAAATGCTCTCATTAGACAGACCATACACCTCCCTCCAGTGACTCAGCAAGGCTGTGCATTACAGCCTCCCCCTCTTGCCAGACAACAAGGTGCACTTCAGCCAGACAGCAGAGACGAGCTGCAGCTACCTTTGTACCCAGGAAAGGCACACGTAAGAAGTGTGAGATGTACTCCTTGCACGTCCAGCTATCTGGACTGCCCAGGACTTCTGCACATACTTTGTGTGTGCAGCAAGTCCAGTGCTTTCCACAAACACTAGTTCTGAGCACTGCATGCAGTCCTGTCTCTGCATCTCGAGGAAACAAGAGGAGCTGAAGGTACAGAGGAAAATAAACAGAACAATTAAGAGGGTGGAACAGGATGCTTTATGAGGATAGCCTGAAAAGGCCAGGGCTCTTATATTTGGAGAGGACTGAGAAAAAATATGATTGAAGTTTACAGAAGATGGAGGTTAATGTAGAACTGCCTTTGCCAAATCCAGCAATAATAGAACTAGAGGCACTCGCTGAAACTTTTAGGATATCAGTTTAAAATGGATTTTTGGAAGTACTTATTTACAGAGAGGGTGGTGAACTTCTGGAACTTGCTGCCACAGGAGGTCGTGGAAGCAGCATCAGCAGGCTCAAAAAGAACCAGAAAGATAAATGGACAGCAAGTCCACAAACTGATATTAAAGGGAAAAGGAAGGGACAGACCTTCTAATAATCCTAATCCAATAGCAGTGGATGCTGTGGGACTGTAAGGGGAATGCACCACTGGTAGTAGCCATGCTCACACGCTCTCCCTAAACAGCACTTGCACCTGCCACTATTGGAGGCAGAATACTGGGTAAATAAATGGATTGACTGTTCTTCAGGCCCAGTAGGGCTTTTGTCATGTTCTTAATGAATCTAAGCGTATAGTAGGTTGTGCACAGTCTACTCCTTGTCCCTCTGCAGGGACAGCCTGGGAAAGAGGGTAGTTGGAAATGGGTTCCTGTGGACAGAGTCCTTCTGCCAGCACATACACATGGGACTCCCTGACTGGTACAACTTCAGCACAACGCTGCATTTTTTATTTCACCCCAGTATGGAGTTGCTTTGGTGGGCAAGAGAATGCCAGGCCTGAATGAACTGTGACTTTAATGATCCTAACATAGGAGAACTGCCCTTATAGGATACTACTAACAGTTGCTAAAACCAACACTCTTCTAAACTGTACCTTGACCCAGCCTTTCCACATATGAGAGGAGCAGACAGGTAGCACAATACCCTACATATGGTTGATGGCTGGTGTTGGGTTGTATCTAGCTATGACTCAGCCATCTGCTTTCAGCAACCTCTGCAGGTTGCTGGTAGAAGGAATATGATCACATACACATAAGCAGATTCCAGCTCTCAGCTGAGCCGCATACAGGTTACATCTCCCCCTTTCACATATTTGATACTTAAGTAACAATCACCATCTCTTCTGGGTTTATTTGGGGTTTGCTGCAAACTGCCTTGTATTTCATTAGTCATACCCGTACCACAGCCAGAGAATCCTTGAGACAGAAGGCTTTCAAAGGATCTAGAGAAAATTACATGGAGTCAGTTGTAACCCAGAAAGTCACTAACAATGGAGGATCTGAGAGCGAGTTTGAAAGAAAGGACCAAGAAAGCAAGCACAAAGGAAGACTTGGGGAAGAGAGGAGAAAGGGTGTTGAGTAGATACAAGAGTTCTGAATTCAGTCTTTTCAAAGGAACAGATCCACCCCAATCTGAATCTCTATTATTCAAGTGTTTGTTGTTCTACATTATTTTCTTTAAAAAAAACCAAACCCACAACCTAGCTTGAGAAATTTAAAAAGCACTTGTGTTTAAGGAAGAAGTACAAGTGTTCACATAGCTGACTTGAGGTATCATTGACAGCCACATTTGGACATCAAGATCTTGATGTATAATCAGGTACACCACAACTCTCAGCACTATAAACAAAAAGATAAAAATAATCCTTGGGTGTAAAACCAAGGTGAATCCTGAGCAGGAATAGAGAGCCAACAGCATCTCTGGCTTGGGCAATGAAACGCTAAGGCAGCTTCTGATAGCTGCGGTTCCATTGTTAAACCAAAAGTTCAAGAATGAGAAAAGGGAATATAATTAAATGACTGGAATGCGTGTCCCATAATGAAGAACATTCAAATTCAGTCTGTTTAATAGGTAGAGGTTAAAGGGTGATTCGATTACTATCTACGAGTACCTGTGCAGAAAATGGAATTTGGTGATAGAGGGCTCTTCAATCCATGTGACAAAGGAATAATGGGGCTAGAAATTGAAGTTAGAGAAATTCACATTTTAAAATATTATGACTTATTTTTACATGAGGGTAATTTGCTATTAAAATAATTTACTACAGGTTATGGTGTGTTCTCTGCTACTGGCAAACTTTAAATTAAAATAGTATCTTGTTTTCTCTAAAAGACATACTAAGACAGGAATTAATTATATAGCAAATCAGCCCAGATTACCATAATGGCTCTTTCTGGCCTCATAACCTATGAATCTTTGTGTTTTAATGTAATCAACAGATGCTTCAGTGCAGTTTTCCAGGATAGATGAAACACATCCTTCCCAAATGTTAAAACTGCCTGGTAAAGGAGAAGATGCTTGTGTCAATTCTGGTCTGACTTGCCACCAGTGCTTTCAGTGAGGCTTTTTTATACGTTTGTGATCCTACATTGCAACCTACCATTAAAAAGGAAGGGAAGTAAAAAGTCTAGGACAAAAAGCTTGATTCTATAATTCTAAATATATAGGCTTCAAGAACTAGTTTCTTAGAGTCACCTGCTGCAAGCCAGAGAAGAAACATTTTCGTGTTTCACTGAGGAAGCTGTCTGCCAGCAGTAGAACCTATCATCTGCATAACACTTCCTACCTCGTAGTCTCATTTTACCAGCAATCTCTGAACTAACTTGAGGGCTCTTTAGGATATACCAAAATACTGATTGAAACCCACACCTCTTTAACTCCAAATGAGGCCATGACTGACTCAGAGAGCTGTCCCTCACTAGGACATAGTCTTCTAGTGCCACTCTGGGACATGGCTTCCATAACAACTTAGAAGTAAGCAAAGCAATGCCCATAAATTTGTCCATTGTTATCAGATGGCTTTCTGAACAAAGCTGATCTTTCCTGTTTAAACAGAGACAAGCTCGAGTTCATCCCATATCTGATATGTGTATCAGAGAAGGTCAAGAGGCCTAAGGGAGTGAAGGAGATGATTCCTGTGACACATACACATCTACTTTACAGTTATTCCAGGCAGGAAGGTAGAAAAGAGAAAGGGGAAGAAAATGACTAGCAAAAGCTATGCACAGAGCATTTGAAAAGTAGCCTTCATACTTCCAATCTTAAAATTGCTTTATATTCCAAAAATGAAATTAGAACAATGAAAAAAGTGTTTTTTCCTTTTCCATGAGGACTGCTTCTAAATACACTTTAACAGAGGAATATTTAGACTGTTCAATGCCTTTGTTTAATGAATTGGACCAGTATAGATGGATGGTCGTGGATGGGATAGTCCAGATACACACAGTCTCTGATAATCAGCAGTAGAATTCCATGACATCTGAGACATTTTGAGGGATAAAAAGATATACAGTAAATTAAGTTTCCTTTAAATCTGCTGAGAAAGAAGAGTTTGTTTTAAGCTGAGCTAAAACAAATTGGCAATCTAGTTTTGAGGTTTCTTAAAAATGGCAACTTTGCAATTCTGAAGCATTCAAGGAATTTCTCCAGCTAAACTTATAAGAAGCTTCACTCATGGGTTAATGAGAGCTCTAATCAGATGGCTTTTCACAATGATGAAAAGCGTCTCTCCGCAATCAAGTGAAGTTGCAGATAGAGAGGGAGCAACAAAAGTGAGGAAAAATGATGTGCTAGACTTTGCCAGTAGCCAATATAAAGATTCTTCTCCAGGTTGGTGCTATTAAGCAGGAAACATGGGTTTTGGTGCAGGCTGGACACAGGCATGCTCCAAAGGGTAATGGCCATTGTTAGCCTGGCAAATTAGAAGATGGCCACCATGAACCATCATGAAAAAGGGCAATAACCTGAAGGCTGCATAAGTTTAGCTAGCTAGGAAGAGCACCTCTGAAGTTCAGCCAAGTTGTTCACCTACTGCATCCTGTGTATCACCAATTGCTTTTTTCTGTCACAGGCTGCCCCCCTTCACCAACTGCCCATAACACTTCTCAGAAGGGCTAACTGCAAGACATTCAACCTAGAGACTTTCTAAGACTTCGTTAAAGGCACCTGCACTGAACCAGACAAGTTTCTGCAGCTTAATAAATTACAGTTTATGAGCTGGTTTACCAGAACTATGTGTTTCTAGCCTGCCCCAACCAGCAAGCAGAAACAAACACACCAGCTAACAGCGCTTTATTTTGTGGTTGGGACAGACTATGTATGCAGCGATCTAAGGCTTCAGTGATGGATAACTAAAGCTGCTATACTTATTTAAAGAACTGTATGTGGACTGTGCATACCTCATCTAAACATATTTGATGGTTCACTGGGATAACAACTGTATTCAGGTAATAAATAAACACAATCACCATTCACCACACTGAAGGAGTTAATTTACCTGTCATGAAAAACAATACATCGAACATTGATGAAAAGTAACTGAAACCAAACAAGTAAGACTCAAATATGATTTGTGCTATGTTGACTAAAGTAATGTGATCCTACATTTTAGCTGAATTATGTTTAACAAAGAACATGTGTTTACCCAGCTAAAAATAGGAATATGGTGAGTAGAACGCTTAAACGATAAGGCAGAACTATTTCAAGCTTCCCTACAAAATTTTTTCCACCTTACAAAGCAATTATAGGTTCTGAATAACTTCAAGTTTTGTGGAAAACTCCAGAAGAGACAAGAGAATGATTTAGTTTCAGAAGACTTATAGGAAGATACAGGGAAGCGCTCCCTGAAGTAGGATATAAAGAAAGAGAAAGAAAAGGGATTCAAGGTGCTAGTAAAAAAGGGCTGAAAAAGGCAGGGTGGAATTTCTTCAACTGGTCTAATGAGACTGTTTCCTTAACAGATACTGAGGACAGAGGACCCAGTACTTCGTTGTGGTCACAACTATCCTTTAAGCCAGAAAATAAGCCCCTGCTTCTCATGAGAATGCAGGACATCAGAGTGTTTTCACAGTTGCTACAGAGTTAACACCAACCCAAATCATTCACAGGGTATCCCGGAGCAAGCTTAAACAGATTAAGGCAGATCAAAGTCCATCTTGCTGCCTTATCTTTCGCCTTGGAATATACCAAGACAAAGATCAAACATTTCTATCTATGCCTTTTTGGAATAAGATCTAAGACTTTTTGCCTTACGACCAACCAAATATATGAATGAGAGAGATTCCTAACTTTAGGGGGGAAAAAGTTGCTTTACAGCTATTTATTGAAGTTCTAATATATGTCTAGAGCTGTACAATATGTTTTTGCATATACTGAGCCTGCTGCTTCTTGAGTTAGCTATAAATATTGCTAAGCGACTGAAATGTCAGATGCTCTACAGCCTGACTTATTCTTGGTGTTGCATTGCAGCATTCAGACTACAGAAAAGCAGGTTTGTGAAATGACCTACTTCTTGGATTCCTTCCTTTTCACAGGTAGCAATAAGGACAGAATTTATTTTATCACATGGGTGGCTTTCTGCATCCTCCATGCTGGGATGCACTGACTGCTAATTCATTTGGTCTACTGTTGAAGAAAATTTTGATTTCAAAGGGAATAGCAGACCCCACAATTGCATCTTGAGACAAACATGATGGGAACATTAGAAATTATATATATTTATTTGTGAAAAAAGGCATGACGCTGTATAGAGGGGGGAGAAGCCTTTATAGTTGCAAGAGAAATGTTGCTGAAGAATTCTGTATTAGCCTCAAAGACTAAAGTTGTTTCCTCAGCTACTGAAAAGGCACAGCATAGGCAGCAGTAAGATTAAGTAGAATTGGTTGTAGCGTGGACTGTGATTTCAGGATGAATGCTCTTTTGTGGTGGAAGTGTCAAGTCCTCTTCTTTCCTTGCTACAGAAACTTCAAGTTCTGCCATAAGTGAAGAAAGGGATCACAGGAAATGAGGTATAGTTTCTGGATTTCTTAAAATATCACTTGTCCACAGGTTTCCTAAGCAATTGTGATAAAGCCACCTAAACTCAAATATTTTCAAAAGTATATTCCTCACATCATGGTGGCCAACTTGAGGTCATGGAATTGGTTTTGCAGAAGTGCTCATTAACCAAAAGGTGTAAGTGAAGACAAGGAGAGATTTCGTCTTTACTACTAAAGCTAAAAGAAATGCTCTGAGAAATTAGACTTAGATTTCTCAGTCTGTTCCTAAAAACTAGCTGATACTTGTTAATATTGAAGTGAAAAAGTAACTAACTGACTGATATTTGACAGTAGCAGAGTTCACCTTTGTGTCATGGCAAAGTGTTTAAGGCATTTCACTGTGGATTCAGGCGCACAAACTTGAACTTCCCTCTTGCTTCATGTTCTATTCAACCTCCATTTGGCCTAGTAACAGAGAAGAGTAAAAGCTGCAGGACAGGGAAGCCAAGACAGCCAGCTATGATGCTCCTTACTTGTGCCACAGGCCATAGACACAGGCATACACCATGCTAGCCGTGAAAAGCAACTTGTACTTTGGACGTGTCTCTGGATAGAAGGGCATAGAGGAGATGTCAGTATTTTACAAATATCCATGCGTATACAATAATGAGGAAATTCTATGTTCTACACTGAGCCTGTATAGCGCAGAGGTAAAAAAAGACAGAATAAAGAAACACAATAGCTACACACAGAAAATCATTCATTGGGTGGATTGAATGTAGCATCCTGGAATGTTTGGAGACACAGGAGGAGACACTGCTTTACTCTGCTGGAGATCATGTCCAGTTTGGAGAATTGCACTTCAAGAAAGGAGTGGGACTGTTGGAAAGAGTCCTGAGGAGAGCAATGAGAATAACCAGACGTCTAGAAAATAGAAGAAAGATTGAAAGTATTGCTTCTTTTTAACATAAAGAAAACTGCAAGGAGACATTATAACAGTGTTCAAATATAAAAGGGCTGCCTCAAAGCAGAAAGGAACAATCTGTTCTTTGTATCTATGCTGAAAAGGACAGGAAATAATGGGCAAAAATTACAGCAAGGAAGTGTTAGAATTGATGATAGGAAAAGCTTTTTTAATTTAAGAACAGTGAAGCACTGGAAGAGATTGCCTGAGGAGCAACCATCACTGGAGACCTTTAATTACAGGTTAAACAAATTGCTGTCAAGACTGACATATATGTCACTGATTTTGTCTTGGGACAGTGGAAGCAGAAAGGATTAAATAACCTCTTATGGCCCATTCCAGTTTTATTTTATATGATTCTGTGTTGGGGGTGGGGGGTGGGACATGAGAAAGGGGAAATTACAATGTAGCTAAAGGCTTTCCTAGTATTTGATGTACAGAAAGGAAGAATAAACTTTATATTAAAACAATTCTGATATCTCACAAATTTGAAAAGCTTAAATTTACAAATGAAATTCCTAGCTAACGAGGGTTTGACAGCTTTTTTAGAGTTAAAAGAAGAAAAAAAAAAGAAATCATCATCACAGAAGCTTATTTACCAGCATGCAGTAGTTGACTTCAATTACATTCAGTTCTGTATTGAGCTTATATAGACATTCACCAGTTACAGAATGCTCTGCTCCTCCCAAATGCATCCTGAAATCTCAGATTTGTCTAGCTAGCACAAGCTAAATCTGTCTAGCTTGGTTCAGTGATGAGTATGTGAGGAAATGATTACTGTCAAGTGCCTTAAGGATTTCATCTGAAAGGCAGAGAGGAATTATTTTAGGATGGCCCCATTGATCATCTAAGGCTTGAACCTTATTACACAAGACACTGAAAACTGTATCAGACAATGACTTAGCAAATAACACTCCACTTAGTGATTTCATTGTGTTTCAAATCCACCTAAGGTTCTGCAAGTACAAAAAGACCTATCTCAGGAAATAGATCTGTTTAGTATGGCTGGGTGAATGTTTCCATCAGGATGGCTTTCTAACACAGAATTCCATTTTCCTAACAGAAAATTAGCAATGAAATGCTTCACTTCAAGCCGTTGCAACCCAAAATGGCATGTTTAGTTTCATCAAACTTAACAGAAAAGCTTTTGTATGAACTTACCATAACATAAAACAGTATTTTCCAGACATTGCATTTACTTCCAATGGTGGTCCACATTTCTACCTCTGGCCTGCACTCTCTAAGGAAATACTTTCACATGACACAATGCCAGTGTCCCACCTGACATCAGAAGATACACATGACTGGTTTTACCACAAAGCAGCTTGACCAAATACTCTGGCCCCTATGGGAGAATGGGACACAAGAGCCCTACAGGACAGCTACCACATGGAACTGCACTGGATAGGAAAATACAGTTCTTGTTAAACTGGCTCCAGAGTATTTGGGGTCAGCTCAATAATTAATATGAAATAATTTGATTCAGGGAATATCAGAATGTTACATATGAATTTAATTCTGAAGTTCTGAGAGATTTTCATTTAAAAAAAAAAATCTTACCAGCAACAATGAAAACAAATGTGGGCTGGAGGAACCTTCTTTGGGACAGAAACTCTTCATTTCACTAAGCTTTTCATTTCAGTGATAAAATGTGTTTTAATGAGGACATCAATGTTTAAAGTCTTCTGTGAAAATACTGAATAGATACCGCTCACTTACACATATGCAGTTTTCCCCCACTACCTATCTTCCCTAGCCAATATGCCTTGAGCCTGCTTCACAAGAATATCCCTGGCAGGTACAAGAAGGTAGTTCAGTCCCCATATGCCAGTCAAGCATTAGTCTCACTGCCTAGGCTTCCAATGTGCTAGGGAAATTGTGCCAATTGCAGTGGCCTTTTCTATGTTTTTGTCACTTGTCCAGCAAAAAACAAACCGAAAACATTTACTATTACATATGGGAGAGCGCATGCTTAAAAGTGAGCACTGCTCGAATATTGATGCAATTAGAGCATCAAAGGAAGTATTTAGTGGATTTAGTATTGCGTAGTTTGTGGACTTAGTCCACAAACTTAAAGTGGTGTCACGGTAGCAGGATGGTGTCACTGTAGCCTGATGAGAGCAGCTGGGGGTGCTGCATCCCATCGTGTGTCTCCCTCCCTCAGCCTTAGCACAAAGGTCGCAGGGGCACTGGCATCTCCTTCCCTCTGCAATGGTAGCCAAAGTAAGAGGCATGCCTTCAGCTAGGCTCTCCTCCTGAGAGGGAGCAAAGATACTCCGGGTCTGCTGAAGAAGTGCCATCAGCAGCATGGCACTACCCCACAGCTGACACCACCTGTCATAGTGCACTACACAGGTCTAGACGGACTGGGGAGGAGGAGGAGGAGGAGGACCTGTGCCCATATATCTAGACTGAAATACTGTGGGTTTCTAAACTTTTTTTTAATGCTTCTCTTGTTGCTCTGTGCAAAAACCTGCCAACACGGGCATCTCCCCAGGATCTCTTTGCTCACCTCTGTTCAAATTCCAAGGCATGGACCAAAGTTCAAACCCTCCACAGGTAGGATTCCCCAAATATTTATCTGCACTGGGCCTTATGGTGTACGAAAACAGAGAAGCGATGAACTAAATATTCACTTGAATATTTGCTGGAGGAGACAGGGAATGTAATTAATTTCCTACCTAAAGAGACATCAAGAGAAAAATACTGTCATCTTATAACACCACCTCGATGCTAGGAAGATAACCAGAAGCTCTTTTACATCTTTTTCCTACATGTATCTAAAAACTCTCTCAGCTGTGACCTCCAGCTCTAGAGCTTCCAGCACTAACAAAAGGAAGAGGGGGAAAAAAATAAAATTTAAAAAAAAAAAAATCTATCTTCTATTTGGGACTGAGTCCCAGTTACCATGGTGCCAAAAAGTCTAGTCCATCTATTCATTCAGAAGCCACCCAGCTGCACCAGTCACAGGTTTAGTGCACAGCACTACACTGTCTGAGACCAATAAAGGGAGGCTGGGAATGGGACAGCACCCCCTCATCTGCTTGTATGGTCTCACCTGGCCTCCAGAGCAACCCTTACTGACAAAACTGTTTTCCTAGCCCCCACCATCTTTACAGGTTTCTTGGGGAATAGTATTAAAATAGTGCAAAGAGCCCAGTGGTGCTGCCAGAGCCCACCGGGGCTGTTGGCAAAAATTCACCCTTATGCCTTTCTTTGATCTGGAAGCTGTGTATGGAGTCTAAGTCCAGCTGCTCCTAGGGGATAAGAGGGGAGGGGGAAGCAGTCAGCGCAGCCAGAATGCTTCCACTGCAGAGAGAGAGCATTAAGGAAAGCACGTGAAAGGAGAATGAAACAAAAGCAAAAAAAGGGTGAAATTTTCCAGTGGAAGCACTGAAATGAGAAGCAGAAATTGGAGACAGATGAGGGCCTAAGCACCCCATTCAGCACCAGATTACACTTCCTTCTTAAAGTAGGTGGGGTGCTCCAATCAGGAGCGGCAAGACCTCTTCGGTAAGGAGAGAGGTCGAGGCTGGAGTCAGCACTGAGCACCAGGCAAAAGAGGCAGCTGATTAGCTGGTTCCCGACACACTGGACCTGATTCTGCAAAATGCAGGGAGCTCTCAATACCATTTTGTCTCTGGAGTGGGCCTATCACTATGTATTTTTTCCTTTCTTTAAAAAAAAAAAAAAAGGAAGGGGGGGGGGCAGGCTTTTCCCCAAAGGGAGCTGGAAAAAATACATCTCTCCATTGTAGAAACACTTTTCATCAGAAATTCCTACAGGGCATATTAAGTTACTCTGTAAATATTAGTGTCTTGACGTTAACCCGTTGTATTATCTCCCACTCCCCCATTAAGGGCCACTATCCCTAATTTACAGAAAGAGAAAGCGAAGCAGAGGGAACTGAATATTCTTGGCCAATTCATACAGCAAATCAATAGACGGTCAGAAAGAATGTCTCTTCTTCCTAATTACTACCCTATGCCTAAGGAATATCTGGAGGAAATGTTTTGGCGACACAGATCAGTATAAATAATTTACTAACCTCTTTCAACTTTGAAATTCAATAATGTAAACATGAAATGGCAATAAACTTTTCCCTCAGTTTGTTTACTTTTCCTACAATGCCATTTTAACGCATCCAGGCACAGAGTTCCCATCTCCTCTGTGTGGAGCTTGGTTTTACATATAAGGGAGACTGATCTCACATCTAAGAAAGCTTATTTGATACAAGCCTAATTTACAATATCATCTTACATTTTCTGTTTTGCTCAGTACTATCTTAATGCTTAAGAAAGATCTATAGCAGATCTTAAGTAGAAAACAAAATCTGCCTTAGCCATTGTTTGGCCAAAATTCTCCATTTAAATCTTTTAATCCTTTCTGGTTAACTGGACTGCCCATCCACTTCCATCATTCAAGTCCCAACAACCTTTCCCTACTTTTACTGATCACTGAGACACTACTGTGGCAGCACCAAACAGTCTCAGAACATGGTGAACTTCCATTTCTGGAGTCACCTTCTTTGGAGAAGGGGGTTGAGAAAGGGGCTCAGCTCTTGTTGTTACCCAGACCATGTTGACCAGAATGATAGAAATGATTGTTTCATCTATGTGGCACTCTTAAAGAACCAAGTGTTTCTCCTCTATGGCAGTTTTATTCTCCTTGCATAGAGCAAGCACTGTCAAAAATCACAAAATACAAAGAAATCAGTCAGCCATTCTTTTTCTAACATACCAAGAAAGCTTGACTGTGTGTTATATTGGCCACTGAAGGAAAAAAGAGGGGAATAAGAGGAAACGGCTGACATAGTCACAAAACTTCAAAAAAATCCTGGAAGCAAGGACACATATGTATTCCTCAGTGCAGGACTCGTTGCTGATGTCTGGACATGTAATCAACTTACATGCTGTATTTGTTTGCCAATATGTGCCTATGTATATTTGCACTTACATAAACATATGCATACACTGTGCATACATGCATAAGAAGGCATATGTATTTACATACTCACATACAGATCTGAACAATGGATCTCTGCATTGGTACCTTCTAAGGGCATATGTATGGGTTTATACACATCTGTAAACAGTATAGTATGCACGCTACTATATGTACATACATGCGTGCACGTGTACTCATCTCTCCACCTGTGATTCTTATGCAATGCACATGTTTTTTCCAGGACAGTAAACTTAAGTGTGCTTATGATTAGCATTAGAAGAATGCACACCATCTGCATGTGGATCCCCACATGCGTATATTCTTATGCAGGTGTGTTGCCAACAAACTGCTCGTCATTCTGGAAATTGCTATCCTTCTCTTATCCTGAAGGTAGCTCAGAAAGCAAGAGTGTATCTTTTTTTTATCAAACACTCTACACAAGGATGGAGTTACCATTTCCTAGAGAAAAGATTGGTGGAGGTGAGATTACACCAGAATCCTTGTGACTGCAAATTCAGCCTTTGCATATCCACACCTTCCAGTATATCTAGAAGTGAGATTTCAGTTCAGAAGATGCAGCTAACTTTGCTGTACGTGACATTGGACTGTGTGCTGAATGGGACTTAGCAGGAGCTAAGCATGCTCCTTCATGAATTTCTTTTTCTGTCACCTCGGCATGGTCAAACCTGAAAGGAGCACAGACAAGGGAGGAAGCAAAGAAAGTGACAACAGGGGCTTCTAAGTGGAGTATTTCTAATGTAAGCTATCCTGGGTTGGGCATGTTCTTGCCTGCAGTCCTGTTCCAAGCCCAAATAACTCAATGTCAGCACTGATTGTTCTACTATTTTAAAGAGGAAAACAAGGAAAAAAACCCCACAACAACCACATACAAAACCCAGTGTGCAGAAAATAGAGGCAGATACTGAAAAGTACATTGCTAGAGAATGTATGTTCAGCCCACAATGCGTCCCAGTATCACTATGTCTTGCCATTCCCAGGCAGGAATTGTTCTGCTTGGCTTGGGTCCTTCATACAGAAGGCACTCAAAAGGAGAGGATTAGTGATGATGACTGCGGCACACTGAAAGTGCTGCTGTTTTCTATACTGTACTATGCTCTTTTCTTCCTCTTTCTTCCCCTAGAGCACTACACTTTGAAAGGACTACATTTTTCAGCTACCCCACAATTCCTCATTTTGCTTTGGGAACAATATAAATAGTAACCAAAACAGGCAATTTCCCTAACTCCTCAGTCACTCTGTCAATAGTCTGTATGGTTTTATAATACAATTCCTTTGCCCTTGAAAGTGCAAGTATCTCATACTGTTCTGGCACCCACAAGCCTGACGCCTCTCACTGCAAACCCATCATTTGCATGTGGGTCTATCAACAGGTATTACTAAGGGTAAGAATTATTTCCCAAGAGCTTCCAAACGGAAAGATGGGTTGCAGACATCTGTCCAAGATCCTGTTCATCCCTCACAAAGCCACAGAGAAGCCAAAAGTCCTGAACTGCTGTTTCTGCACGGTGCTACCAAATAGTTTTGTCCTACCTAGGCTAACATGCCTCTTAAAGGCAGATCATCAGCTTCCTGCTACATTCTTTCTTGATTGTGTAGAAGTATTATACCCCAGAAAGTTAAACACTTAAATCAGCTTGAAACAAGAGAATACCCCTGTTCTGTTAATTGCACCCTGAAAAGTTTGCCTGCATGTTCCTGTAAGATGTAGAAGAGGCATAGTCACTGCTGTCTAAAAACAAGTTTCATTTTCCCAGGCTGAACATAAAATCTATGCCAGTAATGGAACATTACTATTACATTATTATTACTATTACTATGATTACTATTGGTTATTACACATTGGAGACACTGGTGTGGTCGGGGAAGCGAAGAGGCTACAAGTGGCAGTTGAAGGGATTTCTCTGACACAGAGAAGCATAAGGATCATACTGTACCACTTTCCAAAAACTTAGAACTGGAGGTTCATTCCAATGTCCTAGGATCCCTTGCATGAAAAAATTGAGGGCAGTAAGAGGAAATATGCAAACAGGCATAGTTTGCTTTAAGTCTTGCTTCTGATTTTATGGAAGAAGTGTTATTAATAAAGCTTTCCAGGTGCCAGAGAGAGACAGACTGAGGCAGCACACTGGAGAAAGGACCACTGCCCAAAGTTTCAGACCTACATGGCTAAATTACAACCACTGAGTGACTTCCAGATACTGGAAAGCAGTCTTGACACCTAAGGTGGATTCTGGAAAAGGACAAGATATCTAAAATTCAGTTTACTTATTGCTTTGACATGCATATAATAACACATACTCAGACACATTCTCATTTCAGTTCAGCCCAGTGCTAGATTATAGATTTAGGATCAAAGACTGTAAGTAACTCTCACACAATAGGAACCGTATCTAAGCCTTGCAAATAGTGACTATGAAAAGAGCGCGTGTGTCTTGGTGCATAACCAATTGAACATGAAATGCCTTTGTAAAGCAGTTGCTAAGAGGGCTAATGTGATTCTTCAGTGTCTAAGTAGGAAACTATCAAGAAAGTACAGAGAAAAGACGCTGACTACGTATATAGTATTAGTGAAACCATTTATAATACTGTGGCCTGTTATCTTGCCTCTACTTTTAGAAAGATGTTAAAAAACTTCAAAGAGCACAGAAAAGTACTACAGTGATTTCAAGTCTCGGTCTTATACTATGCTAGGTGAGCTATCCAATGAATTCCATCTATTTCACCCAAAGGTAGGTTACAAGCTGATCCAAATCTACATGCTACAGGAACCTGCATGGGGAGGAGTTCTCTGACAGAGGAGGTCTGCTTTAATTTAGGAGACAAAAGCATAATCATATATGGTGGCTAGCCAAATCACAACTATTCAGTCTGGAAGTAATGTGCAATGTTTCCTAGTGATCTAATTAACCAATGAAGTCTTTAAATCATGATAGGATGCAGAAGTAGTTAAAAAAAAAAAAGGTTATATCTTGATACAGAAGTCCATCAAAACTCCAAGGCGGAAATGGTTTGTTTAAAAGGTTCAGCTTATAAAATTTATGAAGTATGCAACAAACATTTTTTCTCTGTCAGATATAAATACATGAAGAACCTAAGTGCTTATATCACAAGAGGACAGCAAAGTATTTTGCAATCCATGAGAACAAAAGAGGATGTTGATCAGCTACCAGGAATAAATATGCTTTATTTTTAATTTCACAGACCTGGGTCACTTGCTCCAAAGTCTTAAGAGCTGAATGAGGAGATTTCTGATCCACTGAGGTTTATTTTAATCTTGGAATAACAGAAAGATAACAGAAGAATAAAAGAATGATAATGTTGTATGAACATTTTAAAAAGCCAAACAGGACAAGATGTATAACTGTAGAAGGCTTTAGCCTGCAGGAAACATCAGCCCTGGAGGAAATAGCACAACAGCTTCTATCCAAAGTGCTTAATAAAAACATTAAAGGGTAGGAATACAATACTTAATGTCATTAGACCTTCCTGTGTAAAAGGAGTTTCTGTCAAATAAACCTGATATAATTTGAAGGACAATGGTAAAGGCACAGATGAAACATTTTTTAAGGCATTTGACTAAACACCAGAAGACAGCTCTGCTTAAATTAACAGCATACAAGAACAAAACAGAACATAATATTAGATAGATGGATAGATAGATAGATAGATAGTCCTCAGCTGACAAATCTCAAAAAGTAGTTGTCAATGGGGTATCATTGCTGAAAAGAGGCATTTGTAATGCACTATAAGGATCTATATTTGATGTAAAAGTATTAAATATTTTATCAATTACCTAGAAGTAAATATAAAAACTGCTGAAGCTAATACTTGAAGGTAACACCAAGTTTGGCAGAGCACTAAATAACTTTAAAGACAGAGCAGTCATACAGAGTGATTCATAGAGCGTGGAAGTCCAGGCCCTTTCAATCCAAGCAAGTTTTAAAACAGTTGAATACTAAAACGTATAAGCTTACGAACATGGAAGACAGGCCATGAACTACAGAACCAAGAAGGGGAAGCTGTGGGGGAGCCGCACTCTGCAAAGCTGTGACTTTGAAAACAATTTAGGAAACATCAGAGGAGAAAGTGTGAGCTTCCAGTAAAGCACTATGGCCAAAAGGGCCAGTTCAGTCTCAGAATATATGACTAGAATAAGCAACAAGTAGCATTAGTACAATATGCACTTAAACCCTAGGTATAATTCTAATGTCTACATTTTCTTAAAGAAAGGACTCTAAAAAATTGCAAAGAATACATCAAGCAGCTTCAATATGATTTGAGAACTAGAATAAGTGCCTTACAGTAAAAGACAAGGAACTCCATCTGTTTAGTTTTTCAAAAGACAGATAAAGAAGGGACTTGATTATAGCAAATAAGGGAAAAACACTGGATTTCTGAAGCATCTTTGTTCCAATAGAAAACTGCATCACAAGAATCAACATTTGGGAGCTATTGTCAGACAAATTCCAAACAGATATAAGGCACAATTTCTTTCTAAAGTAGGGGGCTATTAAACATCAAAACAACTTACCAAGGAAAGTAATAGATTGTCTTTTAATGCCTTCACACCAAGTCTGGTTAAAACACAACTCCCCAAAAGAGGCCCAAAATTATTAGATTTAATGTGGGGGAAGTAGGAGAAATTAAGGCTTGATGTTTCTTGCTTATGAACACTCTGAAACTATGCATAAGTGGGGATAATTAGATAATCAACAGAAGGCTGAGCTACCTGGGTATGGTGGTTCTTTTGGTCTTAAAAGGCTCTGACATTTTGAAACCCTTACATGCCACAAATCAATTAGCAACAGGACAGATGACTGCAGATTCACTTTGAGTAGCAGGCATTTGTTTTCTACTGGGTTGAGCAACAGATCAGGAGTTACGGTTCCTGGTTTCTATTCCTGATTCTGCCACTTGTCTGTTGGATAACTTTTGACAGTTTTTCTCATGATCTCTTAGTTGAGGAAGTCAGTAATTAATTAACAAAATAGTGTTAATACATCTCATTCTCCAAATAATAATTCTTTGCATATTAGTTGATTTTTATTTTTATTTATTTTTATTGTTAAGTCTCCAGTACACAAAATGCAAAGAAACCCAGGTGTGAGGACGAGTCTTACTTGTCCTTAAGACATCTTTAGCAGCAGCAAACTGAACACAGAAAACGACAAGCATAGTCACATGGTTAATGGCGCTTTGTAGAAACGCTTCCGAGTTAATACACTGAAGGGCAAAATAGCACTCCTGGCAGGAGAAGATGGACAAGGTGACCTGATAGGTGTTTACTATTTCTAATATCTGTGATTCTCTGGAGTTTATCCCAGTAGGGTAGTCTCTTTTCATCCCTTTTTACACAGCACCAGTCCACCTTTTCGAGGCAGTAAAAAAAATGCTCCTTGATTTTTAAGTCTCCTGTAAAAGACAACCCCACGTAGATTCAGTGCTCAGAAAAAGGGCCCAGCTGGGCAGTAATAAACCTTCTTAACAGTTAAGAATAAATAAACCTTCCGCAGTTACAGCCACAGGGAAAGAAATACACATAATCACAACATGAACATTAGTCTTGGATGGAAAGACTGCCAAGCCCAAGTTAGAGCCTGGGAGCTGCCTGCTGCTACCGCAGCCCATACAGATCTGGAGAGATTTCCCTACTGGAAATGCTCCCTCCAAGCCTTTACAGAATTCCCAATTCCATACATGGAAATATCACTCAGTACTGAAAGGCAGATGCCTTTGCAACGCAGCTCAGAGGCAGTTTTACAGCTCTGCTTGTTAATATCCTCATTTTGGATCGATTGTTTTGGGGGCCTTAATAATTACAAATGGTGAAAGAAGCCAACCCATCTTGCATTTCTCTGCAAACATATGGGATTCATCTAGCCCTTCTTATTGCTCTTTTCACTTAGAATCATAGAATCATTAAGGTTGGAAAAGACCTCTAAGATCATCAAGTCCAACCATCGACCCAACACCACCACCCACTAAACCATGTCCCTAAGTGCCTCATCTACTCGTCTTTTAAATACCTCCAGGGATGGGGACTCAACCACTTCCCTGGGCAGCCTGTTCCAATGTTTAACCACTCTTTCAGTAAAGAAATTTTTCCTCACGTCCAATCTAAACCTCCCCTGGCGCAACTTGAGGCCATTTCCTCTCGTCCTATCGCTTGTTACTGGGGAGAAGAGACCGACACCCACCTCGCTACAACCTCCTTTCAGGTAGTTGTAGAGAGCAATGAGGTCTCCCCTCAGCCTCCTTTTCTCCAGGCTAAACAACCCCAGTTCCCTCAGCCGCTCCTCATAAGACTTGTTCTCCAAAGCAACTTGTCAAATGTAGGCTGCCTGACACACACAAACACTTGTTTTCATTCAAATGGGCATCCTAACACCTCCAATCAACACATGGCACTCCAGCCTTCTCTGAACCCTTCTCTCTCTGTTCTTCCAGCTCCTCCTCCACACATATCTCACTTCCACATCTACACACTACTGCATAATTTTGCACAAACCTGTATGTCAGACCTTATACCAAATTGTCTCTCTGCTCCTCTGATTTCCCACTGCTCAGCTGCCTTCCTCCTCAGCTGTGTGCAAGCCTTCAGGAACATTACCTTGCTATGCAATACTTGCAATGAAGGGGTTATGTGTATCATGGCCTCTGATGGGTTGCAGCACATTGTAGTTAATAAAAGATAAAGCAAATGGAATATCTACTTGAAAATACTACAGGGAGCCTAGAAATGGTGTAAGCCGCACCAGGAAATATTTAAACATAAAATCCTCCATATTACATTGGATCAGCATCCTGTATCTGAAAACCGCCTCCTCAAATACCCAGGCAAGTCTACCAGAGCAGCTGTGTAGCAATACTCCCCTAAAACCATTTCACAGACTCCACTTATTTGGGGCTGGGAGAGTCTGCATGCAGAAGCTGATGTCTTTGTATTTTATATACCATCAAGGATTTTTCTTCTGTGAGTTTTTCCAGTCACAATAACATCCCACGGCAAGGATTTCCATGACTTGAATTGCTGTCATATTTCTTTTTGTTTGTTCTGAAGCTTGCCCTGCCGTTGTCTTTTGATGCCACTTACTCCCTCTATTTGAAAAGAAACTGAATGACAGTTCCCTTTGATTCCTCTCCCACATCACACATGATTTTATGTCCCACTATCATATCCTTTCTCTGTCAATTCTGTTATGAAGAGCCATAGCCTGTTTGGCCATTCCTTGTATAGAAGTCTCTCTCATGACCTTTGATGATCTTTGTTGCCCTTCTCCCCTTTCTGAGATTAAAAGGACAGAATGACAGTGTCCAGTGTGGTTTTATTTAATGATGTCATTATATTTTCTGTATTGTTCTCTATTGCCTTCCTAAAAATTTCTAACATTAGATGTGTTTATTTGACCAATATTGACCACCGAGCAAATATTTTCAAAGAATTCTTTACTAAAACATCAGAATCAACCCAAAGCCCATCATTGCATATGGAAAATTTGGATTATTTTCCCTCCCTCTCAATATATATTCCTCAATTTGTATTATATACGTTTAATTTAATCTGCCATTTCTTTGTCTAGTCATTCAGCATTACCAGGTCATCCTCTGCAGTTCTGCAGACAGTCCTCAGCTGAATACTGTCATATTCTCGGCAAAATGTATGCCTTCTCCATCCACATCCCTTTCCATTTATAATTCCACTAATGAATCTTCAGACCTCATCATGGATCCCAGAGGTCTTCTCCACTGGGGCCTTCCCATGGGAAAACTGCATGTTTAGTCCTACATTCTGTTTTTTACCTTCCAACCAGTTCTTCCTCTCTGCAGGGACCTTCTTTCTTTGCCCATTGCTTTTTTAATTCTTCAAAAGCCTTTTGGTGGGACACCTCACTGAAAGACTTTTGAAAGGTAGGCTACGTTTACCAAAACTCTCTTGTCCACACACTTACTGAGGCCTCAATAAATCCAAGGAAGCTCCTGGTTGCCACAGTTAAAATACAATGCCAATACTATTCATAACTCCTTGGCACCGCCATCAAAGTTCATCTGCTGCACTCCAAATAAGTGGAGTCTGTGAAATGGTTTTAGGGGAGTGTTGCTACACAGCTGCTCTGGTAGACTTGCCTGGGTATTTGAGGAGGCAGTTTTCAGATATAGGCCTTTGACACGGTCCCCCACAACATCCTTCTCTCTAAACTGGAGAGGTATGGATTTGATGGGTGGACTGTCCGGTGCATGAGGAATTGGGGCAGAGGGTAATGGTCAACAGCTCAATGTCCAGATGGAGA
>NW_008795405.1:3919924-3931136 GCF_000699145.1 Aptenodytes forsteri | reverse complement strand
AAACATTCAAGGTCAGGTTGGACGGGGCTCTGAGCCACCTGATCTAGTTGAAGATGTCCCTGCCCACGGCAGGGGGGTTGGACTAGATGACCTTTAGAGGTCCCTTCCAACCCAAACTGTTCTATGATTCTTACCAAAAGGTGTCCTCATACAAACCAAGTGTTTCCTATAAGCTCCAGTTGTAAAACCAAAGGGGACACCAACACTTATTTGCCCTCCTCTGCTGGATGCACTGGCAAATCCATCCTCCAGGAGGAATGAGGAAACAGAGGTGGAATCAAGTTTTTAAAAACCAGCTGTGGTTTCCACACAGACTCAGAACTCCTAAGAAGGGATAGAAGTAGTGATTTAGAAAACGCACTCAGTGTCAAAGCTGTCATTTGAATTATTAATGTGTAATGTATAGACTTTATGTGAAGCTCACAATGAGATGAAAGTTATTATCCTAATAAGTTACATGCATAATTAATTTCTCCTGTGATATATGATGTGTGAAGTTCTAACGAAATGTGTCACAGAGGTCGTAAACAGGAAAACTAGCCTGAAGCAGAAGAGCTAAGCAAATGCTAATTAAGAGAACATACTAGAAATACATATTAAGAAAAAAATGGAGAAGAAGAGAGAGGAAGTGACAATGCTGCATTTCTATGTGATGTCCTAGTGTGCAGTCATGAATAATAGGAAGCAAGCTCAGACAAGGAGAGAGAAGCAGGCACACCAAGCTTGGGTAAAGGAGAATGGAGGCATTCAGTGTTCTTGTTATCTCAGATGAAGGCAACTTCAGGACAAATCAACCCTGGAATATAAACCAGGGAAATGGAAGAAAGGGCTCAGCTGACAGCTTGCCTGGTTAGCTGAACATTGAAGCTGCAGCAGACGAACCCATTCTTAAATATGAGAACATATTAAACATATAAAAAGCATATACTTTTTGTCAGCTTTGCTTTTGCTTAATATTGCAATTGATGGTTTAACCATTACCTGGATAGAATAAATGAACTGGACAACACCAGGAACAGCTTCTACTTGAGAGGGATGACAAACACAGCAGTCTTGTCCTTTAGCAGTGACAAGTGACAAGCATCGTGGTTTGTAAAATTCTTGAGAAAGCTTTTCCCTGTGCTACAGGTGGTTTTCTTTACACCTTCGAGATGGGTGATGTGACAGCCCCTCCTTTGTGTAGGAACCTCCTTTGGGAGGCTACAACCAACATCCCATTTAGTCAGTGGCCATAAAGGGTTATAGGGCAGCTGCAGAAACCCAACTGTGGTCACATCATCAGCATCAGGAGGACAGATTTCACCCCAGCGTCTCACTGGTCTTCTCAAGAAAAAATGTGGTTTTAAAGACAGACATAAAACAAGTAACAAAGTGTGAACAGATCTTTTTAATTAATTATCTGATTTGTTGGAAAGATGTTCTAGCATTGCCAAAGCTGAAGCGTAGACTGAAACCCATATCAGAGTCTGAGAGAGAACCGGCACCTACATGAACCAGAATAGCCACCTCTTCTCCTACCCACTCAGATAACAGCCATATTGAGCTCATATTAGCTAAAAGCCTCCAAGTACAAAGCCTTTCAGGATCTGCTGCACTTTTAAGTCAGCAGTTAACAATGCGAGTGAAACCCTTTGCTTCCCCATTTTGCTGCCCATGTGAGAATCTTCCCAGAGGTAAAAGAGCAAAAGACTGGGAAAAAGTTTGTCCTGGTCCAGATTGTTCCAGTGGTTTGTCCAATCCAGCTGTAAACATGAAAACAACTGTGCTGCCCTCCTAGCATTTCACAGCAATGTTTTAGTCACCTCAGATGTTCTGAATTCCACTGCCAGATCTTTTCTCTGACAAAAGATCAGTAAACGTCAGCATACTTATCTTCACATCTGTTCAGGGCTTGAAACCTACTGGAGCACTTCACAACCAAAACCAAACTAGAAAACGAACACTGGAAGGCAGCTGAGAAGCAGGATCAGAATGTGATGGACCTGATCAGCCTTCTAAAAATCACTGGCTTCATTCCCTGCTGCTGCTGCTGCTGCCTAATGATGGCAACTGCATGCAAAAGCAGATTGTCTGCCTACCTCCTGCCCCAGTCAAGAGAACATCTTGCCTCTGGCTGGCATCTCACTGCATTCAGCTGTAGTAAAAGAGGGAAATCTCAAGGATAACCAATCCAGCCAGGATGTTCTGCCAAGGTTGCTGTTCCTAGCTGAGGAAATCGTCCTTTCCATTTTTCTCAGCTAGAAAGAGGGAGAGAATATACCCCCCACTACATTATCCTAAAACCTGCAGGTGCCAGCAATCCAAATAAATGTAGAGCAATTAACAGAATTAACACAGCTTTAAATAGCTTGGCTCACCAGATGCGGACTCCTAGCAGGGTTCTATGAAATGTAAAGTTATTACAGATAAAACCATTAATCATCTGTTCAGAGACTTGTTCTAGATGCAAAACCCATTCCACTTAAAATGGCTAATAATCAGAAAGAAAGGCAGAGATTTAACAGGAATGATTATGCCATTCTCAAGCCCCATTTCTAAATGCCATTTTTCATCTCTGCCACCATTCCCAAACCTCTGTGTTCCCTCTGCCTGCTAACACTGATACAGTAAGAAGGCTTTGCTGGCATCACTCACAGTTACTCTTGGGGTGTTAGAACTGAGACACCACCTCTCAGTCACTTCCACTCTGGCCAGAGGAGCTTGGTGACTTGCACACTGTGCATCACTGCTTTCCTGGATGCAGCTGTTACTGTCCAGTTGTGTGTCATCAGCCCCATGCAGCTCACAGATAACTGATGCTCTCCCTGAAGTGTTAAATGCTCAAGTGCTAAGATTTGTGCTTAGGAAGGAGGAGCATTTGAGTTTTTCCCCTTTTGGCGATGTGAAGTTACCAGTAGCCATGGTATGCAATACAGCAATCCCCTGATGTTCCCCTAAGACATGTTAAAATAAACACCATTCATCTCATCGTGCTACTACATCTATGTCTAGATAGGTACAAGAAGCAGGGGCAGGGGGCAGACCTTAACTCATCTTTGAGCTCTGATATTACCGTTTCTAACAGCTCCACTTACGGAACTATAGCTCAGAGTATAAAACCTTGTGATAAGCAATTCAGAGCTTAAAACGCATCTTTCCATATACCTATATTATTCCCATTGAATTGCTTAGGAATCTAGATACATCCACTGTTAATTCTGAACTAAATTAATTCTGCCTGTGCAGTTTGAAGGAAGGAGGGAGAGAAAACAATCCCAAAGTTATTCAGTGCAACAGACAACATCAACAGGAGTAGACTAAAGCCAGAGAACAGCAATGACAAAGAATTAGAACAGAAAGAAAATCAGAGACAATACAAAGTCTGGTTGCGTCATATTCAGCCTGCTGCCTTTTCCATGCAGTTCAAGTAACAAATGCTGCCCATTAGTTGCCTGCCTCCTCCTGTCCTACTCACACTGGACAGCTAGCTGGCTCACTGCTACAGAGGAGTCGTGGACCTGGGAGGAGTTGTCCAGCCCACCTGCTCAACATTCAAACCTCATCATCCTTTCTTGCCTCCCTTGTTGGCAGCTGCAGCAGCCTGGCTTTTTGTGGTGGGTAGCAGCAGCTCAGTCTTTCCCCATCACTCACAGTAGACACGCACACACATGCACATTTCATAGCAACAGCCTAACCTTCAGGGTCAGGTAAGAAGGTTTATATAGTGACTGCTGCTCCTAAAGAGATGACACTTGTCAAGCAGGAAATAATCTACTATGGCCAAAAAAAACCCTCTAATTAAAGCTCTAAAAATCTAGATCCAGCTCTTGCACACCATGATTGAATGACCACAACCTACCTGAAAGCACAGCTAGAGTATAATATTTGCTGCTGGGCACCTCCATATTTGAAGACTGCAATAAAATTAAAAGACTAACAGGAGAAAAAATAATTACTGAGAAGGCTGAGGACTTACTAACAGTCCCAAAGTCAGACTGCAATGGGATTAAGTTAGAAGAAGTTCTAGCCTCAAACCCAGTGGTGCCTGTTCCTGCTGGTAAAGGTAGCAGATATTTTCAAAAGAAGCATAACTAGTTTCATTAAAAGAAAGTGTGTTGGGGGACACAGTTACGTAGGGAGCAGTGTCCTTTTAATTCTTGAGCTTGGAGCAGTACTCAAATACAGAGGGAAAGGTGCTTCTCTCATCAGTATTGCAGCTATGTCAAGAGTCAGAGGGTGTATCATAGCACTGGAGAATACATTAAACTCTGCATGCTCTATGTTATTAACTCTCTGCCTACCAAGCTTTCAAACCCTACATGCCAAAAAAGTAAGTACATTCCCTCTTTACCTTCCTTGGTGATGAGCATCCCACTCACTCCTAGGCTGAAAGTGCCTGTTCTACACACGTGTACATAAACAGCACAGTTTTGCAACTTCTCTCTCTCCTATAATTTTATTAATATTAGCATATGGCAGGTTCTGACTCTCCAAAACTACTCGTGTCTCTATTTCTATCTGACAATATAAGATTCGTCCTTAGCAATCTCTTTAATGCAACATAAGGAGCAACAAATAGAAGTACATCTCCTATTTCTTTTCAGTATTCACCCAAACCAAGAGTTTACTAAGCTTAGTGAACTACAAAGCAAAGCAAAGCAAAAGAAACTCATTTACTTTCATCGTAAGCTGAGAACGTCAGGCTTTGGACAGCCAAAGTTAAGATCACAGCATCCATTAGGATGGGACGACATTTGGCTAATGGAATAAGAAAAAGACAGCCAGAAATCTTTGCCACAGTAACCTCCATGAGTATCACCACTACTCTGTTGATGACTTTGGACTCAGCTATGTTTGTACATCAATACTCTGTATCCTGTCTTAGTTTGCTCATTCTTGAATGGAGATGGATAAGATCACATGTGTGCAAGGATTGCTGTTTTAATATTGCCAGTCTTTGGGGCCTGGGTTACCAATTAACTTTATTATATGCCCAAAGCACAGGCTATATTGCTCCAATCTCCATTACATTTTCTGAATTTGCCTATATAAATATAGTTCCACACCTGTAAACACTCTCATTTTCTGAACAACAGCACATGGCACATCCCTTGCAGGTACAGAAGCTCAGCAGGAGTCAGGTTCATTATGCAGGAAAGAAAAGCCCGCTCCTGATGGTTCTGCCACAAAGCAAGCACAGATGGCCGTAGCACCAGGACTGAGGGTCACGTGTAGATGGCTCAGTCGGGATTCAGTGGAGTGCTCTATTACTGGTGCGACACATTAGCCTGCTGGCTACACTGCCCAGGGGTGACACCAACCTCTGCTGCTGTTTTCCTCCCTAGGTATCTGTTCCAGTGGCAGCTGGAGAGGGTTAGACTGGGTTAGACCACACTTTGTTATAGCTCCAGGGATTCTCTTTAGTTTATGAGTATGGTGGCAGTTCATAGTTCAAATAGCCCTGCAAAAAGATGCCTCTTACGCCTTCTGCATAGAAAGTTTCAGTATCTATGTTTGCTCATCAATGCTTGCTTTAAAATGTATGCTCAATCTACATATATACTTTATTAATCAGACTTTGGCCATTAATTACTTTTGTAAACTTTCTAAGAGTGCAGTAACTTTAGGAGTTCAATGCCACTGAACTGTTGATATGTGAATTATCCTTAAATTAATCCCCCAACAAAACATGTGCACTGGGGCTGACCTAGAACACCTGCAAGCTGCTGTCTGCCTACTGATAAGAGTTCCAGAGAACAAGATACTATATTGTAATAATTGTGATCTTAACTAGAACCTGTATTTGTTAAATTTTTGGACAGAGCTATGAAAAAAACCCCAACAAACAAATAGTTTGTACTTCTAGGTTCATTATGGCTGTAGGATTCTAGAGCCTTTGCTATATGAATTTCATTAAAGAAAAAATTTTAGGAGCCTCCTGATTGTTTCAGTACACAGATGATAAAATAACATCTCCTCCACCTCCTGTACCAAAGTCAGCTGAGACTTCAGCTCCTGTCTTTGGATCTCCCATGTTCTATAATTCTGGCACTTCATTTTCATACACAAATTCCTTCACTAAAGACTAATTTCATGAGGCAATTTAAATTGTTTTCCTGCTTAACAGGAATACTTTCCATGGATATATGGGCAGATGATGAGTAAACTTTCTACGGACATATCATGAGTACATTACTCTTCCACTTTCTATGTGGTCAGAAACATGTGATGAAAGAGACTGATCAATAATTGAGGTTAGCTTATGTTATTTTGCAACAAACCCTTATCCAATATCATGCCAGCAAAACTCTTGCTATGGATGCAAATAAGCCAAGCTGACAAAGTTCTCTTCTGTGTCATGCATGAGGCAAGGCAATAATGCTAGCAGAAACCTTTCTTCTGTAGGGTAGGCAAGGGCTAAGCTATGTAAGGAAAAGAGGCTTTGAATAACTCCCTAGCTAAAGCAAAGCTGCAGCACTGGCAGCACACTAATACACCTCACGAGACTACTGATTTTAGTTCCTGTGGGCCAGGCCATTAATCCTTACTAAAAATGTGAGAATATGAGAAAGTGAAATATTAACCTCTGGAATGCGCAGAGTGACATGTACTCATTAAAGAGTCTCCCCAAATCCAGTAGAAGTTTAAGTTTTAACTGGATCCATAACTGGAAGATCATTTCTCATTCTGGTCAGACATGGAAGAAATCTCTGAAGATACATTGCATTTATGACGCAATTTCTAGTATCTCGGACCGAAATCCAACAGAAACAGCACAAAGCAAAGAAACACCCATCAGACCTTGCCCACCTTCAAAAATGAGCTGCAACACCAACTGTTTGTTCAGGACTGATCTTCATTTGAACACTCCCCAGCCTCAACTTCAGCTACTTAGATTGCTTGGGAATACGGTCTGTTCTGGGTTTTTCCTTCATTTCCTCACCTGAGCTGACTCTTAAGAGAAAGTAGGGGGCATTTCGTACCCATCAGCAGCAGTTCAGCTGGCAAGTTAAGACACGCTTTTGACGTAACCTATATATGCCCTGTGCAATCTTCCAAAGTTTGTTTTTCACACTCATCCCTTTGTCAGCTTGACAGGAATGTATAAAGAACTCAAGCATAAAATAAGAAGAAATTGGTAAATATTATTAGTAAAGAAGAAAATTGCCCAGAGAAAGAAGGTTGCAGTAATTCCAGGAACATCTAGTATTGTCCAGTAAGAACATCAGTCGGTTGCAACTCTTACACTGTACTGAAGACATAGGCTATCACTGCCGGAAGGAAAAGCAACAAAAAGAGATGGAGTGACAGGTAGGATGCCCCTCTTTTATCTATTGCTCTACCAGTGGAAGGCTGTATGATGTTTACCAAGTCACATCACATCTGTGCCTCAGTTGCAGCATTTGAAGGACGAGGATAATGACATTTACTCCCTTTGGTACTGTATTTTAGCTGATGGTTTGAAAGAAACCAAAATCTCTGAGGCTGCTTTAAAAAAGCCACCTACTGAACTCTTCAGACAAAGGGTCCTATGAGCTAATATTATTCATCATTTTGAATTAGACTTTTAGTACATGTATTTACTAAGTATAGGGTCACAGGGCATCAAACTCTGTACCATTGGATTTTCTGTGTGAGATCCTTGTCATTCACAAGAATCACAATTAAAAAAACCCAAAATGCATTAGACACTACGCAAATATACTCCAAAACCAGAGATATTCATTTGTCATGTCAAACTGACTGGGACATTCTGATCTGAGTTTCTCCTGGAAGCTCTCAGTCTGGGATATTCTACTTTCTTGGTGTTTAGGAAGTGAGGAAAGTTAAGGGAATTCACTCAAAAGAGTATTAAATAGGAACAAGCTCAGAGACTACAGGGACTGCTAGGTAGTTTGTTCCTCTACATCTAAACTCCTTCAGATGAATTAATTGTAAAATGTTGACATTGTGTTACTGTACCACAGGATGCTTTCCTCTCTGCATGCTCCATCTGCATCACAAAAGCTCACCGCTGACCTTTCATCTCCCATGACTCATAGACACTGCATAGAAATCTGCATCCTCTCTCTTCTTTTCTCCCTGGCTCACAGTACAGGCGTAGACTTTCCGACTTGGGAGGACTGCCTTGCCTTTGGTTCACAGAACAAACATTCCTCTTTTCTACCATCCTTGCTAAAAGATTCCCTAAAAAAGCCACTAGCAAAATCAACTGAATCAAGTGCCTTCTCCAGAGAGGCTGACATTCATCACTCTGCTAAATGTTAGTATTGGGACCATGAACCACAGAAGACTTACTTTACTTATGCCTGGTTTGACATAAGTGGTATTATAGATTTTCTCCTACATTTGTGTGTAGGGTAAATTTTACTCTGGTAGTTGTTCCTGAGAAAAGAGGCTGGCATGATCCAATCTTTTACGGTTATAGGATGGTGTGCGCGTGTAAATGTACAGGCATGCAAAACAAGGGAGGCACAATGCCACTCCTGCTGGCAGCACAGCAGAGGTCTGGCAGGGCAACAGAAGTTCCTCTAGTAAGATAAAAACATTTGTTTAAAAACAATCCTCCTCAAAACATTGCTTCTTTTTCAATGCTGTCAAAAAGCCCACAGATAGATGGGCAAGGTGCTTCAGCTTTCAGATGCTCAGTCCAGAGAGCTTCTTTCTCACCTTGGCTTCACGTCATGTCCCACACTCGTACCAGAAAGCACAAGGTATTCTTCACTCTGTCCCACAAAGTCTTGCAGGATTCATGCCCAAGCATCCAACATGTGCTGGCATCCAGCAGGCAGCCTGGGAAATGTTCTATTGCCCAACCATATATCCCTTCTGACTCTGAGCTAATACAGAAATACCAAATGCAAACCAGCCCAGGAACTAAGCTTATAAGTATTACTTGATGAGAAAACACTTATCATCTTCCCCTCCCCGTCTATTGGTCTATTCAGGATTCTCTCAGCATCTTGCCTTGTGTCATATTGCTCTCAGTTTCCAAGTGCCTCCACTCTCACCTCCAAATTAAATCTTTCCAGAAATATGTTTTTTCTTATTACCTTCATGAATTTCAGCAGGAGCTGCTCAAAATGATGGCCAACATCTCCCCTGTTGTGTCTCCCAAGCCACTGTGTTGTTATGTTTCTACAACAAGGGCACTCAAAAACATGATGAAGGCCTTGTGCTGGATGCTGTGCGGATGCACAGAGAAAATGCACAGACATTCTTGACTCTCAATAGACACAGCCTAGAGCTGCAGCAGGAGGTTGATCCACCACAGCAGCAGTAATGCAATTCGAAATTTAAGAGTGAGGGGCAACCAAAAACTTTACAGGCCTCTGGATCTGGAAGTTTAGGAATCAGGGTCATCATCATCAGGGCTATTTGGGATGCTCTGGCAGAGAATAGCAATGGGGGACCAAGATTAAGAACAAGACATATTTTGAGGAGAGGAATCCTATTCACCCTTTGGCCATGCTTTGTCTGCTTCTACGCAGTACCACTAGCCCCTCCCTTTCTTTTTCAAATATTAAATCCACTAAGTAATACAGATAGGAAACAGACTGTTCCAAACACAACAGAGCAGCTGGAGCAGCAGTGTCGTAGAATCATAGAATCATTAAGGTTGGAAAAGACCTCTGAGATCATCGAGTCCAACCGTCGACCCAACACTACCATGTCCACTAAACCATGTCCCTAAGTGCCGCATCTACACGTCTTTTAAATACTTCCAGGGATGGGGACTCAACCACTTCCCTGGGTAGCTTGTTCCAATGTTTAACCACTCTTTCAGTAAAGAAATTTTTCCTCACGTCCAATCTAAACCTCCCCTGTTGGTGTCGGAACAACATGTGCGAGCAATTAGTGTCATTCATGTGGCAACTTCCTCTTCTGCAGCACATCAGTGAAATTCCCCAAACTGTTGATTCCTGACTCTCCTCTTATGCATTCCTACGGCTCTGTTAAATCACTGCTGTGGAAGGGGATCTTGGGCACCCAAAAGCTTTTGGGCTATCTGGTCTCCTATTACAGAGGGGCTCTCACAACTGCAACTTCCTCTGTCTGCCCTCTTTGCACTCGGGCTGTTTTTCTCTGCCTCCATGTTTTAGGTCGTCTTCTATCTGCACCTTCAGCCTCCTCCCCGGTGTGACACTCCAACCAGAAAAACTCATCCCTGAACAGAAATCATGTCATCATTACACATGCAAACAGGCCTGAAAAAGACCTGGCTTGCAGATAGCATCCGAGATGTACATACAGCAACTGGGCACACTCATGAACCATTTGGAAATCTGGCTTTTAGCAGTTAAATTGCAGACAGAAATGATCTAAGCTTTCACAGCTTTCTCCCATCACGACCAGATGGTGCCTGACCCTTGCAATAATTTCTTCCATATTCCGCCCATATGCAAACCTCACTGCTTCCATCAAGCTGTTAGTACCAATCAACATTTTTCAGAATTGAGATTTTAATAAAGCATTGATAGAAAAATGTGAAGATTTCATAAATTCTCTCATGCACATCCATTCTCTAGGGACTACCTTAGGCTCTTCTAAAGCACCTCCATCTGTACCATCTAAGTACTGCTCCAAGTAAATTGAATCTGAATGGCTGGCTCCCTAATAGAGCCTAGGAAATATTCTGATTCTCTCTCTTCCCTAGTGATTGGAGATTGAAATCCAGTTTTCCCTCTTTGCCTACACAGCTAAATTTCCCACCCAGCCACTCTTCATCTCCATCCCTGATTACTGGAACCTCCTCCCTGAGACTCTCCAGTACATGCAAAACATAGCTGTTGGTCATTACCTTTCTTGTCGTGCCTCCTCCTGGCCCTATGGGTGTCTCTAAAAAGTATTAATGGATCCTCTTCCCTTTCCACCTTCAGGCAGTGCTTCTCCCTGTTTATCCATTCACTGACTCTTAAAGCACTGTCATTCCTTCCCTGACACCCATTAAAAAACATTTCTGCTCACTTGCCTCAGATGTGCTTCTGTACCTCCTCCTATCCCATCTCTATATCTGGTTTCCTCCACAATAGGAAATACACCAGCCTTCCCCCAGAGTTCCTCTTGAACAATTTATCTTAAGACTGAAGGTCCAGAAAGCCTTAGATTTATAGAATCATAGAATAGTTTGGGTTGGAAGGGACCTCTAAAGGTCATCTAGGCCAACCCCCCTGCCGTCGGCAGGGACATCTTCAACTAGATCAGGTGGCTCAGAGCCCCGTCCAACCTGACC
>NW_008795405.1:3896602-3918547 GCF_000699145.1 Aptenodytes forsteri | reverse complement strand
GGGC
Source organism: Aptenodytes forsteri (assembly GCF_000699145.1). NCBI lineage: Eukaryota > Metazoa > Chordata > Aves > Sphenisciformes > Spheniscidae > Aptenodytes > Aptenodytes forsteri. Next base: position 3,918,543 of record NW_008795405.1, on the reverse strand, counting down.
AGCTCTTCATTCTCCCAGTCCCCGCCTTTGCCTTCTGCAGCTTGGGCGGTGAGGCTCAAGCACTTGCCAGTGAAGACCGAGGCAAAAAAGTCATTGAGTACCTCCACCTTCTCCATATCCCGGGTAACCAGGTCAAATACATATTTATGCAAATACAATGCAATGTCCATGTTTGATGTCTGTGTACTGGCCTTTTTGCATATTCTGCCCTTTAAAATTTTCATGGAAAACGTTACTTCTATTTTCCAGTCTTGCTCCCTCATTACAGTGTCAGGTATACTGCAACACTGCCAGGACAACCATGGAGAAATGTAAAACACACAGTGCTACCAGACATTGGGACATCATTAATTCTCATGAAAATGGAGGAAAAAAACCCAACCTGAACTATACATTCAGCACTTGGATTTATGATTTAGGCATATTACTGCTAGTAACTTAGTGGAATCTCTTCAGTCAGAACCTGTAGCCACAAGGAAAAGAGGCAGGAGGATCTATTCTGTGGTGAAAGGAGGAAACATTAGCTCAGACAATTCAAAGGAAACACGGTTACCTTCACCACAGCTTATTTAGATACTGCAGCAGAGCAGCCCTTAGTTCCTTGCCAGGAACACACTCTTACACGCTCCGATTCCTCCTAGTCAAGGCTTAGGCTCTGACCACATGAAGTGTCTAGCCTGCCAGAGCTGCCCCTCCTCCTACCACCAACCTCAGCTGAGTGGAGAAGTCCTTCCCAGCTGCAAAGGGGCAGAGAGGGTCATTAGGCACTCTGCCCCATTGCACTTCAGCACCTGCATGTAATCAGGAAGGCAAGTGGGAGGAAGTGGGAAGGCAATGCTCCATTCAAGAAGCCTTCTTAGCTCCCGTGTGAGCAGTTTGGTTGCTGTACTGTGAAGCTGATGCAGTCCAGATGAAATAAAAGAGATTACAGGAGGAAGGCTGAAAGTTTCACCCCAAAGCCTGCATCGATCCCTTTGCCTTCCTAGGAAAGGGAGACATCCCTAGGGGAAGACTTCAACGAATGCAGAGGAGTAGGAATAGACCATTCTGCTTTAACACCTTCAAGAGATCACTACAGGGCTTGGCAGGATGTTCTTCACCATTACAAATAGCAGCGCAATGCACTTGGGATGTGCTATGGCTCTGGGAACAGCCAATTACATAGCTAGGACTTTGGTAGGAAAAAAGAGCGTTGCTCTACCAGAACGCATAAACTGAAAGGAACAATATTTGCTATTACAGTCTGTCCTACCCCTTTGTCTAACTTTCTTAGCTTAGAATATTTTTCTTAAAAGCTCAAGCTCCTCCAGTACTGGCTGTTGAGAGATTAAGCATCCTTCTTGGCCACAGAGAAAAAATTTTAAAACATAACCTATAGGGATTGATTTATGAAATATACTGCCATGCTATGCAGAGAGCCAAGTAAAGTTCCCTGTAGGCAGTTCTGGAACCAGAAACATTATAGGCACACAAGCACTGCACTAGCCCACTGCCTCTTCAAGGATCAAAGCTGGCTGCCCCAGAGGGTCAGTCTGATCCCCACAGGTATTCTAGCTTTCTCGAGCCAGCTCAGGTTTCTTTCATACCATGCTGCATTGCATTGCACAGATATACCCTGGCATTTCAGAAGTAAACATAAAGAAAACTCTCAAAAGAACTGTCCCCTAATTCCAGGTGGATCTCAGATTGATCCTGCTACTTTTGCCATCAGTGTTTTCATCCCTAGCAAAGGAAAGAAGAGGAAACTGACCCTGGGAGGAATTTCACAAGGCAAACTATTTTCTGCTCAACTCATCCAAAGCTCCACTTAATGAAAGCACTGCCTGCTTTGATGTCTGAGAATAACTCACTACATATGCAATGAGAACCCTTCTCAGCCTATACAGGCTATCTATTCTGGTCAGTCCCTGCTCTGTGCAAGTATTGGTGTTAGGGCAGCACTTCTGGATTTTGTCAGGATTCTGAGAGTCATCTAGGGCTGCTCTTTCTCCATTAACTGCAGTTCCTCATCACCTCCACTTGCCAAAACTAGAACTGAGGAAAAGCACAATGGTCAGCTTCCTTACACTTCCTAGTGATACCTGCGGTAACTCATCCTGCGGCCATCTAGAGGAATGACAGAATGGAAATGCAAACTGCTAATTAGTAACATGGCTTTCCTTTTGAAATACTACATTTCTCCATTCATCCCATTTCCAGGTGCCTCCCCTGACAACCCTGCACTACACTTACATTTAGTGACTAGTGTATACTGGATTTGTCCTCAGAGGCCAGGCAAGGTACATTTTGGGCACATTTTCACAGCAGCTGAAAGCATTACTGGACCACTACTAAGAGCAGGTTGCTATTAAGCAGACTAGCTCAAAACCAGCCAGCACCATTTTGTCTTTAAGTCGAGACAGTTGCTCATACGCATCTCCTGTCACTGCCTAGTCAAGTGAAAATTACAAAGCACATTCTGATTATCTGTTTTCTTCTTCTTCCTCTGATTCTTAAGTAGTTGCTTGGGTTTTTCTTGTCACAGAGCGTTATGAGCCTGGGATGGCTATGTAAGCGGCTCAGCACATTGTGCAAGCTAATAGAATACAAATGATTATATAAATAATAAAGCTGCTGAAGATTTTCTTGTCACCGTTTTCTCTGCTCCATTGGCTTGACTTAAAGCACACATAAAAATGGCCTCTGCTAAGTGTTATGTTCATAGCATCCATAAATAAAATTAAGATCCTGGTTTAAAGAGACACTAAGAAGCTGCATCTCCTCTTGATTTCAATCAAACTGGGATGCTCAGTGCCTATGAAAATCAGGCCCAAGGCTCTATAGATGAAAACAGAAGGATTTGATCTCTGTATGACAGTTTGCATTCAGCAGGGCAGTTTCATTTCCTATGTAAGATGCTCACATGCTCTTTTCCAGCATACGTACATCCCCTTAACTAATCCAGAGGTCAGGCAGGAGAGCAGCTCCAGACTCTGACAGCCATTGCTCACGTCAAAGGACTGGCACATAACATACAACCCCTGACACCACGAGTCGAGCATCAGTAGGATGGTAACTTGTAAGGCAGTTACAGCCACAGAACATCTAGCTCAGCATCGCTGTTTCCATGACTCCTGTATGAAAACTCAGCTCTGCCTTCCCTCTGGTATTATGTGGTCATACAGAGAGGATATTATGACAACCCTCCGGGCTGCAAATAAAATTAGAACCACCCAGCCACACCCTGTGAAAAACAATATTAGTACAGAATCACAACATTAGGGAGAAAACTCTTGCAAGAAACTCTTATTCCAGGCTAGGTAGGAAGCTGACTGACAGAAAACTTAAGCTTGTTTTTCAGTAAGCTTTCTATAACACATTTTGGAGATGTCAATATCTGTATCACCGTTAATCACAGTGATCATCACAAATTCTATTAGAAGAGATAGGAAAGAAGACAAAAGCTGGCTGCAGGGCATAACACCTGAACAACAACTGCACCAAGTTTTGGATTTGGGCTGAGGCAAGCTGACTGACAGAAAACTTAAGCTTGTTTTTCAGTAAGCTTTCTATAACACATTTTGGAGATGTCAATATCTGTATCACCGTTAATCACAGTGATCATCACAAATTCTATTAGAAGAGATAGGAAAGAAGACAAAAGCTGGCTGCAGGGCATAACACCTGAACAACAACTGCACCAAGTTTTGGATTTGGGCTGAGGCTTTATCTTTTTTTTTTTTTTTTTTTTCAGTAAGCTTTCTATAACACATTTTGATGTCAATATAACTTAAGCTTGTTTTTCAGTAAGCTTTCTATAACACATTTTGGAGATGTCAATATCTGTATCACCGTTAATCACAGTGATCATCACAAATTCTATTAGAAGAGATAGGAAAGAAGACAAAAGCTGGCTGCAGGGCATAACACCTGAACAACAACTGCACCAAGTTTTGGATTTGGGCTGAGGCTTTATCTTTTTTTTTTTTCTTTTTTTTTTCCCCCCAAGGAGCACTATTCTGGTTCCTGCTGCTAGCCAGGCAGTCCAATCTCTATTACCCATGTGTGGATTTTCTCAAAGTTGTGGACTAACTACGTGACAAGGGTAGCCAGCCAGTGTGAGACAACATGGTTTTGGAAGCCAGCTAGCTATTCCTGAGCAATGCAGCAACTCTGCTGCATGAACTTACCAACGCAGTACACTTCAAGTCCACACGCCACATTATTGCCATATCCCCATTATACCCTCATGCTGCATTCTCCTCACATAATTTACACACATATTTTATGCTACCTTCAACTTTCATTTTTCTGGTTTATTCTAACTCTGTATCTTCCTGGAAAATTGACAACTAACTATATTCCCAGGTGAAATCCAGGACCTCAAAAATATATCCTAAATAAGCTTCTGATTAGGATTTTTTCACCCAAAAATGCTGCTTAGTAATCAAAGGCCATTTATCTTTTTTTAATAGTTATTGCCTCAGTGCCTAGAAGATTGCAATGCTTTCTTCTGAATGGTTAACAGCTTACAGAAGACACCTCTCTCACTACCATGGGTATTTTTTCTGTAATCCAAGCACTAGAAGTCTGATTCTGACCATAAGCTCATGAGTTTTGCGGCTGATGCCTTCTGTCCAGCTGAATGACAAGTTTATCCTTACAGAGCTGTTGCAGTATCAGCGTAAAATTCAGCATCAGGGAAAGACACTGTGTAATGAAAGGCAGGAAAGAGCGATGACTTTGAGAAACCAAAAGCACAGAAACAAGAATTAATCTGAATTAGTTACCTCTTTGAGGCAGCCCATGAAGTTGTTGCTTACTGGAGAGCCAGGTAAATCAGCAGTACTGGGGCTCCCTCCCACGTAAAAGAAGTCATCCGAGCCCAGCATGGTGTAGTCCTCCTGCGTATAGCCCGTGGTGGTAAGGATGCCATCCACAGAGATTGTCACCTGTTCGAGGGACACAACAGACAAAGAAAATCCCAGCAATGACCTTACAATCCTGAACAGAATAAGATGCCTCCCCTATATTTTTATGTCAGTTTTATTAAGGATTTTGTTGAGATTTGGTATGTATTTTTTTAGTTCAGCCAAGCTCCATTTTCTGGTCTGCTTCACCCACAATGGAAATGCTCCAGCATCTGCTTCTCCCCTTTCTGGTGTATCAGCACTGTCAGGCTGACCCAGCAGTCTACCCATCAAGATGCTTTCCATCTATTCAGGCCAGAAAATGGAACTGTCCTTGAAAGAGATTTCTCATATTAGCTGATTTTATGATTAATTAGTATTTATTTTAATGATTACAGTTAGTTATGGTTGTTAGTAAAAAAAAAAACACTAATGAAGACGAAGTTGGTATTTTTTATTTTTTATGTTTCTTTTGCTCACGGCACACTGACGATCATGCATTCGGGGAAAGGGGGGAGGGATCTCACTTTCAATACATTATGGATGTGCATGCTATGTACCTAGAGAGACACACACCCACCACCCACCACAAAAAAAAAAAAATTAAAATTTAAACTTCTGTATTACAAACTAACTCGTAACCAAAATATAAATAGGAAATAAATAAAAATAAAATAAATCAAAATAAATCAACCACACACCAACAAGAGTGAGAGAAGCAGAGATGAGAAAGAAAGAAAACACAAAGCGTGCACACACTGCACTTCGACATGTCATGCCAATATATCTGGAGCCCAGAAAGATGACAGGAAAAGAGAGAGAAGAGAGAGAGAGAGAGGGAGGGAGAGGGAGAAGGAGAGAGAGAGAAAACCATTTCACACTTGCATGCAATAAAAAATAAAAATACCAAACAAACCCCATAATAATAAAAAAACTCAAAACCAAACAGAAATGTCCCCAAAACCTCTAACCCCAAACACATGAAGGGTGAAGGGGGACAGAAGGAGAGGGTGGTAGAGGAGTAAGTGAATTTGATGTGTTTTGCTTAGGTGGTGTTAGTGGTTTAAAGGGAAGATGGAGGAAAATAGATCGAGGCCAGGAGGAGACGGGCGAGTCACCAGACGTGGACATGCCATGCAGAGTGTACTGAAACAAACAACCGGCTGAGCTCCTGTCGGCCACGGCAGGTAGAGGTCAGAGAGAGAGAGAGAGAGAGAAAGTGAGAGAGAGAGCAAGAGGGAGGAGGAGAAAAGAAAGAGGAGGGAGGGAAGTGGGGGAAAATCAGGAGAAAGAAGACAACTCCGGCCAGTTTGCCTGTAATAGCCGTTGCCACAACAAAAGGATGAGAGAAAAAGAGAGCCTTCACCACCATGGACTAGAGGCCCTGCAGTGTTTCTGATCTAGAAACCTTCAGAGTAAAAAAACAAAAACCAAAAAGGGAGAAAAAAGCAAAATGAAAACCAAAGCAAAAGAGAGAAAGATAAACTCAAAAGCGAGGGACAAAAACCCCAACAATTTATCACTGGAATGGAAAAGAAGAACTAGAGGGATGTGAAGAAACCAATGAAAGAAATGTCTACACCCCGTTTCCAGAAGAGTTGTGTTAGTTGCTTTTGTTGCTCATTTTTCCATTAAAAAGCAGAAAAGAAGAAAAAAAAAAAAAAGGAGGGGGGAAAAAAAGTGTTTTCAATGAAATAAAAATAAAATTAAAGGAAGAAGTAAGTATAAAGGAGGGGGGAAAAAGAGGGGGTAGGGGGAGGAAAAGGCAGGTAACACACGGCAAACCCAAAAAAAGAGACAATAAGAATGATATCTACCAGACAATGTAGTTTGTTTACCATAGCGTGTCCAATGCCTGAGTGCTTTGCGGAAAAGGGGGAAGAAAGGAAATTAAAAAATCGTGAACAGAACGATTGTTAATTAAAATAACTAAAAGCAAAGATGAGTCGTTAGGGTGTTAGTACATTAGTTGGTTAGTAAAAATGACACATTGCATGAATGGTCTAGTGTTAGTCTTTCAAAAAAAGGCATGGGGCACCTGAGACACACAAAGTGAGAAAGAGGACAATATGACCAGGACTCTATGGGGAACCATGCCATCTAGGCTGTAAAGAAGGGTGCTGCCTAGTCTTCCCACCCTGGTATTAGTCATTAACTTCAACCCTCATATATATTATCCAGGACTGAAGCAAAGTTAAAACAGTGCAATACTTACTCTTCAAATGCCCATCAAGGTACTTCCCTCAGACAAGAACCTTATCCTCAGAGACGTACACACAACAGTACACAGTTTGCCCCTTCAGCACAAACCCAACCATGACTCCCTTCTTCCACCCACCACCACCCACCTACGTTCCTACTCCTCTTCCAAGCCTCACTACCCTCAGGTGTTGCAGAGTACCACAAGCAGGCCAATATTTCCTTTGGCTGGAGGATACAGATGAAGGAGAGTCCAAGACTCTGAGTCTTCCTTCCAAGTTTCCCAATCTGCAGGTTTCTTTACAGCAGGTGAGTTTGTGACTTTCAGGAGAAGCACACAAAAATGCCTGTGCTTGGCTGTTTGCCTGTAGCTCACTTCTGTCATCTGAGAGTATAGGAGTTGAACCTCTCCTACTGTAGGAAGAAATGTGTCGAGGAATTGTGTAGGAAGAATTGTGTCGCTTCTGTCAAGTTTGAAGACAGAAGATTGACAAGATTTAGTGTCTCTCCTGTTATACTGCATCTATATTACGGAGGAGCTAGGAGAATTCACCAGTGAGTTCACTTAGTTGGGTTTAGCAGAACTTTGCAGGTGCTTTGTTAATCCCTCCCAAGGCATGCAGATACCAACTGTTCGAACCTACACATTGTTTCTTGTTTGCTTTTTAGCAGCTGGGGAACTCAAGATCTTTATAGCAGATTTTGCATGGTGACTAGTTTCAGTGTTAATAGGGAAGTGCAGCCCAAGGAGGCTCCAAGTCCTTGTTCCAGTGTGATTTAAGTTGGCAAGAACTATCCTAAATTACACAAGCAAGATCTATGCTGCCTCATGTAAAAACTATCTGCTTGCAAATTTCAGAGTTGTGCATTGACTAAGGAAATAAGTTTGTGAAAACTTCGTGGCATTGAATATAATTTTTATTATAGTCCATTTTATTTGTCTATAGGAATGAAATAGTAATAATATTCTGTACTTGGGTATAATGAGCACAGACTCCTGAATTCTTCATCAAGGAAGTCTCACTCTCAGTGATACATTGTTTTAGTAAATCCATTTTTACAAGCAAGGGAGTTGGAGTATGGGACAGGAGGGAAAACACGCTGAAAATAAGATGGAGTGGCAGCAGCAGACCTGAAGACAGACATGGGAAGTCTGACCTTCAGTCTCCTCCACTCCCCCTCCTCCTCCCACCAGACCACACTGCCCCAAACATGCTCTGAAAGCCCTGGTTAAATACAGCCATGATCCTATTTCTAGTAAAGGTTTCTCACAAGGCAGAAAGAGGGCTTAGTTTTAACTGAAATAATAAGATAAATAAACAAGGAGATTTGCTTTGACATTAACAATCACTACTCAAGGGAATCTGTGGGTTCACTTGGTTTGTCTCTAAGGAGATTAACTGCTGTGATAGGCATTTGATCTAAAAAAAAAGCAGCACTTAGTACTCTCCTAGCTTAGCTACAAAACATTTAACAATTCCAGAAAGTACTGGGCAAAAGTCCAGCTATTTAAAGTTCTGCTCTAAATCTAGGAACAGCCAAAAAATTATGCAAATCCTCCTCCCCCTTCTCCCAATCCCAAAAACAGCAGAGGAAAAGATTAGATGGCATCCTGAAGCTGCTGATAGCCCATTTACCTGGAATTGTTTTAGCTTTGGATCATAGTCTTGGAATTTCTAAATTTTTTTTTTTAAGTTCACTTTAAAGAGAAATATATTTATCTCCAGTGCAATGTTTTCAACCAATTACAAGGAGGCTACTGATTTCCTTCTAAAGCTTCAATATTTAGGGGCAATGTTTTTTGTTGGGTTTTTTTGTTTGGTTTTGGAGTGGGTTTTTTTTTGAGGAAACATGAGCACAGCTGGAAACAAGACTTCCACAAGTGACCTATATTATGCTGCAATTTTACAGGTGAATTTATGTCAGGAAAGATGCAGCATAGCTAATTTCTTACATACAAAATTATTTAGGATATACAAAATTATATTGGATGCAATAAAGAACAAAATGTATAATTTCATAAACAAATAATCTTTGTCCTTTATTACATCTTCTATATGAAGATATCAAAGGATTTCACAGGTTCATAGATCTGAAAAATGGTTAAGGATTTTACAGATAGAGAAACTCCCTCTCATGTACACACAGACAAAACCAGGAGACATAAACTGCTGGAAGCTGCTGTCAGAATGGAGAAAAACAAAACTCCTTCATCCTGTGCTTTATTTAGAACGGTGTCTTTATCTTTTTTTTGTTGTTGTTAAATGAAGCATTTATAAGGTCAAGATATAGAGTGACCATTCTTAGATGTGTCCTGAAAAATGTCCATAGCAGTTATTAATTAGTTATCGGTCATTCAAGTTCTCAATCTTTTCCAAACTCTTTATCCTGAAGATTGGAGGGGTTTAAGACTTCTTCATCCCTAGTAATATCAATTAAAAGTAAGAATGCACAGGACCTGACAGGAAGGCTGCAGCATTCAAGGTTTCTCCTTATTGAAAACTGCGGTTGAACTTACCAATAATTTTTGGATGACAACTTTCAGGAGTAGCAGGGTTGCTTCTCCTCAAGGCCTCATCAATTCCAATTTCTGGACAGTTTTAGGTTCTGAGTCAATGTCTTAATTTTGAGACTGAACTTGATCAGAAGTTAAAATGGAAGTATCCAGGGAAAAGATGACTCAAAAAAATTCCAGCCTTATTGATATTTATTGGTTGAACTGTATTCTATCATGCCTATCTATAGAATTGGACCCCAAATCACCTCTGCTTCTTATTTTTAATTTGATTTTAAGACTGGCCTTTCTTTGGAAAGAGCACAGCTATCTTATTGAAACATCCTCTCTCTTGCCCAGCCAAGTTGGACCCTTTAAGAATTCAAGATCACATGAAAACATCCATAGTGAATAGATCAGGAGGATTAAAAATTTGCGGTGCTCCTTAACTGGCAAGGGACTCACCTGCTTTCTAATAATTGCCAAAGCACTGTCCTGGTCTAATCAAAGACAAAGAGGCATAGACATATTTCCATTTAACCGTGAATCAAGAAAATAAATAAAAAATCACTAGCCGAAAGATTAGGAAAAGAAAGTGAGAGCTTCCCATCCACAGTTTTGCCTGCGACCCTTCCTCACTTTCTGCTTCTTCAAGATCCAAACCAATCCTGGCGTGAAGCAAGGATGCATTTTGCTTCAGGTACATTTTCCCATTGAAAACCGATTTCTGACAAAAATAAAAAGTATGATTAACTAAAATGACCAGTAAGGTATACTGAGGTATTCAGAGACCAGCCATTCTGAGACCGTCTAAAAATAAAAAACACATCCAAAGAAGCCATATATTCTGACCATTCCAGACTGGCAAACCTCACCAGTTGGTGCATCTCTCTCTACTGGACTGATGGGAACGTTTGAATGAAATAGGATCATTAAGACCCATCCACTGCATAAGAAATTAAATTTGTATCTGCATATAAACTATTGAAAACAGACTCATGTTGCCATAAGTAAGAACCCTGCAGTCTCATGAAAGTTTGCTGACAGATTTTTTGTCAAAGACCCAGACATCCTGAGCATGTAGAAATACAGGGATTCACATGGGAGAGACAAATATCTTCAGCCCCAAACCCAAATATTTAAAAGAAAGATGTGAAATCCCCATAACAGGTAAATTATCCACGCACATCTACTAGTAGAGACTGTTTCTGATCCCTGGCACTGATTATCCTATACTCACAGATATATTTTATCTTAGCTACTGTAAAATGTTACCACAAAAGCTGTTTTCTCAGCAAACGACATTGTATAAACTTAAATAAAACTATTAAGGGTTGTGTTAATATTCACATTAATGAGCAAATAAACAGATCATATTGTTTTCACAAATTGATTTTAAAATCTTAGTTTACAAGCTATTTCTGCTGCCTCTACCAATCAGCAAGACACCAAATAGTTCCTATTCACAGTGTAAACCTCATTTATCATGCAGCGGGTGGGCCTTAGTGACTTGATATATTCACCAGCTTTCAGAGCAAGGTTATTTAATTTTATCTTATCTATTTATGTCTGAATTTATATTTCATGAGGAAGGCTTCAGGGTTTTAAGACTAGCCTACTACCAAATACGTCACCTGATAGAGTTGTCTGCTTAGAAAAGCAGCATGCAGATGTGCAAAATTAGTGGTAAAATCAGAAAAACTTTTCCAAAGTGAAATTGTAGGGTGTTGGATTGATCTGGGTTAGCTTGGCTTTTTTGATCCTTCCTCTTTTCCAGTCCTCACAGACAACAGAAGAGTCTCATAGGCTGAGACACAAGAAATAAAGTAGAATCTCATTATAGAAAGAAGGGGGAAAAATCAAAAAGAAGAAAAGAAGAACAGAGAATCAAGAAGACTCAGAAAGACTCCAGCCAATTAATTCCAAAGCTGTAAAGTTAAAATAATTACACACGTACCCACCAGCCTGCATACCCGCACATTCACATGCACACACAAAAGAAAAGAAAAAGTAAAGGAAAAACAAAAGACTTCCAGAATTAGAATTATGACAACATGGCAATGGTTAAACCAATTAACAAAACTGAAAGAAAAAGGAGAGAGGTGTAGAGCGTTGGCTGTTGGAAAAAGACTCTGTTCCCACAGTAATTAAATGCAACAAGAATATTACTGATAAGATTGAATCATAATTAAGGAAATAATAAAATAAAAAAGGGAGAACAGAAAAAGTGAAAAGGAAGAGGGAGATGAAAGTAATGTCACAAGTTTTTATTATTAAATCAAACTGGAAAAAACAGAAAATTAATAAAGTGGAAATGAAGATACTGCAACAGGGATAAATTCCCATCAACTAATGTTTTTTCACTGTCCTTTAGATACCGAGATCCAGAAAAGGTGGAAAAACTCTAGCAATTCCACTGAGCATCCCCATTTCTCCATTACTGTCTCCCACCTACCCATCCCAATAAAACAGAACAAAATTTTCTTCAGCATTTTCACCCCTTCACCATTACCTGCCGCAGGTTGCGTGTCACCTTAACGTCGTGCCATGCATTGTCATTGAACTTGCCATTGACCGGCTCCACAATGGCCTCGAAGGCCCCAGACCCCAGGTTAATGACCAACGAAACTGCACCGTCTTTCAGGGCCAGGTTGACATAATCAGCTGACTTGCCAGTGTGCAGAATGAGCCCGTTGCGTTGCCATGTCTTGAAGGAGAGAGTGATCTCATCGCTGCTGCTCTGGATGGGGTTTTGCGACAGGTCATAGCAAAGGTATTCGGAACCACGGAAAGTCGCCATGTTCTCATCTCGCGCTGGAAAATAAAGGGAAACAAAAGAACTATTCAGCAGTCAACCAAGAAGAGATTTAAAGTTGTCATGAAATTTCTAAGCAATCCCACAGCACTGCTGATGTTCTATACAACTATATATCATGGCATGCTAATGACTGTACAGCTCCTCTTGTAATTTGGCTATCAAGAGAATTAACGGCAGGGTCCTCGGTACTGAAGAATTTCAGCACTGTGTTTTCAGTTTCACTGCAGCACTGTCACCATAGGGACCGTTCAAAAGTATGCAGTGGAGTCTAGGAAAAGTACATTTAAAGACACTGCTATAAGACACTTCACATCCTTTTTTTGGAGAATGATGGAAAACTCTACTATTCACAACATGACCATCACATATGCGTTGTTCCAAAAGAAACCAACGTTTCCCAAAGATCAGTGTTTAGATTCATTGCTAATGTCATCTGAACTTAGCTTAACCCATCTGCCAGGCAATCTAAGACAGGCATCAGAATATAATCCTGACAGAGCTGTGCCTCTCTTTCAACTGAATGACAGACCAAGCAGACAAGAGAGCCACATAAAGTATCCTATAGTTTCCTTCTCTGAGAGCATGAGGGAAGCCCACATAAAACATTTTGTCCACAGCCATAAGTAATGATGTTGCTGGTAAACACGTCTCAGAACTTTGCCTGCTTGATCACCTTATCCAGAAAATCTGTACTAGACAAGCATATCTTTTTCACACAGCAAAAATAAATATGGGGGAGTTATTCACAGCACATGACATGAAATATTTCCTCATTAAGAAAAAAAATCTCTTTTGTACAATAAGAAAAACCACTGAACTAATTTCTTAGCAACTGGAGGCAGCATTTGAATACCATAGAAATCCTTCATGTGAGCTGGAAGTCTGCTTCCCAGTACCTGGGCTTCCACAGTCACTCAGAGCCAGCTCTGCTGCCGTATTGCGCTCACGTGACTCAAGCCAGCTGTGTACCCCAGTTTTGCCCAGTGGAAGAAATACAGGACGGTGATAGTAAAGCTTGCAGGAGGGCTGTCTGTAGCCCATTCCTACTAGTGCCATCTGGGGGAAAATGGCACATACAATGGAGTCTATACAGATCCCCCCACTCCGTATTGCAGTGCCTTTGACTCCCAGCTGTGAAAGCAAGTCTGAGCATGAATAACTAGATGGTACAAGCAGTCAGGCTATCATTGCTTACAATCCGCTGCATAAGGCAAGTGCTGTTGCTATTGCCATTGACATTAATAGCATTTTTCTGCTTCATTTTGTCTCATTTAATAATCCTAACACAGATTAGCCAGAATTTATTAGTACAAGACTGAAGGAAAAATACTTGTTGTCATAGCCATTCTTGAAAAATAACTACATGGTAAAATCTGTGCCCTCACAGCGTGAAACAGTGGTGACAAAACAGCATAGTGTTGCAACACGAACATATATCATCCTCAAGTGATAGGTCTGCTTTAAGCAGAGACTTTTGCAGCCTTGATTGAGGGTATCACAGAATGAACTCATTAAAAAATCTAGGCACTTTGAAGGCAGCAGTAATGTGTGTTTGTACTTATGTAAGCAAACCATGTGTCTATACACCCCTGCGAGCAAACAGTAAGACAAATTGCTCCATGCAACAATACAGGCTGGGAGCCAACTGGCTCAAAAGCAGCTTTACAGAAGATGACCTGAGGGCCCCAGTGGACAAGCTGAGCACAAGTCAGCACTGCCTGCCCTTTCAGCAAAGGCCAGCCACATCCTGGGCTGTATTAGCAAGAATGCAGCCAGCAGGCCGAGGGAAGCGATTCTTCCCCTAATGGGCCCTTGTGAGATCACATGAGGAGTACTCTGTCCAGCATTGAGCTCCCCTGTATAAATATGGCTTCAACATACTGGAGTCCAGCAAAGAGCTACCGCAACACTCAGGGTGCTGGAGTAGGTGACGTGTATGGAGAGGCTGAGAGCTGGGTTTGTTCTGCCTCAAGGAGAGACAACTCAAGGGAAATCTTACTGCTCTCTGCAGTGACTTAATGGGAGAGCATAGAGAAGACGGGGCCAAATTCTTCTGAGAGGTATGCAGAAGAAGGATGAGAGGCAACAGACACAGCTGGAATACAAGAAATTCTCATTTTATATGAAAAAATGTTTCATTTTGAGGATGGTCAAACACTAGGAAGGGCCTAGAGAGACTGTGAAATCTACGTCCTTAGAAATACTAAAAACTTGATTATGCACAGTCCTGAGCTGCCTGCTCTAACTGAACCTTCTCTGAGCTAGTGGTTGGAGTACACGGCCTCTGGAGGTCCCTTCCAAATCACTTGGTTCTCTGATTCTATTCTGAATACATTTAACTATCACCGAGGAGTGCATATGCTTGTGTCAGTGTTCAACCAGCCTAAGCACAGAGGGCTGATATTGATTGCAGTTCCAGAAGTCAGAGCCAAGCGCTTAACAACCCTCTTCACGATGATAATTCCCCTGCCTAGTCACTCCTGATCCATCGGAAGGGAACGTGTTACAATCAAGTCGGACACATGGTCTATGTACCTGCGGGTAATTCCCATCAAATAGCTGGCGTCTGAGGGCAGGAGTTAAACACGATCATTATGACTGAGCCTTTTTCCCACAGCCGTAGATGTGTGAAGGACTGAATACACATTTGACGTCTTTGGGAAGGGGGGCAAGGGGGGTTGATTGTTCACTCAGTAGAAGACATATTAATAGGGCTTATTTACACTTTCTCAACCACTTAGATGAAATCTCACTGGTCTGCTCAGTACAAAGGAGAAAGCAAAGAGTAGATTAGAAATCTAAACAGTAATTTAAGGCAACCACTGCAGACTCATCAAAACAGAGTAGAGAAAATTCAGAGACATATTACTCTTACTTGTACTGCTGGTTTTAATATAAGGTGCTATCAACCCAGCCCTGTGTGCAACTACGTCACCTGCCTGTTTCTTCCAGTCATCTGCTGCTGACCCTTGTCACAGATGGGATTCTGGACCTGATCCATCTTTGTATCCTTCCTGTTCTTGGAAGAATGTCACCTATTTCTGTTTCATATGTTTTTATGTTTTTTTTTTTAATTCCTCCTGTGACTGCTCTGGAAAAACATTCAAATTTGCAGATCACCACACACTAAAATCTCTCTGGCATTCACTGGCCAATCCAAATTCACGCCTGTCCACCCCATGTCTCATAAGCACAACTCCCAAGGTCAACATACTCTCTAAAACTGTATTCTCCAAACCACTAATTCCTAAACAGTTTACCAGTGGCCATGTGGATGACTGGTTTACCAGTCTCATGAAAGGCCTTAGTGCACAGATTAGGCTCCAGTTGCCGAAGAGCTTGACTGTATTCCTCCAAGCTACAACACAGTAGCCTGTGTCAGGCAACATGAAAGGCTTTTTACCAAGCACAGCCTTTCCATGCTGTCCTGCCTGTTAGGACGCTCTGACATATGTGATGGCTATGACCATAAAGCATAGGAGAATTACCAGAAACCATGGAGGGGAAAAAGGGATACAGGTTCTTTCTACAATGTATGAAGAGAAAAAGCCCTGAGTAGGCTGCAGGTCTCACAGTGTTTCTGTATGCCTTCAGGCACAGTCTGGTGACGTCTGGAAGACCAGAGAGTGGTGAACCGCTTGTTAGCTCATGACCTGCTGTACATTTCTGAAGGCTCCAAAAATTGCACTGTGATATTTATGGCTTCTATATTCTTTAAACAGTGGTAGTGTACCAAGGAGCCTCTTCATAGCAACACAGCTAACCTAGAATAGCTAAACTTAAAGCCAAACTCAAGGTCAACAGGAATCCTTGGTTTATGTTACATGAAGCAATAGATCAAACCCTGGTTTTGCTGGGATGTGAAACCCTGTATAAAGTAAGTGATATTAACTTGAATTGATGAACTAGCTGTTCAAGTGTGACAATGTAACTGCATAAAATAGCGTTTACTTAAAACAGCATTTAGAAGTTTGGAAACTCTTGATTTATATGTGATTTGCAAGATTTAATTTTTAACTCAGTTAATTCTAGACAGATTTACAAAAATTGGAATCTGAAAGCAGGTTAGCACATGTAAGCAATTAAATCTTCCATTTCACTTGCTAATATTAATCTAAACCCATTATTTATTTTCTAACACATTCATATAACTAAATTCTCTGCAACAGCTGGGATTTGCAGAGATCTGAGACCTGTACAAAACTCCACATTCAGACTTAAATCCTTGACATATTCAAAGCCTCACAGAAATCACCAGAGTAGAAGTAAACCCCAGGATCTTCAAACTGACCAGCACAGACCTTTTTCTTGAATTAATGGAGTCATCCATCACTTTAAGAAGTGGGAAAACGTTATCCTTTTCTGACTAATCACTAACAGGCACAGCTAGCACATTAAGCAGTTACCATCACCACCCCATTGCAAAGACAATTTTGCAAGTCTCAGATCTACACCTATTCAAATCCCCAAATCAGCTATCAGTACATACTGCAGGCTGGTAGCAAGAACAGAAACAAAAGCACAGCCAACAACTACCTAAGCCAAGCTCCTGGCTCTTCTCATCCCTGTAGAAACCCAGTTTTGCCGAGTCTCAGGTTCCCAGGAGAGGTAAAGACTGGGGATCTTTCCATATTGTGTATGGCTATACTGCCTGTTCAGGAGAGCCAGACGGTAATTTTAACTTCAGTTTTTATGTGCAGAGCTGTTGCTATGTGTTCCTGTCAAAGCGCTTTCTACAAAGGAGGACTCAAATATACAGAATTCACAGCATCACTAGGAAGTAAAGAAAACCTTGGCATTTTGATTTATGTATGTGGAAACCAATGCACAGACATTTTAATGGATTTACTCATGGCCACCAAGAAAATCAATAGTAGAGGAAGCATTTGAGTTCAGGAGCTCCTAGCTCCCCATCCTGGTCTCATTCCACAGGTTCTCATACATTTGTGGGAGGGAAACCAACCTCCTGTTTTTCTCCAGTCCTGCCAGGAAGTCACCCCAGCAAAGAGCGTGGAGCAGAGGAGCCTCCAAAGTTTTGGATGATGCCTGGAAATAAATACTGCATGACTGTGAAGCTGAAAACAGCAAATCCTAGGAGCACTGATTCTGCCCAAGGGCATGAACTTTAATACTCAACAAAAGCAGCACCTCATGTAACAGGATTTCTGGCCTCAGACACAATTAGGAAATATTTAGAAAAGTATGAAATGGACAGCGACTTTCCTGAAGTCTCCTGAAGAAAACTTCAAGTAGCTCTTTTAGAAACAAAAGTCAGCTGCTCACCCTCTCACCTTCTATCAAAACCCACTGCATTAGAGGTGTACTCTGAGGCAGTCCCTATCTCACTGGGGTTTGGTTTACAGCCAATATTGGAGCATGTCTTCTATCAGTGAGAAAAGCAAACTCTCTGCGCTGCTTCAGAATTAATAACCACTCCAGTGTTCGGTGGGATTTACCTTATCTGAGTGGTTTGCTGTGCTTTGCACAGAAGAGGTGGTGCTGTCTGATAATCTAGGAGTGGTCTAACACTGTCAAGCATCAGGCTTCTCTGCCAAAGCAGTGAGCATTAATGACGGAGGCAGCAGAACAACCAGGTACTCCCTTGACCTTTTGTCAGAGGTCAACCAAGATGGAAAATAGTATTTACAGGAACCTTTTCTCCCTACCATTTAACAGTTCTCTATAACTTCAGAAAATCCTACAGGTATGGAACTTGTCTTAAGAAAAAAAGTGCTTCCAAAGTTGGCCACTGACCACAGAACTGTTATTAAAATAGAGGACTACCATCCACCACAGCAGGCAAAACAAACAAACAAACAAAAAAAACCCAACCTCACTGCGAATCCAGAATACAGAAGGAAAAATATCAATGTACTCAAAAGCTATTGTGGATAGATAATTAAGTTAGTGCAATAAAGATATATTTAATATTATATATTTTAAAAAAATAATTTTTATATCTATATGTATATAACACAGTGTTATATAGCTACACAGAAGGCCTAAGTGCAAGGAGGTAAAAAAACGCAGAAGTTCTCACTGTTGGCATTAGTCCTGCTGCTTGAACGATGAGCACTCCTCGCCTGAGGACATGCTAGTGGAATCAGTAGAGTATTACAGCAGAGCTGTGGTACTCAGTGGCTATGAACCTACTGCACTTGGGCATCAGCTATGCTTTCAGCAGCATGACATTTTACACAAGGAAACTATCTAATTTATTTCTGATGGGATGACTGGCTAACATCATGATCCTAGCAAGCACAATTGAACTCGGTGTTTCTGGGAAGAAATTTTGTGGCAGTCTTCCTGTACTGCTGAAATTAACAGGTATTCCTGCTTTGTCACTGTATAGCTGGGTAAGGACATAACTAAATGTCTTCGTGCCAGCGCATGTATCTTTGCCTCCTTTCTATACTAAGTATTACACCATAAACAATAGACCTAAAGTTTTAAAATTCTAACTGAGCTGTAGGAAATCTTTTCACCCAAGCCATAATGAAGTCTGGAAAGAATAAATTCTACATATGAAACATGTGAACTAAGGGCAAAATAGACTTAGAAGCTGTTCTAGATGATGAGCCATTAGAGATCAAGGCATGACCTCCCAAAGGATGGGGCAGAATCCCAGTTTGGGCAAACCCCTATGACCTGTGCTAGGAGGTAATTCTGTTCTGGGCAGAAGAGTTGTCCTGAGAGTCACCTATAATAGATATGATCCTCAACAACGTTACAGAACAACGAACAATTTATGTTCCAAGTCACTTTCACATGTATCTGATGTTCCCTCAGAGGTTAGGGGAGGAGAAACTGTACATCAAATGTCACAGAAAATAAGTCAGCCAAGACGTCTGAAGGACAAAAAAGGTGAACTATTTCCATCGCCCTCCAAAAGAGTTGTCCAGCGACTGAATGCTGAAACCCTAATGAAAGCCCCTAGAAGCAGTCAAAGCAGCTCACCCAGATTCATGTTATTAAAACAAAGCCAGATAGTTTAGTAACAATCAGGCTGTTATTTTAAAGAGATGGTGACAGGCTCCAGTAATAGCTAAACAGCAGATTACTGCATCTTCCATTAAGTTGTCCAAATCCTTTTGTTGCATTCCTCCTTTCTAGCCTTTGGGCAAGAAAAATAATACATCCAAATAGTTCTGTTTGTTCTATTCTGATCATTCTTCACACCACCTGATTGAATCAGTGACACCACTGATTCAACCCTCTCATAAAGACCCATGCTCTCTCCCTCACATACACACTTCTGTGGTCTCAATAGTCACAAGCAAATATTTGTTTGAAAAGTCCTACAGAGCTTATTTAATTATTTAGATACATAAGAAATAGCGTGCAAAACATTATTCTATGCACGGAGCATCTTCTAAGCATCACTAACAGTGATACTGATACGTGGAAGCTTTGAGAGTCATATATACTGCATTTTTACTCCATAAACTGTTAAGTAAGAACATCTAAGTCATCTAAATGTCATAATGAGATGACTGAACTGATTGCATTGATAAAACCCTTAAAAAAGAACATTATTTCTAACTTCAAGGAAATTCTGGGAATAAATTTTCAGAAGAAAAAGAATTTTTGCTGTTGGGAAAAAATTTTCTGTAAAATCATAGAAAGAGGTTATAATGGAGAAGATTAAGTGCTGAGCTGGAGTCCCACAGTAAGAAGAGTAGTTTCCCAAATGCTTACTAGCTTTAAACCGTTCTGGGTAATGTTAGATTTTCCAGAAATAGTATCATTTATTGTTTTCTCAGGCCCCTCATTCTCACTTATCATATCTACATAATTTGTAACTTGGAAGCAGAGAAGAATCATAGTAACAACATCAGAAACCATGTAGGTAAGAATCAACGGAGGACAACATCTCTCATCATGTTTAAGAGATGCAAAGAGCAACATTAGTCTAGGAGCCCAAAGCAACGGTGAGATGCACTCAACAGTCAGTGCTCTTTCAGTGCTGAACTCAAATTTTGCACATAGTGTAGCAGCTCTGACCTTACCCAAAAAGCTCATTCATCTCACCAGTAAGAGCAAAGGAAGCATTATATTACACCAGAGAACGCCAAGTGCCTAGCATGAATCGTGCCCTCTCCTCTGTTATCTGCTGCTTTACACATTACCCTTTGAGTCTAAAGGAAAATGTTTGTTCAAAGGTCCTCAAATTTAAGCCCAGAAGAGATCAAGGAGACTTGGCAATACAATGAATGTTTGTCTTTTTGTCAAACCTGACTAATCTATTATTTCCCTGAGCTCCAAAGCTGTTAATGAAAACAGGAGGAAGAACTGCTTTCTCTAAACATACTGCACAAGAGCTTCAGAGCTGCAGGTTCCACCTCTGCTTGCTGCTGCCTATGTCCTTAGACGATGCTCTTTGGGCTGGCTCCAACACAGAGGAGGCTCTGACCCCCCACACTGCAAACCATGCCTAAGAAGTCCAGAACCAGCCCTGCAAAGTGACGTAGCTCTCCTGATGAATTTGGGCCACTGCACAGCAAAGAGTGAGAGCAAAGGGAGGGAACAGGCATGACAGTGCCTGAATCATTAACCCAAAGGAAGGAGGAATATCTTCTAGGCTCCTGATCCTCAAACAGTTGACATGTACTATCTAATGGAAAACGCATAAAGCAGTTTCCATGTATCACTTTCACATATCAATGATAGAGCTAAGAGTCTGTTAGAAGCATGACTGCTTTAAATTTCTGGAGTATGCATCTATTAAATATACAGTTGAAGTTCATACCATCTAAACAAATGAAAAGTTATTTTGCTTCTCAACCCTGGAAGACTCTTCTTCACTCAACTGTATATTGTTGTCCTTTCAACAAAATCTCTTCTGAGAGGAAAAAAAAACATCAGATGTAACACAGAAAATCTCCTAGTTAGTCCACATATTCAGCATAGACAGAGATTATTTACACCTAGATTCATCAGATTCGCTACTGACTCTCTAAACCACATTTTCTGTCTTTTTCTGAAGGGAAGCAGAAAACAGAAGGGTCTGAAGAAGAATCTGAACCTGTGTGAATGAACGATTTACTACAGAAATCACCCACCAGCATCATTTGCTCCAATACCACACAAAATAGCTGAAAAATGCATTCATAAAATATTTAGCTAAAATATTTTGATGACAAAAGTATTAGTATGTCCTGGTTTCGTCTGGGATAGAATTAATTTTCTTTCTAGTAGCTGGTATAGTGCTGTGTTTTTGATTTAGGATGAGAGTAATGTTGATAACACACTGATGTTTTAGTTACTGCTGAGCACCTGAGCAACAGGTGCCGATTGCTACCACAATGGTGCACCGGCGGCAATATCGCACCAACCGAGACTCCTTGATTCCCATCCATAACCTGATTCATCAACTGGAGAGCCAAGGAGTGATCAGCAAGACTTGCTCACCCTTTAACAGTCCCAGATGGCCAGTGCAAAAGTCTAATGGAGAGTGGAGACTAACAGTAGACTATCGTGGCCTGAACGAAGTCATGCCGCCACTGAGTGCTGCCGTGCCGGACGTGCTAGAACTTCAATA
>NW_008795405.1:3865767-3893622 GCF_000699145.1 Aptenodytes forsteri | reverse complement strand
CCGTCTTTATCTCAACCCACGAATTTTACTTTTTTTCTTCCCAATTCTCTCCCCCATCCCACTGGGGAGTGAGCAAACGGCTGTGGGGTGTTTAGCTGCCTTCTGGGGTTAACCCAACATAGTAGCTGCCTGCTGGGTTAAACCACAACATAGTACTACAATAATGAAAATGAATAAATAAGATGACATATGTCTACAAAAGATTATAGCATATGGTTGGTAACATCATTTTTTAAATTGCTCACCAAAATTGATCTAAATGACAAACTACAAGTATAGAAGTCAGAACCTGAGCATTTTATCCTTGACTTTGCCACTGATTTACTGTGCGACCTGAGGCACTTAATTAACCTTAGCTGCCTCCATCTGTACTACAAAGATAACAAAAATATAGGTTAAGTCCTTGAGTCCTATGGGAAAAGAACACTCTACGAGTTTAATAAAACTTCTCTGCGCAACAAAGACATGTTCCACATCTGTGAGGAGAAGCCACATGCCAAACCAGTGTATATGCAGTGTACAGAGTGTCCTGGACATCCTTCTCTCCATCTATTTTCCGTTGTTTGCTAAGTACAAACAACTGTACTGGTATCGGTGCGTGACGTTGCATTCTCTGCCATTTGCAAAGAAACAATAAGCTCCAAGTATCAGTCTGACTGTGGCACTATGTACTTAGAGCTGTGCTTGTTATTTATGTTCTGATCAACTGGCCAAAGAGACAAACAAACAATCCTGTGACAATGTCTTGCTTAACCCAAAATGAAATTTAACAATTTTGTTTTACAATTCCTTAAAAATACATTTCTTAAAAAACTAGAGCTTCATTTTAAAATAAAAGCATGAAACATGCTTATTTTGAAATGAATTATGCCAAATAAATGCATTTTAAAAAATAATTTGCCTAAAACAATTTGATATATTCATATAAATTCACAATTTGTTGTGGATGAACAAAGTATATTTTTTTCTTTTCATTTCTCTGAACAATTTTGCTACTCTCACTCCCAGCTCCAGAAGGTGCAAGAAAAGCAAGGTGTTGCTACTAGTTTTGTCAAGAGCTCAGATACCATGATGATGTGCTGGGCATAAAAACTTCTCTAGATTCCTCACTGCTCTAAGCATGGGTGAGGACAATTTCCATTGCTGCTGTATTTACTTTTTCTTATGTTTTTATTTTGCTCTGTATTTCTTCTAGTTTACTTATTTTCCTGGTGCATCATTCTAAAACATAAGGATGCCAGTCTCTGAACATACCACCCAGCAGAAATGTTTCCTTACAGACTGAATGTTCAGCAAAGTGCAAACTGACCAGAGAAAGAACATCGCAGCACCATGAACATAAAACTCAAGATTTAACATATTCACCAGCCCTGCTCTCATAGAGGTATCTCTACTGCTGGGTTGTTACCTGGCCCCTGTGCCCTTTTGTGTAGAACACGCATGACAGTACAGCAGAGTAAGAGCACACAAGTGTACAGCTAAGCCCTTAATTCACCAGCTTTTTATCTTACATTCTCTTTGGAACAAAAGTGCTGTTGTTTTCTACAGACCATGCTTTTTAAAAAAACTGAAGCAATTTGCATGCCAACAAGCAACATTATATTCACCACCTAAGAGAGATTTACTGTTCTTCAGCAGCAATCTGTATCCCAGTTGCAATCCCCAATTTCACACTACCCTTACTATTCTAGCCTATTAAAAAACAGAAGTCAAACACCAAATACTAATCCTGATGCTAAGTATTTAGACCTGTTTATTATTGGGTGTAGATTCAAGAGCACTAACATTCAGCTAATAAAACAACATGCACTTGTGGCATTTTTGTTCCTTACCATACTGAAGTCAAGGTCTTCCCCAAACTTTCTGACCTTAGTAAAAAGCCATAGCATTAGGGAGAAGAACGTTAGGTAGCTGTCGCAGTCTTCCCTATGTGTGTGTAGGATTGGTCCTGCTTGGGAAAAAACATGGGGACTGTTGGTGGGAGTCTTCCAAGACTAACTGCAGGAATGAACAAAAAAGATTTACACCAATATTGAGAGAAAGTAAGTTGAAAAGTGCATTCAGAACAAAAGCACATCTAAGAAGCCCAGCAGGAGGAGAAATTCCTGCTTCCATTGAAGGGCACTATTTTAGAAAACTGCTGGAAGCTCTCAAAGAAAGAGGCTGGAAGGACAGGAGCAGAGAGGCAGCACTGTAAGAGGTGTGCGTGTGTGCTTGTGAATGCACATGCGCTTGTGTTAGCAGCAGCCTTCCAGCAGGCGTCACGCTTGCTGTTGAGCAGGGAGCCCTTTGGGCATCCTTCCAGAGTGAAATGTGAGTAGAAAAATAGTTAACGCTAATCACTATAATAACACAATAATGACCCAAAAGTTATCCTGTTCAATACCAGCGAGCAGTATTGAAAGCCGCGCCCATGGGAAAGGGGAGATGCAAAGGAAGGTGAAAAGCAAAAGTGGGGTGGAAGAGAGATGCAGAGCGGGGCAGAGCAGCACATAAGACCGGTATCACGGAGACTGCGGTAATGTCAGCTCCTCACAGCTTTAGCATTATTGGAGAGTGCATACGTGTAGAACCCCAGTACTGCCACGATATCAAAATACACTGCCAAACACTACTGCTGCCCTTCATTTATGCTTGTTGTGAGACACCATTAAGTCCATTTATGGAAGTAGCGGTATCCAAACCTAATTTGAGGCATGATTCTTCTCAAAACAAAGCCACAGGCAAGGGACTGTTACAAGCTGGCAGAGCAGCTTTGGCCAGTAATTATTTAGGGGCAAAAATGCGTGCATTTGTATGCAATGAGAAACAGGCTAGGCATCCGCTATGTCTGTACAGCAGCAAGTTCATGTGTGTTTACCAGGGCAGTGGACGTGTATATGCAGGTATAGGCAGTACAGTTGCACAGCATATTTCTGTGGAAAGGCAGATAAAGTGCATCTGAACAAACACGATATATACACATAAAGAGGAGATGTGCCCTTTGTTACAGGATGAAAGGAAGCAGGCATTAGTGTGAAGAGATTTGCAAGAGAGCGAGAAGCACACAAAACCAGTTTGGAGTGGCTGTGCATGCATACATGTAAAATGTGAGAGAATTAACATCCTTGTACACCTTACAGTGTATATATGAGGGCAGGAATGAAATGCATCTCCCCCATGTAACTTCAGGAAATCCACACGTGAGGACTTAGACGCATATGTACACAGAGAAAATGAATAAGTGTATTGACCAGATGTAAATACAGGAGTGAATGCACACAATCTCAGGGTGTAAACATAGACGTCCATGGTGCCTGAGGATGCAAGCGTGGTAGAAGCGTACCGAGCTCCGGCATTGCGCGCAGGGACAAGAGGGAGGGCGTGCCAGTGTTTCTGGCGCATGCTTTAACTTCATCCTGGGCTTTTTCCCTTCCTGCTTTAGGTTTTTTTCTGCGGCAGAGCAGACTCTATGTCTACAGGGAAGGTGCTTAATGAGTCAAATCCAATCTCTCGAATGCCTTATCAGTTGTGGACAGGCCTGTTTCTGACAGCTGACCTTTCCCACTGCACGCTGCTGAAAAACCCGTACACCACAAACAATTAACACAATGCTGAAAACATAAAGCTGAAGGAAGGGAAGACTCTAGACCATTACAGACAGCACTACAGACAGAAGGAAGAGTGATGCACACAAAAATGACAGAGTGCAGCTATACAAGGGTTTGATTCCACCTTATTTTGCCACGCACACGCTTTATTACCTTCTTTACAGCTTGGCTGTAGCAAAGCTATGGACAAAGACAAGGCCCACGTGAAACAAGAAAGGAAAGCGGAGGGGACAGGGAACACTCTTGTGAGGTATATAATGACATTAAGTCCATGCACAAATAAATACATGTCTGTATAAATATATGCAAAGCTGATAGAAAGAGCAAAGTTCCTTACTAGAAAACAAAAGCACACAGAGCAGAGGAGGTGAAGACAAGTATCACCCTGCCACCCTATACCTCTGCTGTTGTGGGACTAGCTCCTAACAGCACATAGATAAATACATTCATTAAAAGAACTAAACTGCATACACCTGAGTTAGGAACCTCAAAAATAATAAAACCTATCAAATAGTCTCTTCTAATAATGACAAGGAGGCTCACCCCATCAAGAGTGCAACCCCAGTTCCAAGTAAGCAGGAGACTGCTTCTCTCAGGAGGCACAAACACCTAAACATAAAGTGGATGGTCTAGTCAGTTGTCCAAAGGATTTGCTGCCCAGGAAAGGCTCAGAGAAAATCTGCATGTTCTCAGCTCTGCTGCCACCTCAGTGCGAGAATTGGGCAAACCATACACATTGCATTTTCTGAAGTCTCTCTTCACTAACTTGATTTTCTGTAATAGCTGCATGCCACCAACATGCTTGAAGATCAAGACCAACATATGTCAAGTTTCAAGAGCAAATCCTAGGCACACAGAACTCACATGCTAATTTGAAAAAGTGGATGTCGGTCTTTTGCGCAGTAGTCTCCCTGTATGTGCAAAAGACGGTACAGCCTACTATTATCAAATGTTTTGGGTTTTTACTATTATTGCATTGCAATAACAGACACTCTAAAAGGGACATGCTCTTCCATTTTAGTAACTCCCTATATGTACAGAATAGGAGCTAGATGACACTGAGGAAAGTTCACAGAATAAAAGTTTGCCAGAAGCTCCACAAAAGTCATCTGGACACAGCATCTAATTCATCTAGGCACTTGTGGAAAACTAAGCATGCTTTTGAAGATTTTACATGCAATCCAGACAAGACTGAGAAATAGGAGTTGGTTAAGAGGTACGGAAAGTCATCTGAGGTCAGAGAATGGGGGAAGCTCAACAGCAGTGCAATAAATGTTTCAGTTTAGCATCTCTATCTGGTAAAGATGCTGATGAACAGAAAAGGTACTTAGGCAAAAGTATGCCAGCTGATCACTGGAAGTATACAAGATCTCTTCAAACCCCACCAAACCAAAAAGATTTTGAAAATAAATATTTCATTATGATGGAGGGTTTTTGTATTCAACTGAAAAAGTCATATCATAATTGTAATTTGTTTTGGCTATTTCTATGTGGTCTTTTATATATATACATATTATATGCATTTATTTCAATGCAATAAAAATTCATGCTTAGTATATACTGTAAATCTCTTAAAATAATTATCAGCTCACCTGTTTTCACATATTTCTGAAATTATCTATGCTGCTTAGACTAATAGATCACAGCTATTCTATCAGTTCATTCAAAATTAGTAACTTCATATCATCAGTGAAATGACTTTCATATCTTGATGTGACAGCACCAAGAATGAGCCCAGCTGTTTCCATTATTTCAAGCTACTGGGTAGCACAATCTTATTAAAACCATGTACAAGTTATCAACGCTGGGTAACAACTAAAAAAAAATAAAAAAATAACAGCCAAATCAGTGCTTCTCTTCACTACTATAAGCCAAACTCTGAACCCACTGGCCCTGACAAAAATTGGGAGTAATTTTATGGTAATCAGTGAAGCTATACTGCTGGATGTAAGACAGCAATCATGCTGGTATCTGTGTTCATGTTATTTTTGCTAAGCCTGTTGCTAGAAGGTCAGAACTGATGTAATGCTTACTCTTACAAGCAAAGCCCAGCTGCTGTAAAAATGACTTTTCAAATCTCCCTGCAGGAAATGTGACACAGCCCTTGTGTTACAACTACTGTTGAAAAATGTGTGTTTCTCTTTCAGTTCAGAAAGGTGCTGCCATTATTTTCCTGGAGATGAGTTCGCCCTGGAGGGTCTTGATTTCTGTGGGTTTGTGTTTTGGGGTATGTTTTGTTTTGTTTTAAATAGCAAAGACTCTTATTCTAATCTAAACACCAGGGGGACTTACATATTTTATAAATATTTTCCAACCCCTGTTTTACCAAAGTGTTGTTCCTCTTCAAGCTGTTCCCCACACTTTAACAACTCCATTAACTCACCACCACTGGGTCTTACCATTTTGGAAGTGAAAGCTGGTCAGAGGTTTATGGGAAGGAGGGATGGCGGTTTTGGTCAAGATCCACAGGGCAAACCCTCGTGTATCCTTGTGCATGGCCAGGGTGAGGGATCACTGAAGCCCCTGCTATGTGGAAAGGATCTCTATTTTTAAAATACAAGACAATTCTGAAAACAGACTTTGCCAAAGTAACCTCCAGAGCCTCCAGGTTAATTGTCTCTTGACAACTACCTGGTCAAAAGTGCTCCGTTCCAGTAAAAATAAGTGGGTTTTTTTCCCCTGTAACTGCTAGGTCTGCCATTACTTTGTGGAGCCACAGACAAGCTGGGATCTTTTTGCACACTATCTCTAGCAACAGAATTTTGGCAGACCAAGTTCTACTCATACCTTCATAATGCCATGATCACTTATGGGGCCGCTGAAGGAGGACTGTTGGCAGAATTTGGCCTTGACATTGTAATTTTAAAAGCTATTCTGTTAATACATATGTCAGAACAAGTTATAACTTATTTTCTCAGAACTGTGTTGGTTCTGCAGAACTAAGAAAAATACGGGGGGGGGGGGGAAGTTATGTATAATTACATTAATTTATATAACCAATCTATTGAGAGATATATTTATATGCAGTTTTATCCTTACACTCAGGCAATTGGACTCAAAAAGAAATAAAGAAGTTCCATTAAATATTTTTTTCCCAATTTTACACAACTTTTTCTTGCTTGTAACTATACTTCAGTCCCACAAACAAAAGGAAACTGCGTAACTGAACTACTCTGGGAGGACAAAGAAGCAAGAGAACTCACTGCAAATAGTACATACCAATACTGAAAGCTTTTGTACAGTTACCTCATGACTTACAACGTTAAGCTCCCCCATCTGCAGCCCACAGATGATAACAGTTGTTCCTGCTGCTGTCTGTACACATTTCTGGAGTATCACTTTCCTGTTTCTTTGTCCTACAGACGACTAGCTAGATTTCAAACTTCTGCAATCTGCTTGGCTTGACCATACTGTGACGCATAAATCATAAGACAGAGTTGGTGCCCCCCTCACCAGCAACGTCTCCTTGAATGGCCTCTACAATGAATGCTAGTTAAAAAAAAAAGTTCTCAAGATGCAGAGATATCAGCAGACAACTGTTAGTGTTGACCTTAAGATATCACAGCATCTGGTAGAACAGGCTTGTTGGCCCCTAAGATTCTGTTTCTCAATGGAGGTGAATTAAGAACTCATTTTCAAGCTCTTACAAGAACTGTAGCAACTCCATAAAGTACCTTTAGTCTTGGGTGATTCTAGTGTAGTTTATAAGTACATGCTGAAATTGCTTCGTTTGGCAGAACTGAGGTTGCCAGGCCCCGAAAGACAAAAATGATCGTTGATGGGAATTGTAATCGTCAACCAACTACAATTTCTGATAGTCATGCAAGTGCCAGTCGGAACAGGCTGCGATAAAGGACATGGGCAGTGTGGCCAGTCCTGCTTATCCTTCAAGGTATTGCAGCCCTGCAGGCATACGAGCCTCCAGACTCCATCTGTGCCTGCTTTTTCACCTCTATAAAAGAGAGAAATTGCTACAAACAATACATAGAGCTCTTTCTGGAGTAGACTCTATCTCGTGCGTATAGCTCTGCATCAACATTGCATAACCACTGAGGACTGAAATGCAGTTGGGTATACGATCTTTCTTAGCTGCAAGGGGAGTTTAAAGGGACAGAAAGAAATTACAGCAATGGGAGACTTGGCTTTTGCATGTCAAGCAGTGACCCTGACTGAGAGGCTGGACACTCGTGTTTCTGTGCAACAGGTAAGTGTGTAGAATACATCACAACAGCTACTTCATGGTAGCTGCCCACACGCATCGCCTTAGCCTTCAGTAAATGCAAGGCAGCTCACACCTCAATGTGAATACGCTAGGTTAGCTTGCTTTCCTTTAGAATTACAAGTGTACACATGTGGTTGTTTTGGAATAGGTAAATTCATAGTCTAGCTTGCCTTGGAGTGATTTGTTATTATGGCAATAGCCTGAGTCAGCTACCTCCCCTTCCAGCACCACCCACCTGGTATTATTTTAAATTCTTTCAGCATTTGGGTTTTTCACTCAAATGTTCTGGGACTCTTCCCAAGCTCCCTAGGTAGTGCTAAAGATGAATGCACCATTTCCCGGGTTGAACTTCAAATGTCAACAGCTCCAGCCCTCTTTCACTCCCTTGGTTGCATCTTCTGTAAATCACTAACTCATAAACACAATCCATAACCTGTAACATCCGAGTTTATCAGTTATTTCCCTACTGCTGCATCTGCCTGCCTGAGCTGTTAAGCTTCCATTGGGATCGACATACACCTCTGATAAAGGAATGTTTGTTTGCTAACTGCTTCATATTGATGTGTTTATACTGAACATCGGCACAAAGGGAGGGGGAATAACAGATTAGGGACCAGTTGAAACAGGTTACTTTTATAACACTTATAATACACATGTGGTTACAAACAGACTTCATGGCTTTATTTCAATGGCCAGAACCACAACAGGAAGAACTTTTTTTTTTTTTTCACCATCTGGCATCACACCGTAGCAATCAGCTTTAAAGGCAGATATGTGGGAAATAACTCATACTTGATGTTCCTGTTTGATTCTAAATAAGTCAAAATGCCCTTATAAAGTGGCCAATAGAAGTTCAGATTATGAAATCAACAGATGACCACAAGAAAGTATGTTCAGTAAATATTAGAGCATCATCCTCAATGCAGATTTTGCCAAACAGTTTGCTAGATCTTACTAACAATCTGCTGGAGGTCTCTAACTTTGCCTTCTGCTCACTAGCATTCCTGTGTCCCACTCAGTGCAACAGGTTGCCCGCTTTGGAACAACCACATGGCTGCGTGGGAGCAGATCACTGGATGGGCCAGTTATAAATGTTCCATACATGACAAACCTGTATCACACAACAATCAACGCAACCCACTCATTGATTGTCTTAGCAGAAGCCAGCAACTGAATGAACTATGGATATTAAATACCTCTCCAGAGCAACTTTCTGAACCAGGCAAGGCTCTGATGTACACCCGTTAGCCATCTGTATGGCATTTCAATCAAAGATGACTCTCCTAGTTTCAGACTCATCTACTGCATCTAAGTGTTTTTAGTTAGGCTGTTAATGATGGATAGGGAGCATGAAAAACAAAACGTGAAAGGGACAGATGAACAGGGTA
Source organism: Aptenodytes forsteri (assembly GCF_000699145.1). NCBI lineage: Eukaryota > Metazoa > Chordata > Aves > Sphenisciformes > Spheniscidae > Aptenodytes > Aptenodytes forsteri. The sequence goes on along the minus strand of NW_008795405.1, from coordinate 3,884,422 downwards.
GTGATGGAAGACATTTTAAAAGCCAAAAATGAGCCTGCCTTATCCTCCTAAAGATAAAGCTGGAGGAAGGGCTCCCTGTAGAAGACAGGGTCTCTGTTGTTTCATATGTGAATATGCAACTTCACATGTGCAAACACATGCACAGCTGGAGTGTCCTCTCTGGTGGGGCACATAGTGCCTCCAGGGCAGTTCTCATTAAATTGACATTACTGTCATGCTGTGTGTGAGCACACAGTATGTTCAGCAAAGCAGGCATCCACAGACATGCAAGGATCCTAGGTACATAGAGGTACAGTCGTTACAAATGTGTGCAAAAGTTGGGTTTGCACCTGCACACATGACATGCCTGTACATGCAGATACATGCATGATGACATACAGGCACATTGGTTGTGTGAGTGCTTTTGTGCATGCATGTGCAAGCAGTGGCCGTGTATTTACATGGGCTGGGCAAGGTTCCTCTCTCTCTCTCTCTCTTTTTTCTTCATTGAATGGGAAAAGGCTGTCAGCAATTTCCTTCTGTCAACAGCTGGGAGATGCTTTTCTGCAGTTAGCTGCAATTTGTTTCAATTATGTGTATTAATCATAGCCTGCTCCTGATGGTATTCTTCATTAAAAAAAAAAAAAAATCAGGGTTTTTCTTTTTAACAAGCCATTTCCTCTCTCACGATGGCACTTAATGACTGCAGGTTTGTGTGTGTGTGTGGGGGGGGGGGGGGGAGAAAAAGAAAAAAAGGAGAAAAACCCAGACGCTTCCATGTTTGCTTATTTCATTAATGAGCACCATGGCTCAAGAGGCTGGCAGGGCATGCAGTTGAAATGGGGGTCAGTGCACTGGCATTTCAATTGTGGAGAGAGCGCTCTGAACAGGGTTTATATCTAAAAATCTCCTAGCTTCAGAGAGGTGGATGGAATGACATCAATTAAGGATTTTTGGACTCCAACTTGCTTCCTTTGAAACCTAAAGCAGAAAATCCACTAAGCTCCTTGGAAATCAGTTTCCCACTGTTTTAATATCTTACAACAGGGTTCAATTTTAAAGACACTGGGAAAAATAGCGGAAGACTGGGAAACCCATAGTCACCCAAGAGCTACTATCTATTGGAACATAACCAAAGTATCAGTGAGGATGAATGGTATTTTACCAATCAACTGCACATCAAGCTGTGATGTCTCAAAGTTGCCTGTTTCACATGTGAGTTCTAAGGAGATTTCTGAAGAACATGTTCTACATTTGCAGCAAAGCAGTAAATAAAAAGCAAATCAGGTATGTAGGGTGTATGCTGACATTCTGGAAATATTCCAGTTAAATAAGCTCCTTTGCAGAGACATGATGGCATGCAAGGATATAAGCCAAAAGGATCTTTCCTTCTTTCTCATTGCCTCCTTTCCTCTAGCATTTATTATCTTACCTGCTACTGTATTAAAGTTTCCTCCCACACTCATTTGTCATTAACCACAGCGAGGGCTGGCTAGCTCAGAGAACTTAAGAGTCATTCTACAGATTTTACTCAGAGATGTAAACATTTCTCGGAAACTGCTAAGATCCAAGCAATGGGCACTTACTCCATAACCCTGGAATTTTAGATCAGAAATTATTCAAGTACCAAAAATGTAGATGATTTGCAAGACAGAATCAATGTATTTTATCAAAGGTTGGGTTAGAGCAACCCTGTGCTAGAATAGCAAGAGAGTCTAAGATCTGTACTGCTTAAAACTGTATTGCATTGAGTCCTTGCAAAATTCACTTTCTAAGAATCTTCTTAGCTAGATTTGCTGACTCCATCACATTTAGGGAAAAGAAGAATGATCCTACTGTAGGTCCATATGGTACAATGTGTATAAATACATCACTTAGAGAATTTAGGCCTACTTTTACCTTAAGATTTAATGGCACAGATATTTCAGTTGGGTGTACAACAAAAATCCAACATCTCCTGTAATCACCATCTCAACAATGACAAAACTGTGAGTGCAGGTGTCGTTATACTGGAAGAAAATTCAACTTTCTTTTGATATGGGACCAGGCACACTAGCAAAAGAATTTATAAAGGACATCTATATTCAAATGAGCTCTTTGCATGCCTAGGTCAATAAAGCCCTCCAGGCACAAGCAAGGCCTCGAACAGGTTCTGCATCATGCAGGTTTTCCAGGACACAAACATCAGGCAGGGATGAAGTGATGTGATCCTGGACATAGCTACAACGTTAACTGCAGCAAGTAAGGACTGGGCAGCTGCCAGAGCTCTGCCACATTGTGCAATTAGGAACGCACACTGCACAGATGGTGTACATTTTGTGAGAGAAGATGATGCTATAGCTCCCCTACTCTACCCATCAAATGCGTGTCTGGACACTGACGACCAGCAAAGGTCACTCACATAGATGCAGCTACATCCACATGACTATACGTCTGCAAGGATTTCATGTTTCTTTGCATGAAGATGTAGAGGAAATAGGCTGTACTGAAAAGAGCATGCTTTTGCCTGTATGAACTGCATCCACACTGACAGCCTTTGAGTCAAAGCAATGAGTTTCACAGGCCTCAATTCATTCCAGCTAAAAGGTAGGTACCTGAAAGTTCACTGCTTAGTTTGAAGCTGTATCTGTGGAGGGACAGGTCTTACAAGACCTGAGAGAGGATCACTTGCTATCATCAGTGCCCCTGGTTCTGTGACGTTTCAGATTTGCCCAAGCAGGACATTCAGAAAAACTAAGCCCACAGCAATCACAAAGTGAAACTAACCCTGGATAATTAAGATGTGAAAAAGTGGCAGTATTAGGAACCATTTAGAAACCAACATCCACAACGCAGATACAAACTACCCAACTGCTGGGCACTCTGTGGCCAGCTGTAAATAAAGCACACAAACTGGCGCCAGAAGAAGCAGGAGAACATCCCTTTCATTAGCACTTTCCTCTACATTTCCATCAAAAACTTTCATTACATTGTGTTGCACTTGTCAAATTAAAACACAACCCACAGAAATATGTTGGCTGAAGACTCATCAAGCAAACTTCATCCTTACTAGACTCATATTGACATGTGCACACAGATGGAGAGAAGTAGGTTTAAACTAGAAAGAAAATGGAAAGTCTGAAAGAAGCAAAAAGCTTGGAGCTTCACAGAGCGCTCAGGCTTCAGACAGCACGCTCCAACACCAGGAACAAGAAATCCAGCGTAACGTAAGAGAACATGATAGAGGAGGTAAGAGAGAAAATAGGTGGGGAAAGGAGAAAAACAAGGAAGAAGGAAAAGAAAGAAATAGCAGAAAGCAAAGAAGGGACAAGTGCAGAAACAGGCAGAAAAAGGAAAGAAGAAGGAGGAAAAGAGGAGGGAATGACAGAAAATGATAGACAGAAGGGGAGAGAAATCTCTGCTGGTACAGTAACAAATAAATCCCTGCAGCATGACAGGCGTCTGCTGAAGCATTTCATTTCCCCGCAGCATAATGGTGTGTTATTGCCCATTATCTGTTCTGTCAGTGCCAGAGTCGATATTAAATGAGGGGCAGCTGCATTTAGCTGCCATTTTTCAGCTGTCTCCCCGTTACCATGGAGACCCACTTGTTTTTTGATGAACCTGGCTGCAAGCAGAGGGGTACGTGCATCAGGGGGGAGGCAGTAAGCGCAGCAGAGTGGTGGGAGCGAAGGACAGAGAGAAACAGTGGAAGAACGCAAGCAAGGGGAGGGCAGGTCCCTCACACCCATGCAAGCACCACAAAGACAGCCATTTCAAACACCCTGTTAATATGCAGAGGGGCCAACGGCCAAGCATATGCGCAGTGCTTTGACTTTCACAGGTTCCAGCGATTGCCCCTTCATCCCTCTGCCCTTCTCCTTTCCCTACACCCTCTGTCCCGTAACAATGATAGCAATCCTCCCCTCCTCTCTACTACTTCTGCAGCAGCATCTCTAAGGCTATTAGAAGTGATGATGAACTAAGCCTCTCAAAGACCATGTAGCAGGTTGAAGAGCATTAATATTCCTAAAATAGTAATCAGGAACCTGAGGCACAATGAGACAGGGTTTGTCCCTCTCTCCCACCAAGGTTTATGCAGCAAGCTGCTGGCACACACAGGTGCTGAGACCTAGAAAACCTTATTCACCATTTTCCTGCTTTAAATATAAGGATGTTCCCCACAGGCAAGTAAGTGGGAGACAGCTACACAGTGAACTGGAATCAAATGAACACATCCCGTTTCCTTCTCTTGACTTCTTAATACAAGGCTTCCTTAGGGGAAAGACACACTGGGCTCTCCCTTCACTATTTACCCAATGGTTACAACTCCAAACCTTGCATCTAGCAGACTCTTGTATTCAATCTCTAACACTGTTGCTTTAGACCCACCAGCAGCGTACCTGCAGCGGTTGTGAGAGCCCATCTTCCGTTCCCCAGTGGCATCCCAATCACTCCAGTACGAGGAAAGTTGCCTGCTTGAAGTGTTGACCATGCACAGCACCAGAGCTGAGCAGTCCAGTTCCAACAGAAGTACTTTCAGTCTACCTACACTTACTGTAAGAAGTTTATCTCTCCTCGAGGGCCTTGTTTCTCTTAATAGCTTGTGAAGGGTTTTAGAAACACTGGAGAGACTGACATGGTGAAAGTCAAACTGGTAGACTATACCTACGTTAACAAATGAAATGGAGCCTGGGTGCACTCCCAGACTTTGAAACACGGTAGTTTGCAATTTTAAACTATTAGAACAGATATGATTTTTCTCATTTCAACTAGCACTATTCCAAATAATTCCTGAGCACAGCTCAGGAGTTAGGATATGCCCGTGACCATTTCCAGTACCCAGTTTGCATACAACCATCCTGTTTTGCATGTTTATGAGCACAGACAAACCATCCTGCAATGGCCAGCCTCAGTGCAAGGAAACATTCCCAACCATGCTCGGCTGATTAGTAGAGACAACCAGGTGGTCCAGCCTGAAGGCAGGCAGGATAGTACTTTGTCCAGCCCCAAACTACAATGATAAAGGTTTTGCTGGCATATCCTAACTCTGTCCACCCTAACTCTCTACCAAAGGGATGATTTGCACAGCTCTGCTTATCGCACAGCTTGGATGCAGGCACAGAACAATGGAGCCATAGCTTCTCTGTAAGCCTCTGAATACCCAAGCCATAGGTCTGCTGAGATATATTGTCCTAAACAGATAAATAGGAAAACAAGACCAGTAATCCCACTCAAACTGACAAGGATAATGGGATGCCTAAGAATAAAATCACAGCCTTAAGACATGTACCAAGAGCACTTCCAGGGTCTCAAAATTCCCTAGCACTAGATGGGAATATTCTAATATTATACTCTGAGTTCGCAGAAAGCCTCACCTCCGTATCACCTATCACAATACCAAAAAGAACTGTTTGGTGTGTGATGCTTATGATTAAGGACGAAGACGCCCAGAGGACATTTACTCCTTGAAGGTGAATTTATGATGCAGAGATGATGTCAGACACTGAGAGCTTTCAGCTTTTCAGGAAGCAGCTTGCTCTTCAGGTGTTTTTGTTTTCTACATTTGCCATGAATTCTGATTTACAGCTTTCTAGTCGATCCTTGGATCATGTTCCTCAAAATATAAACCTTGCAGCTCCTTAAACCATCACACTCTCTGTCCTGCCCTGCCCATTTCCCCCCAAACTCCCAGATTGCCACAGAACAAAGACTTAACCATCTTTGCTAAGAAGTTGCAAGCAGAAGATACAAAGCTGCCCAGCTCCAACTCTGATTTGCGGTGGAGTGTCCCATCTCCTTTGCTATTTAATCTCAATGCATGTGAAACTGAAGTAACATATACTGATACAAATGTAACACCAAGGAACACAGCAACACTGAGTATTCTTAACTTTTAAAATACTAATTTGCCGCTTCTTTTTAGCTTAGAGAACCCTCTTTTCCTTTTTTCCTCTCCTTTCCACTCCCCCTGCTTTCCTAATGCTTTTCTTTGTCTGAGCCTTCTCATTTATTTGTTCACGCTGCCGAGCATCACATATCAAATAAACTCCACGATACTCAAACACTCAACTAGGAAAATACTTTTTAATAACTGTAAAAAGTGCAGTCCCTTCCAGTGACCCACTGCAGTCTCTTCCAGTTGCCTGCTAGTGCAGACAATTCCAGCACCTCACTATGGAGCAGCCTTCTTCATTTATTCAATTTATTTATTTTTTAGATGCGATTTAAAAGGCACTGTTTCTCAGGCCCTGCCTAGCCCTCCCATGCTTCATGTTAAGAGGCAGTAAAAATAAAGGGTCAAAGTGCTTCATTATATTAACACTTAAGCCAAGTCCTCATCTCCTAGTGGGAATGTATCCATACCTTGACATTTTCTCATCAGAGCCTCCTACTCTGGCGTTTTCGGGTGTAAAGTAACTTCACCACTTTGGGCCTTCTGAAACTCAACAAAACTTTTAAAAGTAGATTCTAAAGAAACCCCTCGAGTGACATTTAACTGGCACAATGCTGTTGATCCATCCCACAATTGACATCTGCTACCTTTCAACGTCTCTATGTTAGTTGTCCAGCATAGCTCTTCACGCATCTTTTCTTATCTTGCTGACTACTGGTTTCTTCAAAATTCTGACTGTGCCATGTTTAAAAAAAAAAAAAATCTGCCTGAATCCTTATATGCTAATCCTTCCTTTAGCGTCATTCCGCCCTCATGACCTTTTGCTTTTGAATATGGAACTATCTTAAGCACCACATTGAGCACCAGACTGCCATTTGACTTGCAGGATTTTGTTTTTTCTCTGGGGGATGCCTAAGTTCAGAGTGTCTGATCAAAGTCTTCTTTGTAGCCCAAGGGAATTTTGCAAACAGTAGTGGAAACAAACAGCTGATTTAGATGATTGAAAATATGAATGCTAATGAACTTTTTAGCCTGTTGGGTCAATGACACTAGTTTTGGGTTCAGTGAGTCAGGGAAGCTGAAGGGAAGAAAGAAATTTGCTGTAAGATTAAAGAAGAGATTTTGTTTTAATGTAATCTCTGGTCAGCAAAATATTATGGCAAGAACATTGACAGAGCAGTCTTTGAGACAAATTGGAAAGCAAGAGGGAAATTACGCTGCAGTGCTCTCACAAGCAACTTTGTGGTCATTTCAGGGAGTTTCTAGAATTGAGCTGCCTGTGATTAGACTTAGTTTACATCATAAAAATAAGTTGGTTCCAGGATCTGCTAAACTGTCCAATTCAAGTTAAGGAATACATTCAGAAAAGCAAGGGAATTTGCAATGAATTCCTTTAACCACATTCCCCACACCCAACAACTCCCTTGGTAAGAAACAAAACAAGGCCAACAAAGCTGTAAAAGGAACCTAACTGCTAGATGCTACAGAGAGGTAATATTTATTCAGCAACAGTTTTTAAACAAAAATATTGATTTCTAACACCCTAGGGATGCTTTGTGGAAAGCCTTCTGGCAGACAAAACTAGCAGTTAAGTTTTGGGGAAAGAAAAAGAGATATATCTACCTTTTGATTTCTTTGCACCTTTATTTTCCTCACTCTCTCTTCCCAAAATCTACAATAGCCATCATCTTCCTTTCTACAGCCTACTGCCTTGAGTCCAGTCAGTGAAAAGCAGGTATGTCACATTTGGCTCTATTTATTTGCACACAAGTAGTACAAGGCAACATAACTGAGGATCAAGTCTATGTTCCGTATGTCACCAAAGCCACTGGTATTTCACTGGCAATGCTGGTTGACTAAAAAGTAAGAATTCATTAAAAGGGCAGTCGCATCCAAGATGATCAGCATCCTTGGAAACTGGTATCTTTAAACCACTATACTGTTTTACCCTGTGTTTGCCAACTGCCTCCCCCAAGACCCTTAGAAGACTTTCCCAGCGTTGATCAGGCAGCAGAACCAGGCTCAAGTGCCTGGTTAATACGAATTTTTCCATTTTGCATGGAAGAATATTGAGGTCTATAACAGTTAAGTCCCTCATCTCCAGAAAGACACATTTGAAAGCATGTAAGGATGAGTTCATTTGTTCAAAGTGATATAAAAAAATATCCAAATATCTAGCAGAAGAAGTAAGAGAAATGCCATACTTTCAACGCATACCTTTGCAAAATGTCATTCCTTAATTTGCCTGTCTATAGCACACCGATACAGTGCTAAGGAAACAACTCCCTTACTGTCATCCTCCTGTATGCTGTTTTTTGATGGCATTCAGAGAGCTGCCCGTTTCTAGCATCAAGGGGCTGGTGCTCCTGGTGATGGTACTCCTAAATCTGACTCCTACTACTGGTGGGGGAATGGTGTACATCAGTCTTCCAACAGCAGATTTGTTTTTCTGTGCATCAAAACAGGATCCAACTTTGAATATTTCAATACTCCAAATACCAACAGAACCTGGGACAGCTCAATTCATCAGAATGCAGGTCCAAGGGGCTGACATTTGAGAAGGTCAGAGCCCAGTATCACAGCCAGCTTTCTATAAAAACTTGGCCTCAGTTTCCGCTATACAGGAACAGATCTTCAGACCTCAACGTCCCTGGTGCTGAGCACTTCTCATGCCTTGCCTGTTCAAAGGTCAGTCACCAAGCCATTCTACTGCAGAGCTGGGAAAGAATGCTGGGTCCTCCAGACGCAAGCCTTCAGCACTTTCCTATCCTTTACTATTCCATAATGTCCCAGGAAGGGGTATTATGTTTTGCAGAGTACTAACACATAGTCACGAGGAAGCATAAGCAATGAACTGAGCTTTCATGTCACAACAGTCACAATTAGGAATTATGCTCATAAAGTCTGTTTAGAAGCCCCGTAACAGCAAGAATAATTATGTTTAACAGGCAGAGTGATGAAGAGACAAGATTAGTCAATTCTCCACCCCCCCACCCCCTCAGACTGCTACAAGATCCTTTTCCTTTCCTCTGCTGTTGAGGAACAGTACAAGGGAATGTATTCCACAGAAAAAAGTGGTCATTTCTAGTGTCCCCAGGAACCTTCTACTTGTGACCTCCTAACCCTAGTTGCCTTGAGAGGGACTTCATGCAAGCCTCTGAGTGGCAGCATAAAACAAAGACAAAATTTAGAACCCCACTAGAAAACAGCCTATAAGAAAAGGCAACGTGCAACTAAGCAGAGGGATAGGGAAACCTAGAAGTATTGCAAAATATTCTAGAACTGCACACTGTGAAAGGAACCCATCATTTAGTTACAAGTTTGCAATATGTTTCCACCGTGATCGGTAAGAATGTAGGAGACAAACACATTTAGTGCCTTTTCATGAGCAGTCACTTCCTAACCTGCACCACTGATCTGAAGTGTACATCAAGATTGAGCCCTTGTGGTGCAAAAGTGGTCAGAGGGTGTTCCGGGGGTGCTGCAGAGACTGGAGCACAAAGCATTTCTTCTGTTGTGGCTAGACAGGACAGGCTTGCAATGGGGACTTGCAAATAGCTCATTTCTATGAGGGCTTATGGACAGAGGGAGCTCCTCTTTCCTGAATCCAATTCAACCATTATAAAGATAGTGGTCCTTGCCACAGTGGCTCTTTTTGGATATAGTGGCCTATTTTGGATACCACTGACTTATTACCAAAGAGGAAAACATGCAGGAGACTCAGCGAAGGGAGTCTGTCTTGGTAAGAAAAGGATTTCTAACAAGGACAGCAAGTCGGGGTGCTGAGTACACTAATACACCAGGCTGGGGGCTGCCCCCTCCTGCCCTGCTCTCTCCCCAGCCTGCCCAGCTCCATCTCTGGAGGCAGTGGGACATACCCTGGCTGGCAAGGCCCCTGCCCGGCCAGCCCCACGGCTCCCAGTCCCCAGCGAGCTGCCAGCCCCCACGGTGCCCTGACACAGCATAAGATCTTTAGATGCCAACTGGTACCACCCACAGCAAACCGAGAGCTGCTATCCTGACAAATGCAAAATGATGCAGCTATTCCAGCTAGCAGGCTTCAGAATACCCTTTTAATATGCATTAGCTATTTTCATTACAGTCTGTGGACAGCTGAACCATCACCCCTCTCCTTGTGTCCTTTAACTCCTCCAAATCTTAAAAGAACATTTGTTTCCAAGCTGACTTGTCAATTAACTTCATCCACTCCCACAACTATCTGCAGTTGCAGGTTCAGAGCAGGTCCAGAACTGCTACCACAACACAAGGAAGAATGCTTCTCTCCATTTAAACTGCTTTTTACATAACCAGGAGATTAAAACAGCCAGACACTCTGGGGTTTAATTCAAACTCAGACTCTCAGGTGTGATTCTGTTTTGCTGCAGGTATTTCAATCTCTATTAGAGATAGATGAGGAACAGAATCTCACATCATTTCCTATGCATTTGTTTTGATTTTTAAGAGCTGTATTAATAGCACAGCAGGGGCTGAACTGAATCCAAAGACCTGGAAAATAAAGTATTCTCAGTATCCATTATTTCAATACTCACGAATTCCAACAAGGTAAGACTTCTACATGCTTATCATGGAAGAGTGAAAAACAGACATGGATTAAAATAGATAAAACCCCCTATTTATTTACAGTAAATAAAGCAAATGTATTTGCAAATTGTAAAAGGCTTTACCCCTGGAGTCCTCAGAGATTCTAATGTATTGGAACAAAAAGTAGGCATGCCGAATTTAAATGCTCAAAGAAAAACTGCGCAAGACATTTGCAATTTGATATGCAACTGCTGAAGACAGACCACCTGACACTGAGAGCAGAGCTCTGAGGGCTTGAGTCATGAATCCAAATCTCAGATATCTGAGTTTTTACAAGATGTCTGTCATGTGTCATCTTAAATCTAGCATGAACCTGATGTATGGATGTGGTTAGGTCACTTTATCATCTCTCTTAAAATTAAGACACTGATATCAAGCCATTTAAAAGTGTCGTATGGTAAATTGCCCATAGCATTACAAAGCAATAATATTGCCACTTAGTTTTGCTCAGTATTAAACAAAAACTCTTCAGGAATCACACACCCGCTTGTTGGGGTCTAAATCCCAGAAGTAAGAGCAAGTGTCACAAAACAGAAAAATCAGTCTCTTCTGGATCCCTCTCCCATTGCACTCTTGACTGCATCACTTGAGTAAATGAGCCATATCTAAGCTAATTACAAAAAAGAGGAGTCTTTCAAACAACTAATCAAGAAACCAAAGAAATATGGAGGAAAAGATTTCCTTGAACTAAAAACAAAAGATAGAATGCACTAAGAATAAAGGGCTTCTCACTTTCAGCACGATGAGCCCCTGCTGAGGTTACAGACACAAATTTGGGGTGGAGGGTATGTAGGGTTTCACAGATGATGTCCTACACCACCTTGCAGTGCTAAGCAAACACTCTCTACAAGCTCAGAGGCTCTGGCGTTGGATACTTTAAGGAGAGGTGCCATGATCACATGCTAGATTGCACAGGTATTTCAGTTTTCTCTTTGTACAACCCTAACCTCTGATTTTATTCTTTATCAGAAATGAGTAGGTCACCGCTGTCCTAAGACAGCACTGTGACACTCTGTGAAAGCGAAGGGAGATCCCACACAGCTTAAACAGGAGAAAGTGAAACTAGAGACAAAGCTTGGGTCACACTGGATTGAAGAGGCAGTGAGTCATAAACACGCTTCTCACAGAGGAGTTTTCAGATGCTGAAATGGAACTCAGAGGAGCAGCTGATCTGCTCAGGTCTACCAACAAAGACCTCGGATACTTGCGCTGTTTTAGCCACAGGGCAAGGATGATCTAAGAGCAGAGCTTGGGGAATTGCCCAGGCAGCTCTGTGTTGCTCTTCTGCATGCATCCTCATGGTGCAGGGCCGAGTCCCCTGCTCAAGGCACTGCCCCATGGCTGACCCTTTCACGCTGCTCCTGTAGTTGCAGCGAACATCCTCACAGACTTTGCAGATCACCTCATGCAAGAGACCATGGGTCTAAATGGCAGCTCTGGGGGCTGACGTTTCTCTGCAGCTCTAAGAAAGGTGTTGTCAGGACAGTAACAGATCATGATCCCTCAAATACTCCCCCATGCAGGAGCATGCAGCATGCCAAAGAGTTAGGGAGGAATCCTACCCCCACAGGCCAGCCAGTCTCCACTCTACACATTAGCAACAACTACCACCCAAGCACTGAGCAAGGCAAAGGTTTTGGTAAAGGCTTGAGCCTTTCAGGAACTGGTCTGACAACCCTCAAGTTGTTTCACACAAGTTATAGTTTCATAGAGAAGCTGCTATTTAAATGTCAAATGTAGCAGCAAGTCTAGGACCACTGGGCAGAAGCATGTGTTTAGTCTGGCAAAGGGAAGGGTACATCCTCTACTGATGTACCTACAATAAGTTTAGTTCCTTTATGAGCCAAACACAGGGATAACAAGGGCTAATCCCGCTATGCAACCATAAATAAGTAAATAAATACGATGCCCAGTTACAAGCACAGTTTTCCATAAGATTATGCTGCCAGTTGACTGAGAAATCACAGTCTGCTTCTCTATCAGACATCCAGTAAGAGATACAAGATTGTTTGACTTACAGCACAAGATAAACTGTGCGTTAACACTTTGCCTTGATGATGTAGGAAACTAAAGGGGAATAAATATGCTGCAAGGGTTTCCTCGTTTAAGGTTTCTTTCCCAAAATATTCTGCTGAGAGTTAATAAAATAAATATTTTTTTAAAAAGTTTAAAAAGTAAATATTAATTAAGACCAACTCAAATTGAACAGCTAACCAACAACAATGAAAATTGGTCTTTTACAATGGCTCCCTTTCACCTCTGGGTAAAACACAACTCTGAACTGTTGTGGTCTTTTTGATTAAACAATTAAAGTCTTCACCATGAGAAGAGAACCATTTTTCAACTTTTTAGTTGTTTCTATACAAAGACATGCACAGGTCTCTAACAGCAGTACAAATTCTGCATATTTGTGATGACCTGTCTACAAACTATACATAAGCCAGGGCTTATTTGCTAAAGAGATTCATCAATAATTTCAAATCAACACATTTCAACATTACAATTAATTTGCCAGCAGAAAAATGGAGTAGCAAAATGTGATTAACAAAGCATCCAGTTCCCCTCATTCCCTCTGCTCCAGCTGGAGTGGTGTGGCTTGCAGCTAATGGAGAGGTCTCCAAAATCAAGTGGGAATGGTTCCCTGCTGGGGTCTGTGAATCAGGCCCATCTTCTCTAGTCCCTGCCCTTCAGACAGATTACAGCTTTTGCCACTGACAAATCATTTAGGCTTTTAATTCAGTCTCTCCTTTTGTAAAATAGGCCTAATAGTAGTCACTTATCTACTTCACTAGGATGCTTCAAGGATTAAAATTGATGTGCCCCTGCTGAAGTAATGTGCTATAATTACCTTGTTAATGTGCCCTCTCTTGGATAGAATCAAAATTGCTTAGCTGTGTGTCACACACCCCACAGGGTCCATCGCCTCGGCCCCTGGGCAAGCTCAGGCAATTGGACTATGTTCCCTCAAGCCAGTTGCTCTTGTGAAGCTGAAGTGAAAAGAAAATGGCAGCCCTGCGGCCAAGGGATGCAGAAAGTATGCTCTACTTGACAAAGCAGACTCAAAGCCACTAATTACGTAGAAGAGTGCTCCTTTACAGAACAGTGGGAGCCAAAGATTGTTTTCTACCTACATTTGGGTGACAAAAAAAACCCCCAAAACCTGTTGAAATCCTCCTTTTCATTGAACTAGATCCTTCCCTGATGAAAGCAGTCAAGCAATCATTCCCTCTTTTAAACCCATCTGCAATATGCATGTCCCCACCTGTGCTCCAACCACTTTTTCCCTCCTGTGTGATTCTTCCCAGCTAAATGTCATTTTTTTCCTCAGCTGCTCTAACTTCTAAAAATGAGGATAAAGCTAAGAAATTATGCAACACTAAGGGGGACGGTCTAAAATATTCTCTATTTCCGAGACAAGTAGCCAGAAGAATCTTTGTTACAGATCTACTCTAGCAACTGCAAGTCCAACTCTATGATCCAGAGATGTGCATAGCCCCATCCATTCCTACAGGCAGAAACAAGTGAGGCTTGCAGACAGGATACGTCCTCGTCCCTGCATCTCTATTTGCACTGCATCGCATTACCTCACTTCCAGCCAATCCAGTCTTTGCATGCCTCAACACTCTCCTCTCGCCTAGCACGTACCCGCCACCAGAGTAGCTGATTGCCATGGCAAACACAGGGGAGTTCAGAAAATTATATATGGCCAGCAGCTAGCGTTTGTGGAAAGGCAAATAAAAACAGCACAACTTAAAAAAGGGTAGGCAAGAGCTTGACATGAGTATCTTCTGCCTCCAAAATTTAAAGAAACACAGAGCAACATTCACACACTGAATAGCAGAAAGTTATGTCCTGATAAATAGGCTTTCCTGATGTCACAACCCAGTTACAGTAATCAGGAATAAGGTGACCCTCCTGTCTCAGGAGAAGCATTTCAGGAGAGCAATTCTGAACAGCAACACAAACAATGGTGTTTCAGACACCAGACAAAGGCCTCTCAATATACTACACAAGTGGGTACAAAGCTGAGACCGCAAGAACCAAACCCCAGTCTTTTGCCTTATTCAGCTTGGAAATCTCAAATATCCAGCCTCACACATGAGAATCCTTCCCAATCAACCCTATTTCAGAGATCCCCAAGTATTATCATCGCATGAGTCTTAGAGGGCCTGCATTTCTTATAGAAGTTATCTTACTTAAAGGAGTTTCTGCTCAAGGTACATTGAATACTCCTGTTGTATTCCTTTAAAAAATAAAGAAGCCACTATAAATCTTCATAAAGTATTCATCACAAACACAGTGATCCCTTAGCCATGATGACTCCACACATTTGCAGTGCGTGCGTATTGTTTAAAGCACTGCAGACATCTAGGTCTGGGTTTCCTGTTGTTTTTAAGGGTGGTCAGAAAATGCAAGGAATACTAATGAGATGAAAGATGCAGGACTGTGGCTCACCTGTCTAGAGAGTCACAGCTGTGCTGGGAACAAGGGAGGCCCTGAGATTGAACTCTGCAAAGAGCAACTTTCTGCTGAAACCAGCTCTGAAGTGGCCAGAGGAAAGCTCAGCTGGCAGAACTGCTATGACCTCTGTCTATCACAAAAGCTATGCTTTAACAATGCCATCATATGGCACTGAGCTGCAAATTCACTGCAGCATCCAACTGCTCACATGGTCATCTCAGCCTGTCTCTGCCTCGGTACAAGTTGTCCTGACAAGCAGCCCATGCTGCAGGAGAGAACAAGATTTCCAAGTAGTGGCACACAGGATCATTTATCGCTATGAAGATTTTATTCATAACCCTGAAATTTAGAGCTGACTTCAAACTCTGAACTGATTCTTTTCAGTCTTCAAAAAAAGTATGTAAATATGCAGGATATTCATGTTGTTTCTATTAATATCTAGTACTTTGTTGAATTTTTACCAAGTTTTTCAGT
Source organism: Aptenodytes forsteri (assembly GCF_000699145.1). NCBI lineage: Eukaryota > Metazoa > Chordata > Aves > Sphenisciformes > Spheniscidae > Aptenodytes > Aptenodytes forsteri. The sequence goes on along the minus strand of NW_008795405.1, from coordinate 3,869,031 downwards.
TAAATCCTGCTGTGTAGTAAATCCGTCTAATTAACAATTGACTGATATATAGGTATACATAGCTGTAATACATATATATCTATATATCATTCAGTCCATAAAATGTATATGTTTTTATCAGTTTTGGAGATCAAGTTTTAGTTTCAGAAGAAGCCACAACTGGTCTCTCTTCTCTCAGGTCTGTTACGTTATCATATACATTCTCTTGACTTCCTTCCAGCCTTCTCAAACTCCTTACAAATGAGAGATTCACATATGCAAATTAATTTTCATAGTTTCATGTAGGTGGTCAGAGCAGAGCTTAACCAACTAGGGCTCCAGGTTACTGTTCCCCTTGACTAAGAAGGGGATTAAGCAGGACACTCATCTATGTTAGTGTTGAAAATCTAATAACAAGGTGGTTAGTGGTTTGAGTTCTTCTACACTCAGGTTATGACTGAGGCTGATCACAGCCACCCAGAAAGCTCCTTTTTGTACATTTCTGTAACACATTTGAGGGCCAAACGCAGCTCCACATTATCTGCGGAGTCAGGCTGAGGCCAGCAGAAGTTCACACTGCCTCCAGTGAACATTTGCACAGGCTTTTGTATGAGCCAGTCTGAATGAACAAAGCGTCGAGGCAGGGTGGACATCCTCTTGTAAGCTGACTTGGGGAAGAGGTAGCAAACAGAGGTTGGGAGGGGAATGGTAGAAGAAGAAAAAAAAAAAAGGTTGTTGGAAAGGTTTTGGCAGTTGTAGAGGGAACATTACTATGGGAGCCTTCAAAAATTTCCCACTCCTTTAGGAGCAAGATAATCTTTCTCTAAGGCTTGGGCAGCAAGCACTGTGTCTACACCTACATCAGTTCAGGTTCATGCTGTACCAAACACAGACACCAGTGACAGCAGAGAGGAGGTATGCGTGTTATTGCCTTCCTCACATCATGGACCATCATCAAGAATGACAGCCTTTCACAGGCAGGCATTTATGCAGCTACTTCCCACACATTCAAACTTCTCCTGTTCCTTAGGCCACACAAAAACATCTACCATCAGTCCCACTTCAATCTTCTCAGACTTTTCCAAATTTAAGTTTTGTGATTTAAACATCATCGTGCACCAGGTGATTCAACATATACCTAGAGGCCTGTAGCTTCTCCAAGGCAAAACGCAGTAGCAAAACCCTCCCAATCCTTAACATGACTCTGCTTTACAGAGACTGGAAGGGGGCAGCATGTACTGCTGCTTCTGTCCAAGCAGTATTGCCTGCCCAATGTCCTCAAGCTGCCCGTGGTGTCTGATAGCTCCTGCTGCCGAGTTCACCAGGCTTCACTGGTGCACCCCTCCAGGCTGACTATGTGCTTCTTAGGACTCTTGCTGGATAGACCTGGGAGTCTACTCCATCACACCTTCATTTGATAGTACCAGCATATCACTGTCTGTGTTGTGACATATGGCTGCTTTCCTGCCTTCGCTAGTAAATCTGGTACATTACAACATTCCCTGTGTGCCAAGTGTTTAGCAAACACACATGTTGGCAGCCAGAGTATTCCTGGAAAGGACATGTGTCTTGAAATGAAGCTGTGCCAACTGCTGCTCTGTGTCATAGCAAAGAAAGTGCCCTGATATCTAAGTTCAGCAGGGCCGGCGCTAAGAATGACTGTCATCCAAAAAGCAGAGCTGGAAAAGCACCATGGAAAACACAGTCAAATTAACAAATATATGTTTTTGAATACATCTGCTTCAGAGGTATCTTCTGCTCTTTTCTCATATCACATAAGAGATTTCCATCTACAGATACCTTGGAAACGTTTGGCCTGAGGTCAAAGGGATAACAAAGCAAGGGAAACAAGGCAAAGAAAGTCAAGTAATTTGTATAAGAATATTGAATTGCTGCCCAAAAGCCAAAAATGCCAGTTTCAGATCTTCATATAGTTCAGTGACCAGTACGGCATCTGTACCTCAGTAATATATATCGCCACCCAAATACTGCCAACAAGCTTAAGAAAGAACTTCTCCTTTAAAAACAAAAGTGGGGAGAATAAAGACAAAATGTTTATGAAATCCAAAAAAATTAATAACTGGGTATTTGGACTGCAAAGTGCAGTCAGTTATTAACGTGATGCATACTACAGACACAAAATAATCCCAAATAAATCCAAATCTCGGCATTTGTGCATCTTATTTTTCTGACCTCTCTGGTTTCAAGGATCTATTTCTCGGACTGACCTGACAGCAGTCCTTATCCTCTCCTGTTAAGTTGACTCTCAGTATTTTCCAAGTATTCTGAGAAACTTATATATTAACAAAATTACAACTGCTAAAGATTTCATCATTTAGATTTATGTGGATTTCATCAATACTACACACTGTGAGCATTTGGAAACTTAGGGCAACTGTGAGGGCAGAACTAACATCCACAGGCTTAAAAAGGACAATTCTCTGACACTGCTTATGAAAAAGGAGCATATCCCTAATAATCAGCAGCACAGGGATTGTGGCACACGTGACTATTTATAGTTCTACCCCATCAGAAGCAACAATGAAACACAAGCATCAGCTAAGACTTTACAGTTTTATAGCACAAACTATTGATAACTTACACTTATTTAAGGAAATGGGAAGAGGGAGAAGAAGCAGTTATGTTGGGTTTTTCTGCATGAGGCAAAGCGTGGCAGGAGTTATGTGCAGGCTGTGGATAAGTTTTTTCATAGAAGGGTAGACAATACTTTCCCTCCTTACCTAAATCATGTTATTCTCTCCAGACATTTGCAGAGAGTTGAATTAAATAGCTTATAACAAGCTAAATGCAACATGTATGTGCACTTTCTGCCTGCCATTAGCTGAGTGACTGACAGCTACTGTTTCCTGCATTTCAGCACATGCAGCTGCTGCTGAGTTTTAATTGGGGCATTTATTTTGAAAAGCTGGGTGATAACATTACCAAGAAGGAAATACTCCAAAATGAGAGAAGGGGAGTTTCAAGGATGGTAGACAGTGTTTATCTAAACCATCTTCATCTCAGGTACATAATTGCTTGCTGAACCTTCTAGCTCCAAAAAAGGCTACCATGGTGTTTCACCTTTCCAGCTGCCACAGGTGTAAGGGACGAGGCCCAAGTGACTGTGCTCAGAGCACAGACAATGCCCCCAGGGAAAGCTCCAGAAGCCAGCCACAGGGAGGGGCCCAGTGTCACTCTCCTTGACTGACTAATCATAGAATCATAGAATGAGGTTGGAAGGAAAAGACCTCTAAGATCACCGAGTCCAACCGTCAACCCAACACC
>NW_008795405.1:3864320-3865706 GCF_000699145.1 Aptenodytes forsteri | reverse complement strand
TCCTGAAACCGGGGTGAGAGAAGATTCTAGAAACCTTGGACTGGGGCCAATAAATAGGGGCACACACAAGCCTCCTTGGGGCGCTCTCCACACCAACACCCCCTGTTGGCAGGTCCAACACTAGATCCAGGATTGGAGATCTCGCTATCTCTCTTGCTTCCCAGCTCTCTTCCCCCCACCCCACCCCTTCCTCGCTCTTTGCCCTTGATGCTGCTAAGTAACACAAGGCCTACCTCAACTTCTCATAAAGCCGCTTGGCTTGTATGACATATTAATACACAGAGGGTTGATGCTTATAGAGTGTTCGTTCCATTAAAGTTGATGTTCGTGTATGGACCTTGAGCGTTATCTCACCTTAACCCACACCGGGGGGATTTGCGGACCTCAGTCACTCTCCCCTTCTCGTAGGTGGGATGTGACAACAGGCAACAAACATCAGTCCATCCTGCCCATTCCTAAATCTGTTATGACCGCTGAGATTCTCTTTTAATTACAACCACTGGAAGTTTTCGCCAGAGCTCTTAACTCAGCCTACGTACTCGTTAGGAACTCAGAAATCTGTACTGCTGAAGTTTGCAGTTTGCCAGAAGCCTGTACCTGATGCGTGTGCCTTCATAGTACAATTACAATTGCATTTCCGATTGAAACATTCATGCAAAACCCACTAGAATTATGTTTTTCTAACAAAAGGAAGAAATTGCCTGATGGCTGAATTCACCACTAATACAAAAACCTCCTGCTGTCATCATCTTCACCCAGTGCGTCTTAGGATACTGCTTATTTTACCAGCTAAATTGCACCCTGCCCCTCCCCCTTAAATAAAGGCCATTAACCTTAACAGAGAAATGCAGGTATTAGTCATTTGTACTTTCCCATTCTTTCCACTATCTATGCAAGTTGATTTCTCCTGGCATTTCGATTGCAAGAAAAAGATCCATAGTTTCAAATATTCCCCTAGAGCTAAAAGAACACTTGGAGCATGAGAACTCTTCTAAAAAAATACCACCTTTTGGGGAGTAGAAAAGGAATAAACTACCTAATCTCATGTGACAGATTATGAGGAGTTAGCTAAAGTGACCCCATTTTTTCTCTGAAGGTGTCTGCTTTTCAACAGCACCTTCCAACTGTGTCCTGGTTTCGGCAGGGATAGAGTTAATTTCCTTCCTAGTAGCTGGTACAGTGCTGTGCTTTGGGTTTAGGATGAGAACAGAGTTGATAACACACCGATGTTTTAGTTGTTGCTAGGTAATGCTTACACTAGCCAAGGACTTTTCAGCTTCCCATGCTCTACCGACTGAGAAGGCTGGAGGTGCACAAGAAGCTGGGAGGGGGCACAGCCAAACTGGCCAAAGGGACATTCCATACCATGTGACGTCATGCTCAGTA
>NW_008795405.1:3852879-3864102 GCF_000699145.1 Aptenodytes forsteri | reverse complement strand
AGCCAGGGGCTGGCGACGTGCTCAGGAGCTGGCAGGGCATCGGTCAGCGGGTGGTGAGCAATTGTACTGTGCATCACTTGCTTTGTATATTATTATTATTATCATATTATTTCAATTATTAAACTGTTTTTATCTCAACCCATGAGTTTTTCTCACTTGTGCTCTTCCAATTCTCTCCCCCATCCTACCGGGGGGCGGGGGAGGGAGCGAGCAGCTGCGTGGTGCTCAGTTGCCGACTGAGGTTAAACCACGACAAACTGGAATATTGTATGTGCTTTAAAATATTCATTAATCTAGTTTCATACAATTTACGCTACCCATGGGCTATTGAAGGTCAGTAAAAGTATTCACACATGAAGCAAAAGGAATATACAAAGATAGCAATTTGCCCAAAATCATAAGCAGACACTCTTTCAACATAGCCAGAAAAGAGGCAAATCTTTCCATGTCCCAGAATGCACTTTAACCACAAGACTATCCTTAGATGCAGCTTGGTCCTTCACAGGAAGGATTATTCAAATAATACTGCATTTCCTATATTAAGTGCTTTCACTGCAGTGGAACTTCATTGCACTTGCATCTGTACGTAGAGGCAAGTTATAAATAATTAATATGATTACATACAATATGTATCAAGCCTGCAACAAATTATGTATGCCAGTCTCATACTGCATCTGCTGGGATACTGTAATATGATTTAGCAGATAAAACACACTGATTATTTAAAAGGGTTATCAAATTTTGAAGCTACATTAAATTATACATTGAGTCATTGTGTTTGTGGGGTGCGCATACTCCTATAGTTTCTGTGCACTAATCAATCATATTGTCTGTTAAGACCCTACATGTGCATAACCCAGAGCACTAGACTGTGCAAGGAGTCAAAGCCCAATACAGCACAAAATAAATGGGTTTAACACGCATGCTGGGCTTGGCCCTAAAAGCAGGATAGATGTACTATGGACATTTTCTAGGAAGAAATACACAATTCAGGAGCGCATAATACACCAAATCTGCACTGCTTGACTGCAAACTAAAATAGCAGCTCAGTGTGCGTGTGTGCACGTGCATGTTCATCTGACTTCTCACCCATTTCTGCTGCAGACATACTACATCCCCTCCTGTACATCAGGTGTTTGGACCTCACTGAGCCTTTTGGCTGGCTCTTCATCATGGAAGCAATACAGCAATGATCACTCAGGAGAGAACAAGCACTTCAGACAAAAATAATACAAAAGCGCACTCTCTCGTGTTACTCATTCATGGTATTTCTGATCCATCTCACACTTTATAAGGCCAGGTGAAGGCTTCTTACACACAGTTCTGCCCATGCTCTGCTGTCCTGACCTCCATCCCAGTGCTATTTTCTCTAATGCAAGGACTGTGAGGAAAAGTCTGACAGGTTTTCTAATACGTGCCAGCTGGGATCCAGCAACCTTTTTTTTTTTTTTTGCGCTCACAAACAAGAGTTTTTCTGGATACTCAGGTCTTCCAATAATAAAACATCTAACTCTCTGTGATACTGTATCTTTTATGCTGCTGGCTGAATAAATGAATACTGATCTAGTCCATTCACATTGTCAATACAAAAGAACATGAAAGCTTTCACCCTGAAGAAGTGTTAAAAATCCTTCAAACAGGACAAGGGTCCCATGCACATCCAGTGCACCACACACACATATCCCTACCATAATCCCATTAACTGACAGAAGGGTTTTCTTCAAATTATGTTCAGTATCTGGTCACTCAAATTTTAGAAGGCACCAGCAGAAAGAGAAAGGATACTTAGGAGTATGAGGGGAAAAAAAAAAAATTATGAGACAGGAGAGATGACTTCCATACAGAAAATCCTCGTTTTATCTGAAATAAAGGATAAGGTAGAGGCACAAGAAACAATTATATAGAACATATCCGTCATACCTTCACATAATAGGAGCAAGAAAACTAGGATATTTTTACATGATGCATAGTAACCTGTGGAACTCACTGCCACAGAGTAACACTGAACTCCAGAGGCACAGCAGTACGCAAAATAAGACCAAGCATTTAGGCAGATAACAGGAACTGCTGCAATCACAGCATGTACTTATGAAACTGTGTTTACACATTTCTAGAAAATACACATAAACCGTCTAAAACACATGCAGAAGTACTAAGTAAGAAAAGACAACTATCAATGGAGATGCAGTGCTTGGAGTGAGAACCTCCATCTTCAGCTCCCCTTTTATATGTTAATTGTGGCAGCATTACTAATATACTAATTTTGATAGCAGTCTGTCTGAGAAGTACCACATCTGATCGTCTTCACGCCAAATTGAAACCCAACATTTTTTCTTCATTAACGTTACCTTTGCTACTGACATTTATTGTATATCCCTCCATATGACAAATGAGAATGTCAGGTCACAGCAGCACACCTGTTTTGGCTCCCTGTTACTTCCAGGCTTAAAGGGAAGGCTCTCCTTGTTAATTACTATGCAAAGTGAGATCACAGAAAGGTAATGACAAGTAGCACAGAAGTTAATATATTTAGCTTTTTTTCTGCACTGGGAGAGTCTGCCAACTCTGAGGGGTTTGAACAACCACTAACCTTTTCTGCACTTGAGTTGAGCTCTGCCATTCCCCACTCGAGATCTCTCTCCCTTTTTCTGCAAGTGCCTTGCTTGTATCTTCACAGCTGTTCCTACAACATCATTACTTGCTCAGAAGGAAAATGTGAACAAAAGTTACCTAATCATTTCCCAGCTGACTAGCTCATCCTTAAAAAGGATCATAATCCTACAGAAATTATGGACCAGGATCTCCAGATTCTGTGTTATCCACCCATGCTCATCAGGGAGGGCTACTCTCACCACTGCAAGACTCAGAGAGGATGATATACCATTTCTATTCCTAGTTCTGCCATTAATCACTCCACTTCCCCTTAAAAACATTTACACATGCGTAGAAATGCTCAAACAGTTCCCTTTAAGCATAACTCCCAGCAGAAATCCTGAAGTCCCAATTATGGTTTTCTGTCTAATGACAGAATTTGTATGAGCTTGATCTATCAGCCAGCAGAGACCAGCGCAGAGAAAAAGCAACTCCACTCAAAGGCACTGATTCATCAGTGCCCTATTTAGTCAAAGGTGAGTGAATTTTAATTTTTAATTTTTTTTTTTTTACAGTTTGTTTGTTCTGGGCTTGGGGTTTTTTTAGTTTTTTATATCCCCTTCATAGTTTGCAGAAACCATCTGCTCCTGTCTCCCTGGGTGGATCAAATCTCTATGCACTTGGCCCGCCAGTCATCTATTCCCACATGAAGTAGCACCAGATAGTAGTATGGACGACACTAAGCAAGTCCTAAATAAACACATCTCTTCAGATTAATATTCCTAAGCATTCCTGAAAAGTAATTTTCACATTTTCACATTAACTCAGTGGTGAATTATCTTGCTGAGTTACTCGACGGAGCTGGAGCACACATAAAAGCAGCTGAAGTTATGTGGATTTAGGACAATACCTTAATGGTGCGTGTACAGCCTGTCAGAAAATAGAATTTTTAAGCTTCAGAAAATGACTTTTTGGCAAAAATTATAACACTGACATATTTACATTACCAATTGCTGCCAGAGGAAATCACTGGAAATCAGATCCTTAAAAATTCAGTCTTAACAACAGAGTCCCAAAGCTTATGTTTCACGACACATCACAGTCTCTCCTCCAGGCTAGAGAGGTAGGGCGGACTGGGAGGTACTGGCCATGGGGCATCAGAGAGATGGCTGTCTGGCTGCCAGTCAGAGAGCACTAAGATAGGAAGCTACTGAATAGCTGCTGCTCTAGAGGCACTGTCATGCCATGTCTACACTGCAGTAACTACATTATTAGTCAAAATATATTTATTTTTGAAGGAATGAATTCAGATTTTCTATGAAAAAATTGTTTTTGTAGCATTTTCAACAAAAAAATATATTGGGTCAACAGTGAATATTTTTACATTTTTCCATTGTAAAATAAGTTTCTCTAAAATCTCAAATGCCATTAGCTCAAGCTCCTGAAAATCTTCCTATTTATGATGGTACTACTGCTTTGCCCCATATTAAACTTAAACAGCTGTTAGGTGTGAGATTCTGACATGCTGAAACACTGATGGATCATTCTGGTCCAGAATCATCTCTGGATTCTCTCTTGCTTGTTGGTTCATTTGTGGGTTTGCACTTATACAGGGGGAAAACTTAATTCGGTGAAAACAAAGAGCAGTTTCCTTCAGGAGGTTCTAGGAGCACTATTCCTCAGGACATTAGGAATGAATTGAACAAAGACAAGGAACAGAGGCAAAAAAATTATAACAGGTGATCCTAATGGCTCTGCTTGGCACATGTTTGTATCTCCATGGTACTCATACTTCCCTGCTCTTCACATTCATGCTCCTTCCACACTCCTGCCGCACAGACAGTCCTTGCATCTCTCTCAAATGGCCTTGCAAAGCCTCACACCAGACACTGCACCTTTTCCTTTCAAATTACAGGAAAGGGCATGGACCTTCCGTACTGCTGAGGCCAGGGTTCCGGTCTCTCTTAGGAGCAAAACCACATAGATCTCTGAAAGTGGTCAGTAACTTCTGTACCTCTTAGAAAGATCATATGCTGCTATTAGGTCCATCATACAGAACCTCAACCTAAAGCATGATCCAGCGAGGTTGTTAGTGACCTCAATTCCTTCCGAGTTTGTGGTTCTATACTGAAAACAAAATGAGTTTCCTGTTTACCTGCAGTAATGTTATTTCCGTGCTTGCAGAGGTATGCAACAGGAATTAAGGGAGTTCAGCATCTCTGAGAAGTCTGCCTTCAGATCTTTCAAGCTCTGTGGACAAGGACTAGGCATCCTGATTCCTGTACTAGGATGGACACACTTGGGATAACCAGCAAAAAATAATGAAATCCCACAAGAAGAGTTAGATAATCCTATTATTTCCTACATAATAATCTAACTAGAGACATTTTATCTGTTCAGTAATGGACCCAACCCTCAGAGCCTTGTCCAAAAGCAAGCTAACCTCTGGAAACGCTTGTTTTAACCTGGAGTGCCTCTCTTATGCTTTTCTTTTCTACCTTATAGCTTAGTCACACACTTTCTCCTATTGACGGTTGGATTCGATGATCTTAGAGGTCTTTTCCAACCTTAATGATTCTATGATTCTATGTCCCCTTGGCTGAAACATTGCCCACTATTGTAGCAAAGCTATGTAAGGTCCTGTGGGGCAGTTGTTCAACACTAAAGGACAGGAGGGGAAAAGGCCCCAAATTCTCTTGAAACAAAGGCAATTTAAAGAGTTAAGAAAGCTTTATTGAAAATTTAAGCTGGTGCAGGGCACTGGACATGACATTTCTGCTTTTACAAAAAGCTGTGGAAGACTTCTACTGAACAAATTTAAGCACAAATATATTGCACACCATATCCAATCTTAAACATTTTTCTGCACAATCACAAATTCTGACTAATAATCTCGCTGAAAGACAGGAAATATTATTTCTGAAGCCTGGAAAGGGAAAGTAGTTTCCCTACCATAATCCCAGAGGCCAGTGGCAGAGCCTGAACCATTCCCTACTTCTACCAAAGCCCTGCCAGAGACACAGCTTTATTTTTCTTCCCAGCAAGTGGTTGGGATTTTGGTTTGCTAATTAATGCTGCGACATTTGCTCTTGTAACGCTGCAATCAGTGCAAGTTAAGGCTACAGAGTTCAACAAGTCACACCGCGCAACATGCTGGCACTTCATTGGAAATCTGCAGAAGTATTTACTGTGCCAGGGTCTACTCAGCACGATAGATTGGGCATGACCAGCATCTTCAAGAAGATGAGAGGAAGACCACAAACAGTACCTTCTACCAGTATAAAAGGTTTTCATCAGGAAACCAGAAAAGAAACTCATATGTAGATTTGAAAAGCTATGGAATAAAATGAGCCACCTTCAGTGGAGTTTAACAAGTACAGCTCCGTGTCAGGAGAAATGGCAGATATGAAGTGTAATTACTTTTTTTTCCTCCCCCTCCAAACTCCGTTCGTGTTTTACAAACTAGGACTGACGTGAACAAAGAGACTGAAAAAAAGCAGGCAGGAGCTATGCAAATAATGAGCAGTTCTGTTTTATCACCACTGCTTGTTTGAAAACCCAGTCTACAACTAGCTGGAAAATGCAGGGGCTGCTAGACTATGAAGCAGACCTGAATTAACAACGAGAGCAATAGCTAAGATACTCTGCACAGCCAGTTTGTTTATGTTTATTTACAGCTTACATGTTTTTTGCAAAAACTATATCTGCCCATGGAAACAAATGCCAATACTCAATTGTCTGCATTATTCTGCATCCAAAGGCCTCATAGAATTTTACAAAAGAAAGCAGCACCATTAACTTCTTTTTTACAAAGGAGGAAACCTAAAGCATAACGACGTCTCAGACCAGCAGTGGCAGAGTTTAGTTCTGCTGCTCTAGCCCTTGCCCATCCTGTCTTTCTCAAATATCTCTCTCCCTTTTCCAAGTATGAACAAAAATTATTTCTTCAAGGCTTCAGTGGGACTGAGCAAGAGATAAATGCAATTTAACCTAAAGATGGCAGGACATAAGAGCTAGAGAAGCCGAACAGGTTATTCAGCCACCTAGCCGCTAAACCCTGAAGAGGTTTGTGGCAAAACACACGCAACAAAAGCAAAACATTATGCTGCCAGTTAAACATAATATACCACATTCAGGATTCTTATGCAGGTGAAATAACCACAGGAGTCACCAATGCAGGATTTGCATTTAACCTAAATAGCTATGTAACATTTCTCAGGAAATTATAAAACAGTCTTTGTATAAATAAGAATCATTCCATTGGGAAACCTCTGTCATTGAGGACTGCTTAAAAATTTAATACGGCATTGAAGATGTTATCCACAGTATTTGACCAGGATGGTGCAAAGACATTGTAAATGGCACAAATGTGCATCTGCTGTGTTTAGAGAGAGTACCACCACAGATCACACAGGCCTGCCCTGTTTCTTCCCTCTCTCCTTGCCTAATTTGGATCTAATTAGAAAGTTTGAGAGTTGCCAAAACAGCTCCCACACACTGAGCTGCTGTTACCTACAACAGTTTCTGTTCATCCCCTGTAGCTTGGCTTTAGCACACTGCGAATCATGAGCTCACTACTTTCCTCTACAAGCCCAAACAGCAGCTCAGGGAAGCAAAGGAATTATCAACTACCCAGGACTATGGTTACCCAATCCCTCACATTATGAGAACCTAGTCTCGGTCATTTCTCAGTTTGCCACGCTATGAAAACACAACTTGGCACATTCTACAGTTTTCTGTGAGGAAGCTCTAGGACTTTCACACTTTGGAACAAGAACCTGAATTTAGCAGATGCATAGCACGGGTACCCAGGATGCATCTTGCAGGCCAAGTTCTTGTATTAGAAAAAACTTCTTGGTGAGCATTACAAGTATAATGCTAGTAGAGCTCAGCAGCTGCGCTCTAGGATGGAACTCTCACAGCCTTACCCCTGGCAAAATTACTTATTATATATCTTCTTAGACCAGAGAGAAAAATTAAGATAGCATTTCATATAGACTGTTGCCCAAAGTTACTCCTTGTAGGTTTGACCTTATATGTCCGCCTCCCTCCTCTGCAGAGGATCCGGCAGTTACAAGGCTGCCATGAACTAATTAACCTTCAGATCCTGTTAAATGCAACATGAAATCTCACCATAAAATTTCAAGCCCAATACTTGGGATGCTCATTCAGTACGGTGAGGATTGAGGCCCAATCTCTTCCCTAAATCATGCAAGACTTCAGTGCTTTGTATGAGAGTCATTACAATGCAATTTGCTTTTTCAAGATGTGCAGCATATGTCTGTCTTGCTACTTCATCACAGGCAAGCATGTCTGCTTGTCTCTCACTTCTCATGAAACATTTTATAAATTCTTTCCTTTGCAATAATGCTAAATGGGAACATTTTTTAAATTTCAAACAAATTTAATGGAACAACAATCTTGCTTCCCACCTAGTTGTCTGCGGCATTTATGATGGATAATCTGGGGAAATAACTGAGGTACTTCCACAGCCAGACAATGAAAAAGGGCAGAGCCTAGGATGAAAATACCTGGCAGAGCATCTCAGTTTTGTGTATGTTGTTCTCAGTAGTAAAAGATAGGTGGAAGATACATGCATTAGACTAAATTAGAAAAGGAAAAAAAAAATAATGATGATACTGTAGCATTCTTCCTGGTGCGTACAGCAGCCCTATGCTGTGGATGGAATGCCCAGAGCTACGTGTGCAATTTTGTAATGCTTGCTGAAGTTTACAGATCAGGAAGAACCAAGTTCTGTATGCAGCCAGGAAAGGAAATCATGAGTTGTGATGTGTGACAGAAGCAGAGAATTTTAAGTTGGCGACACTCTTCCAGGTGTGCCAAGAGAGTGCTCAGGCTCTCGATGGGCCACAGGTAGCCACAGGTGGTTCCTTGTTCACCAGCCCCGCTCTGTTTGTCCCAGACCTGGCTTCTCCTCCACAAGAAGCTGATGCCTCCTTTCCAAGGCACCCTGCCTTCAGGGCAGGGTGAGCCTGAAGGCAGCAGAAGAATGAGCATCAGTGACACAAGACCCTGATGCCCTGGCAAACAGAGAAAGGACACTACTGAGCAGCTCTGTGTGATCTTGCAGGGCTGCACTTCAGTGTGTCCCCCATCCTGGTGCCTCAGAGTCCTTACGTGGTTAAAAACACTCCTGGGAATCCTCTTCAGAGCTGTAACATGATTAGCATAGGCCTTGCTACAAGGTTTAAAACAGACATGCCAATACAGTCAACTGCCAAAACTCACCATCGCCTTCCTGCACCTTCACACCCTGGCTCCTAGGTGCCCAAAAATTCAGTACCCCCATCTCTGCTTAATCCCATTTCTTCAGACCCTCATTTCAAAGAGAGAGGTCTGTGTTATGGAATTAGAGAGCAGAGTTTTGTTGTATTTGTCCTGTCAACTTTGTCACCCAAGTAGTGTCTGTACAAGGCTGGAAACACACATTGACATTTACACTGCCATGAAAAACACAAGGTATTGGAGTGCTTCAATGAAGAGGTAACCTTAATAACTTTCAAAGCTGAACTAAAGCGCAGGAAAAGCAAACCTCTTCATTAAAATCACTTAGCTGTTAGTGCTGGCCCCAGAACTCTTCTCTCTCCTATTATTATTGAATTATTATTAATAATACCATTCTTATTAAGGGAGCAACTGCCATTCACTTGGTTTAAAAAAAATACAAGAAAGCAAGGAGTATTTACAATGCTGCTGCAACAGTAAATATCAACTCTGGCATATTTGTCCTGGAAGAACAGAGCACGATTTGGAATACCTAATTGAAATGTGTTACAGGAGATAAGGCTGGCTGCAGAGACTGACATTTAAAAGCAGGAGACACCAAATAAGACATGAAATATCACTGTTGCTGCCTCAAAGCAGAAAGCCACTTTCACAGAACTGAAGCTTTCTCCTCCTCACCCCTTCCCCCTCCCCAGCTCTGACAGACACAGTGAGCAATTAACCCCTTCCCTGATGTCACCAGTAATACCACCCCCACAAAAATATTCAGGGTTGCTATGATTTCGTGTAGCTGCTCCCTCCTGCAAATCACACAGGACAAGCGCATGAAGGTGTAGCTGCTCCCTCCTGCAAATCACACAGCCCTGCATGAAGCAGCTTGTCCTCCCTCTTCCCATTCCCACTGTGCAAAAACTTGTTTCTTCCCTGCCACGTCAACACATCAAATTCCAGTACGTGAGATGCTGGAAACCAGGCTCTCCTCCTGCCTAACCTTGCATGGCAGCCTGTACATCCCGATCTGCTTCTGCCTACTGGCCTCTGAGAAGAGGAGTTGGGAAGCTCCTTCTCAACAGGAAGAGAATCTAGGGATGGTGCCAGAATACCAGAGCTGAGAAAAAACCCTTGGCACAGAAGTGAAATTATGAAGTGTTTGGCTGCTCAGGCTTTTGCTGCCTTAGTCAGAAGGAGCACTGGTGCCTTTGAGCCATCTGATCTGGTGTTGTGGGCAAGCAGCAATGGAAGTAAATCCAGCAGATTCCATAAATGCACAGGTTACACCAACCACACTTCAAGCAAGGATTTAATTAGAAAGTTACAGTTCATTAAAAGAGCACCAATTAGTTATTTCAACTACATGGTTTTTTCTATGCTGGGATAACAGGGCAATGATTGGGATGCATATCAGAGCCAAGCACCTTGTGCTGCTCAGTGAAACATCCCAGTGTCTTTGAAGGAGCAGCCCTGGTTAAAAAGCTGTTTTTGAAAAAGCTGTCAGAAAACATCCTGTGAAGTGGAGTTTCTGAGCCATTAGACTGTCCATGCCAGCAGACTGATCACCAGTCTTGAGCAAAATGGGAAATCCTAACCCAAGAGAAGTGAGATATTTTTAGATTTAAGATTTAGATTTTTGGTTTTGGGTTATTGACCAACACTTTCATTCATACAGCTGCAGTTGGTACCTCCTTGCTTCCCTGAAACAGGATCGGCCAAAGAAGGAGGTTTCTTTCAGTCGAGGAGAAGATACAGTGTGGAAAGGTCCACTGGTTAACCAAAAAGACTCAGCAGACCTGTTTTCCTGAAGCTATTCTAGTCGCTCCCAAGCAGGCAAAGTGGTACTGCACAGCACGTACTGCCAAGTGAGAAGGTTCTGCTCTACCCTATAATTATCAGCATTAAACAGCTGTGCCTTTACATGAAACCAGTTTGGAGATTGGCTTGTGGCATATATTCCACCCTCCCTTGATGGCTTTCAGTTGCAGGATCAAAAAAAAAAAAAAAAAGCTTTGTGAAGGCTTGTGGGTCTAACAAACTGGTTTCTCTCCCTCTAGATAGTCACTGAGCTTAGGCTTTTTGGGGTAAGCTTTTGGCACCATTCTGTGTGCAGAGCAAAGCACAGGGGATAGAGCACATGACTGGAGCCAATAGGAGATAGAGCAATACAAATAAAGCATAAAACCAATAGCAACAAACTTCATAAATACACAATCAAATGGTGAGATTTCAGATTCGACCTCATTGCTGTAACCTGAGAGGAATGGTGGGGAGAAAAAAAGCCACTGAAAAACATACACAAAAAGTTAACAGAGGTAACAACAGCAGACCCCTGCCCCTACAAGTTAACTGTTCCTCAATCAGTATTCACCTGTGTTCTTTTTGGGGGGGGTG
>NW_008795405.1:3846704-3852776 GCF_000699145.1 Aptenodytes forsteri | reverse complement strand
CCAAAACACACAACACCCACAAATAAGAAACTTCTAAATGCCTTGTTTCACAGGACTTCAAAAGAGGGTTTGCTGGAGTGCATGTTGCGTTGCTTTCCAAAGTCTCAGAAGAGCAACCACTGATCTGTTCTGAAGAAGAGGTGCAACAACTGCACTGCAGGCTGAGTACATTACCAGTGCAACAAGGAGAACGTCTGTTCAGCTGACTGCTTACATGCAGCAGTTGGAGGGACGGGACTGTCTACGCTCAGCTTCGATAGATCTGTCAGACCACAGGTCCATCTACCTGTGGATCTACCCTCGCATTCCTGCTCCAAGAGTGAGCCATAAACGGATGCCTAAGGAAGAGTAAGAACAGGGCAAACAAAAAATAGTTCTATCCTCCCACTGTTTTCAACTCAGACTTGCTGTGCAGGGTGTCAGTCCTTTGCATTTTGTAGCACACAATGCATTTCTCTTCCATTAAAACCCTATGCCCGATTCTGGAGCAATTTTGTCCATAAAACCCAATACACAGAAATAGTGAACTCTAAAGACCCTCAAAGAGTGCTTCCAGGTAGAAAGCTTGATACACTACGTAACACAGAAGAGAAACATTCAGAAGGCTCATCAACTTTTGGATCACAGCATTTCAAAGATGCATGATAGAAATATTGCTTATATGATAGAAATATCTCTCATATGATACACCCCTGCCTCATAATCAGTAGTCTTACAAATCAGGGAGGTTTGTCTTGATAATGTCTTAACTGTATCCCAAGAAGATATGTGAGACAACTACATGCAGACCAAAGGCTGCAATGTCAGATATTGAAGGTGTCTAATTATTTTCACAAGTAAATACCTGGTCGCTTAAGGATTTGTAATAGTGAACAAGTGCCCAACATTTTGTTTTCTTATTCCTCAGCAGCATGGGTCACAAGTTTCCATTAGAAGCTGCCACTTGAAGCAGGTGGCCAGCTTCTCTGCATGTAAGCCCAGCCCTGACAGAATCACCGTTCTTCTCCTGCCCTCCTTTCCACTCCAAACTGAAGTACCCTAAACAAAAAATTCTGTCTCTGCTCTGCAGTTCACAGTGTTTGGATGTGCTGCCAGCACACAGTGGGCTATTTCAAAATCAGGGAAGGAGGATGAGGGGCAGGGGGTGCTCCACACGTCCCAGTACAATATTATGTTTGAGATCTCTGTCAGAAGACACCTTGCCAACACCAGCTCTCCTTCAGTACCAGTTTCTGCTACCATAACCTGACACCACATGGAACACACTGCAAGACTGGGAAATCCAAATGTAGGAATGACACTGATTACACAGGAAATCTGACACAGGACAAAGAAAATGAGTGCGGTGGCGTCAGCCAAGACAGGAGAGAAAATACTCTTCAGATTACCTCAAGTCATTTGCCTTGGCTGGCTCACCTACAGGAGCAGAAGTACTAGGAAGTGTGTTAGCAATCTTTCTCAGAGATCCAAGTGTAGTTACAAACTAGGAAGACAAGGAAGGGATGAGACTGGGGTTCAGATCCATTGGCAGATTGACAGAGTCCTAAGTTGACTCCAAAGTAGTGGCAATACATCAGGAACAAGGTACAGTAGCATAGCAGGGTATGCAGGAGCCCAGGAAATGGTGAGAGAGGTGGGGAAAGAGCATACGAGCATATGCCTGAGCATGACAGCCTGCCTATGCTTTCCCCTATCTGCAGTTAATATTACAAACTCTTCATTTCTGCAAGTGCCGAACTCGTCCCATTTGAATTTGAAAAGCCTCTAGTCCAACAGTGAGATATCACTGAAATTGCTGCTGGGGCTTTACTGAGGCACAAGTTCATGTCCTCAGCACCCCAGTCCATGCTCTTGGGCATCCTATATACAGAGATTCAAGTAAAATCACACCTTATTCTCTCCAATCTCTTCTATTCATCCCTTTCCTTTGTTCTTCTATTTTAAATAAATAAAAAGCCCCCTTGCCAGTCACGTTCCCAGAAATTACTGTTATTTTAGGAATGGTTTTGAAAGTGTCCTTCTAGAGGAGCATGAAGACAACCACATGTTTTAGGTACCAGTTTGAAGTATAGCTTACTTTCTGCAGCTCCTGCTTGATTCTGCATCCCCTAGGATGACTTCAAATTAGGGTGATCTCAGCAGCTACTTCAGGCTCATGCTGCAGTGGGGCTGGTGAGAGAAATATCTCCTAGTTTTAATCTTTCTGCTAATTGTGCAGGGAAATAGGGAAAGGGTGTGGGGGGCAAACATGCAAACATGTGCACTGTGCAGTGTAAACTCGTCCACCTTATTTTTCAGTAGCTTCCAGCTCTTCTTCCCTTTTTTTGGAACTGCTGATGGATGTTGGCAGGAAGGGAAGGCAAAGGGAGGAAAAAAAGAGAGAATTAATCACAGCTATATACTTTTTTTTTCTCTTACTAACTGAAGTCCTCCCCAGTTAGACCATTTTAGATTGATGTGGCTCTAGAAATAGACTGGACAATTAAAACGAACTCAGAGTGCTTTGAAAAAAGCAGCTCTCCTGGAGAGGGAGCTTCCTCTCGCCTCCCGACTTGCATCCCATTGAAGAAGTGAGCATCCCTGTATATCAAGATAGCCTAAAACAATAGGGGATTGGCTTCCATTAACTATGAATTCTCCCTGTTTCCACATATCTGTACTCTACTCCCTAATCATCCTTACAGAGACTTCTCTTTCAGTATGTGTGACTACTATCAGCCCTTTCATTGCCTTCACTTCACGGGATGTTGGAGATTCTCCCAGCTGTGCAGAGTCATTTTAGGTCTACGCAAAGCACACCCTAGCAAACTAACTTTAAGTGCATTCAGTGAATCGCTATGGGAGATCACTAATAGAAACAGTGCAACTGAGGAAGGAGGGGAACTAGGGAACTGGCAGGCACTCCACAAGCAGCATGGAAGTCCCGTAATATCAGACAGAAGGAACCAGGGGAAGTCACAAGGGGACACTACAGAACAATTGATAGGGCTGGTGGGTTTTTGTTGGGTTTTTTGCTTGGGTCAGACAGAAGGAACCAGGGGAAGTCACAATTGATAGGGCTGGTGGGTTTTTTGCTTGGGTTTTTTTTTTTTTAAATAATATGGGATAAGAATCAAAGCAAGCATATTTCTGAGTGAAGCAACCTCACCATTAAAATGTACAGATTGTCCATCTCTCACAGCCAGCAGCTCAAAAGCAACTAGCAAGCAGAGGTCAGCACCACTACGAGGTTGCACCACATCGTTATTTGAGGGAATAAGTGGTAGGATTGGCTTTCCATTCTCTCCTACTGAAAGGCTAAGAAGCATCATGAAAGAATCAACAGACCTGAGACGGCCATGGCATTAAGTCTCTTCTGGCATGAGATGACCTTTCAGAAAAACACGTTGGAAACACTGATAGTCACTGAACACAAATGCAATTACATGGTGCTGCTAGTCAGAACAAATACGCGACCACACTGTATTGCGGCCACAGCAGCAGGTGAAGCAGAACAGAGCCAGCCAGGAGGCTAGGCCTTAACCAGCAACTTCAGAGCTCCTACTGTCATCCAGGTGTTTCTTCCACTCCAGATGACTCAGTGCAAGTTTTCTGATATTCTAGGGATGTTCCTGTCCTCACCTTTAAGCTGGACTTCTTTATTGTAGAATGTCTTTTTTTGCCCTGGGTTATGCCTATGGGTTTGCTTTTGCATACCGAGCTGTGCCTGTTAGCATGTTACCACACTAAGGCTCAGGAATGCCTTAGCTCCTTACTGGCGATGAGGGAGGATTCGTTTAAGGACAGAAAGGGTGACGAAGCTCATGCCCAGTTCTCACCTCCTTCTACCCATTTCAATACGTAGCCATCATTGTGCTGTCCATGACATCCAGTTTGGCCTGGGCCTAAATGTAAACCCAGGTACAACCTGCCTTTTACCAGGAGACTAAAAGCAGCAGCAGGTAAAACAACATGAGGACACCAGCTGTCTGAGGCACCTTCCTACATCTCCACCCACATGGAGCTGCTAAGTAAACACCAGCTCACACAGTCGTGACTGCCAAGCTTAGCAGGTTATTCTTCCTCCTCCCTCAGCAGCCTCCTTCCAAATACCCTCCTGTCTATAGGAAGATTTGCAAGTGAATCTTTGGCCATTCATTATGTATCATCCCCCCACACCTCACACTTTTTGTGAAGTCTGTGGCCAAACAGGGCCCTCCTCCTGCCCTCAGCCTCTCACCACCACCTTT
The DNA here is from genome assembly GCF_000699145.1 of Aptenodytes forsteri. NCBI lineage: Eukaryota > Metazoa > Chordata > Aves > Sphenisciformes > Spheniscidae > Aptenodytes > Aptenodytes forsteri. The sequence goes on along the minus strand of NW_008795405.1, from coordinate 3,848,547 downwards.
TTCACCTGCATTTTAATCTCAGCAATGTCTGTCAGTGAGCTAAAGCTCACTGAAGTTAGTGAACAGTTGATATCAATTCAGCAAATTCAGAGATTCTTTAAAGGAAGAGAGTCATGCAATACAGCACACGACCATGCCAACTGAAGTCTAACAAGTAGTTTGTACAACCATGGCCTTCCTCTAAAGCCCAGGACTGGGTCCTAGGAAACGGGTCTTCTATTCCTGGCTTGGCTGAAGACACATATGATAAACCATTTAACCTCTCCCTATTTGCTTTTCCTGCCTCAATAATACTAAAAAAATTCAAATGTGATCAGCTATGACTTCATGACTCAGCTGTATCTAGAGGACAGCTAGAAGTTCATGGGAGCAGTGGGCATGGAAGACCAGTCCTTGGCCTTATTGTTGGAGATACTACAGTGATTCATGCATCAGCCAGCTCATCGTCAGAGAACCCCTCCCTAAGTGACTGAAGTCTTTACAGTGTTCCAAACAGCTGCAGATGGAGGACAACTAATAACTTTACTGTGTTCCATTGTAGGATTTCCAATCTCCTTTCCTGCCAATAGATTTTTCTTGGGTCCATACGGGTCTAATGAACACTATCAAACTGAGCTGTACAAGGTGAGATACTAGCAGTGCAGCCAGACAAACCGGACCAAATGGCTTCCAGTAATAAGCATCCTGGCCGTCAGGGGACAAGGTCTCCAGTAAAAGTTAGGAACTTCAGAGAAACCCTGAGGTGAAGGTTCAAGCCTGTCCCTCGGTAACATCATACAACAGAAGCCAGAACTGCTAAGAATGACAAGTTTCTTTGGAGCCTCTTCTGGAAGGCCAAGAAGCTCATGCAGCAGTGTGAACATGCATGTCATCACTTCCCTCTGGGAAGGCAGAGCCACATTTTGTTGTTTTGTTTCAGCTTTTGCTGACTTGACCGCCCAGAATAATAAAACAGATGGAAGCTCTGATTTTATAGGACAAGAGCAGTGTGTGAAAGTGAACAGTGGAGACAGAGCAACGTGGCAGGGAAGGGAGATAACTCATGGGTTGATGTTCAAAGGAGGACTGCAGGCTGAATGGGAGGAAGAGTTGCCAGAATACTTGGTATGGGGGGGAACAGAGCATGTAACGAAGACAGGAAGGTATCTGAGCACAACACAAGGAATGGGGCAATGAAACGAAGAAAAATCTCCCTCTGAAATGACAGTGCCTTTCAGAGTCAAGCACTTATGATCTGCTTAACAGAAAGAACACTTTCACATCCATTCAAGCAGCTATGCCTCTCTCCAGGGCTAAGCACAGGTTCACTCATGAGGTAGCTCTGGCTGGGTCTGGGTCCCTAGGCCAGCATCCCAGAGCAGGGCTCAGCAGGAAGATGAGAAAGGATTTTTCGGGTGTCTCCTCTATAATTAGCACAGCAAGCTCACTACCCTGGACTTCAGGAGAGCGGACTTTGGCCTCTTCAGGGATCTGCTTGGTAGAGTGCCATGGGACAAAGCCCTGGAGGGAAGAGGGGCCCAGGAAAGCTGGGTAATATTCAAGGATCACCTCCTTCAAGCTCAGGAGCGATGCATCCCAACAAAGAGGAAGTCAGGCAAAAACACCAGGAGGCCTGCATGGGTGAACAAGGAGCTCCTGGACAAACTCAGACACAGAAAGGAAGCCTACAGAGGGTGGAAGCAAGGACAGGTAGCCTGGGAGGAATACAGAGAAATTGTCCGAGCAGCCAGGGATCACGTTAGGAAAGCTAAAGCCCTCATAGAATTAAATCTGGCCAGGGACATCAAGGGCAACAAGAAAAGATTCTATAGGTACGTTGGGGATAAAAGGAAGACGAGGGAAA
>NW_008795405.1:3774051-3844682 GCF_000699145.1 Aptenodytes forsteri | reverse complement strand
CCCCATCCCTGGAAACATTCAAGGTCAGGTTGGACGGGGCTCTGAGCAACCTGATCTAGTTGAAGATGTCCCTGCCCACAGCAGGGGGGTTGGCCTAGATGACCTTTAGAGGTCCCTTCCAACCTAAACTATTCTATGATTCTATGATTAGCATTATGTGATCTTCCTAGCAAGAAGAAAAAGGTAGATGATTCTCTAATATTTTTTCATAATCTTGGGAGTAGAAGTGGTGACTAAAACCCCAGCCTTTCCAAAAAGCAATATACCCAGATAGTACGACAGAATTAGATAAAAATTCTTTGCAGTTCTATTCAGGAAGATCAGAGCACCTGCCAGTTAAGTCTATGCAATAGACTTATATTTGTATTTTTTAGAGAGGGTAGAATAAAGTAACACTACAGAGGAAAGAGCATAGTCCAAACATTTTTAAAGACTAGATGCCCAAACTCAGAAATCTAAATTTTCAAAGGTCATCAATAAGCAAAGCTCCAGATGCTTCTACATTCTGAAAATGCAGCTATCGTCACGGCTGCATACTTGCAGAATAGCAACGCCAAAAAAATATGCTGCTAACCTCCTCTACCTCACTTCTACTTCCTTTCCCAATATTAATGAGTGGAGTATCTACAGGACACTTAACTTCAAAGAGGCTGAGATAGTACATAGGGCTCATTTAGCCTATGTAGGAGGAGGAAAGAAGTTATTTTTCAATTAAATGATAAGACAAACATTTCAAGGAATCAACTCTTTTCCTTAAATTATAGTCGTAATTCAGTCATTACACATAATTATTAAATTTGCTCAAAATGATTAGATAGGCTTTACTTATAAAAGAGAAATAAATGGGTCTGCCAATGTGTGCATGTATCACTATTTAAAATAAAGACCAAAAGTTCTCCTTGGTGTGCAGGCCTGTTTGTGGTTATGTGCACACATACCTATTTCAAATGGTTACATTTTTCAATACACTGAATGGCTAATGGAAGATGTCAGCTAAGTGTACCTAAGTTTTTGGTGGGTGCTATCCATAAGGACTGTCTTGGGTGATCTGGTATACATATTTGTGTTTAATTAAAACAAAAAAACCTAACAAACAAGCAGAATTTGGAGCAATAATTGAGTTATTTTCCATAGGCAAGATCAGCAATGCTACAGTCAATGCAACAGCACTGCAAAACGCTCTGGATAGAACAGACTACAGGGAAGTTTCCAGAACTGATCAAAGTTCTTTCCTATCAGTAAAAATAGACAGTGAAAACATCTTCATAATGAACTCTGCCACTGGGACATATACAGTAACATAAATATTCCCCTTACTGAAAACTATTTGCTTCACTAGTGGTAACAACTGTCACATTTGAAAGGTATAATCTTAAGCATGTGGGAAATTTTATTTCTTAATTATCAGGAAAAATAAATCTATTTCAAAATTCACTTTTTCTCCTCTACCGCTACTCCACTCAAATATGATGCACTTCAACATGTTTTTTATAAACGAAATAAAAAGAATAGCTGAAGGATGCTTGCTGTGCAAAACAGTAAGCTTTCTAGGTCTTACAAAACCAACAGACTCTTACATATTCACTATTATACTTACAATAAGCATTTATAACTAGAGAGAGAGCTGTTCCTAGATACTCTTAAGGATCTCAAAGCAAACATTAAACATGACATGGCCCCCCTGTAAAGTGATGATTATTCCTGTTTTCTGAGAGGCACAGAAGGTTGAAGCGACAGAAGCTATCTAACAGGCCGGCGGCTGAGTTGGGGACAGACAGCACAGAAAGACCAATAGCCACTGTGGCTAGAAGCAGGGCTGTCCAGCTGTCAGAGGAGGCGACCGGCCTGCTGTTTTGAATCCAACGCCAATGTGCACCAAATTAAGCAAGCTATTCCCATACTTCAAAAACTGCAGAGGTTGCTGAAAACTCAGAGTGATAATCCTTGTTTATTCAGCAAGGCCACTTAACTGGAAGGGGTAACACGCCAAGGGCTCGTCACAATTAATTGACACATTAACTGACAAACCATTGCCTCTGGCTTGCTTGACATCAGATGCTGATGGTCCTCGTGGACTCCTTGGCTGGCTGCTAGCCGTCAACACAACATCCCACTGTAGCTCACAGGCTGTCCTGGAGAAACAAGCACTTTGCAGGAGGATTCCCCAGAGAACCTGCTTGTGTAACGTGACTGTTTCAGCCCGTCTGTCATCAAATATCACATGTAGCCCAGGACTTCTGCAGAGGGAACACAGCAGGCTCCATTTGGAGCTCTGGGAAGGCAAAATGGAGGCTCTACGGCAGCTAGGGACCAAGAGAGAATATTAAACACTCCATGCCTAATAGAGCATCTTTTCAAATTAGCCTGACTGCCTTATTTGCTCTGTTCAGACAGAACAAAGAGCTGAAATGTACAAAGCATCTGCAGCACTTGAGCCCAACAGGCACCCTCCCCCTCCTGCCAAGCTAGGCCATCGCTCTGTAATACTCATGCAGAAAGCAAACGCGGGCAGAATGGGGTATGAGCACCTCTCTGCTAATCCTCCACCACATGGTGCTGATAACATCCCTTGCAACATGCCAGTTCCTAGCAGAACTGCTCCGACCACAACAGCTTTCTGTGGTTATGATCATTTATATATAAGGTTTTCAATTAAAAAAATAAGGCTTCCCTTCTTTTTAATCAAGAACTAGTAAATAATATCTCACTAGCTAAACCACCTGTGATTATTATAAGACACACAAGCCTCATTTTCAAATCAAAAAGGGAACAAATGTATTAAATGCACTGGGGTGGTTTGACTCAATTCAAGGGTAAGCCAGTAAAAAGCTACAGCTCATGATATATAGAGGGCCAGAGGCTGGAATGATTTCATAGGCCCTTTGCAGCTTTAACTTAATAATTTTATAAAACATTTTTTCTCTGACACTTCACCTGTCCAACCTACATCCACACTCCTCGCCCCAACTAGTCAACATATACCTGTGCCGTGGAAACTACCGATACAGAACAAACGCATGAACAGCACTCCCTGCTCTGCCCATCGCTGTGCACATTCCTCCCAGCCCCACCCGGTTCACCGAAATGTAAGCACTGGGGCTTACAGGTATCCAGTATAAACTGAAGCTAGGGCTTTCCACAGAGCAGCCATAAGAACTTTATTGCAAACAGAGCAGGAAAGTGTAATGAGTTCAGGGCAAAGCACTGTTTAATTAGGGCAGTACAAGCCATTGCAGCTTATTCAACACCCCGACCACTCCAGAAGTCCCCCTGCAGAGTGACAAGGCTTGTGGCAAACAGTCCTTTTACCTGCGTGATGTTTTGCAATCAGAAAGGAGAAACAGAAGAAAGTGCACATGGCGGAAAGGCCCAAGCATGAAAGGAGAGACTCCCATGGAATACCAACTGAATTTGGGAAGGTAGTGGTAATTTTCAAATCAGAGAAGCCTTTCCCCCACGTAAACATATCCTAGAAAACAGGTCATTACCTCTGCTATCTGTTTGATACCAAATGCCATGAACTTCAGCAGTGAGGAAAAAGTAGCACTGGCATCAGTGATCAATCCATTAGAGGACGTGTCCTCCATTTTTGGTTCACCTCAGATCCAAAGAAACCCCTTTAAGAAAAGCCTGCTGGTAAGCTCAGCAAAAGACACAGACCGGGTAAGCCAAGCTGTGACTCTGCTGTGCTTCTCCATTACCCATGCCACTGCTCCCTCACCACACCGACAAACTCCAAAACTTCCCTCTCCTTCCAGTCCACCACCTTCCCCGCACTTCTTTGTCTTTAACTTGCTTGAATTAAACATTCCCCACTCCTGATGGAAAAAAAGGCAGGAAGGATTATGAATGTCTGCCTAGTTTAGAAAAGCTAGTGTTGATTTAGACAACATCAGCTGTCTAAGGCAGAGCTGTTTGTTTACATCCTGCACACTGCTTGTTACCCATTTTAACAGCATCCCATATTACTGGCTGCACTGGAACAGCCTCAAGATCTCTACAGTGTATCAAGCCTTTGTCTTAAGAGTTGCCACATGCTTTCTCCAACTGTGGTAGATTAAGAATTGAAGATCTTCTACTGATCTGTTCACAGCTTTTGTTCAGTCACCTTAAAAACAGCTGCTGTGTAAGGGTTGCCATGGTTTACTTGCAACTAAAGCATTTTCCTCTCCTTTAGAGTTTTCCTCTTAAAAAATTAGAATAAATATCTAACAAACAACCCTGGAAAGGTACACATTTTGAAAGATAAAGTTTCAGTGAGTGCTGTTAGTTGATGCATTCACAAAGACTCTTTCAAAACCATGTTTTGAAACGTGGTTCATGAAGGAACTGTGGCAAGATGTCTTCTGACGAAGACTCTTTGAGCCCACCAGATACCAATGTCTCCACTTTCTGGGCTTGCAGTAACAGTTGCCTGTCTTCTTAGAGGATTAAGCTGAGGGCTAAGTTGACTTGGTGAATATTTTTGAGTGGTTATTCATATGAAATGAATATTTCAATTTTAGAAATAGATAGGAGAGATGACCATATGACCTAAGCGATACTTTCAAGAAATAAAGGCTTTGATAGTTTCACATCATGAAGTACATGCTAAGGAGAACTCTCAATCTCATTTCAAGTTAATCTAAGGTATATGAGAATCATTTCCAGAGAAGAATCCCAGTTTGAAATAACATCCAGCTCCCCAAGCTTACATTAAATCTCAGGAAATCTGATATAATATAAAGTAGTAAACTGCTATTGTTGCACTATAAATTTTGCATCTGTAAGACTGCTCTGTCATCTTAGTAAACAGAATAACATCCAGAAAAAAATAACACACTCATCCTTTCTTGTTTGTGGTCCCTTAAGTCTACTGCTAACACGTCTGAAGTTCTAGGCTCTTCCTCACCTTCTTGTGAGGCGAGAGAGAGTGATCAAATACAGCAGAATTTATATCCAAAAAAGAAAATCCTGTAATAGTTTTGAATCCCCTGTTATTCACATCAACTTATCCCCTCAGCAGTAAGACAGCATTCAGTTCCCACTGATCTGACCTACAGTCCCTCCCCATTCATGATGGGTAGCTCTTCATTGTTTTAATAAAAGACCTACTAAAAACTGATTTATCCTTTACTGCCTTCTGTTTGGTTAGTTATGGTCCCATTAGGTTTGTTACAAGAAATACCTCAAGCTGCTTCCCAAATTCAAACACGCACAAGGCTGTCAAAAGAGACTGTGTTGTCAAACCTATCAATATATTAGTTACAGCAATGAGTCTCAGCAGCTTTTACAAAAACCAAATTGCATAGCAGGTCATCAAGACTAGTAAGATTAGTTCAGACTTCTCATAGGCCTCACTATATTATCACTAGATGTAGAGCTATAAATCAGTTTGAGCAGTCTCTGTATTTTCAAAGCTATAAGATAGATAAGCAAAGTTGACTGAGTTCACAAGCAGAAACAAATAGCCCTTCTTTAGCTCATCAACTTTCCTACATACTCTTACCCCAGAGTACCCAGCCCAAAGATCCGCATTCTGAGCTGAACCCTCCCTCGTTCTCCACCTAAAGTCTTCTGCATAGTCAGCCTCAAAACTTCCAACACTGCCACATGCACATACACACAGTGAGCAGCTCTGCAATGTAAGAGTTAACTCCCTCGCATCAGCCACAGACTGAAGGACATCCTCAGGCTGCTCTCTGGAGATCCAGGTTCACTCCTGGGACCAGTGCTTCTGTGCACATGCCTGGCTTCCATGAAACAGCCTCTGTTCATGGGTTTCTCCTGCTCCTGACACAGTTATACCACATGCCAGTGGCAACCAAGACTATAACAATTTAGAGATAATCTTCATATTTTGTCTCCCATTTTTGCCCTCTGTGAAGAGTCTCTCAGGCAGAAACACCACACAGGGCAGGAAAGCTGGGTGTATGACAAACATTTCTTCCCCAAGAATGGTGTCCTTTCCTTTCCTCAGCAAAAATCCAGAGGCTTTTAGAAAAGCGAGCGCAAAGGAGCAGAGAAGAGGTTCTGCTGATATCACGTCCCCCAGACCACACTGTGCTGAGGAAGGAGGTCAATACATGACCTCCTCCCTCCAACACTTGGCTGGAGGCTGGGAGAGCGTTGAACAGAAAGTATACTAGGAAGTGTAATATACCCTGCCTTGTTTTTATACTCTCCCACAGACATGCACTTTTGGATGCTGTTGGAGATGGAATACTTGCTCTGAGCCAGTATGGCCACTCTTATGTTCATCTCATGATTGGCAGCTGCCATCAATTTCTCTCCTCTTTTAGGAAAGCCTGATGCAATTCCTCACCTGAAGCAGCAAGCACAAGTGGGAGCACTGCAACTCTCCTTCTTCTGACCTGGGCCACTGGAACGACTGAAACATTGATCCTGGCTTTTATAGTAAACTGTGACAGGAACATTACAACACCAGCTTTGTAAGAGCCTGAGGCTGAAAACAGACGATGACTTCAGTATTGCAGGAAAATCCAGCAAGTGTTTGGGAACTCTATGAGCATCTTCAGTTCCAATCAGCTCAGTGTGGGGCACTGTACCATTTGTCAGGTTGAAGGAAACGCAATGCTCCTGTAACTGGGCAGGCAGCGCTTCCTCATTTCCCTAGCCTCAAAGCAGCAGAGATCTTTGCTCTCCAGCTCTCTGCTTCCTATCTCCATTAAACAGCATTTTAAGCTGGGTGGTCTTGTTTGAGCCATTCTCATTAAGCTGTGTAAATACTCAGTCCGGCCAACCACTGCTTTTCATGGCTGTACCGGCTGGTCAAAAACTAACATACAAAAGCAAACCAAAAGAAATTCTTTCCTGTCTGTGCATGAATTTAAGCTCATGGATAACACACAAATGCATGAAATAACACGCCTCTAAGTCTCCTGTCATAAGCATATATATCTACGTGTGCCAACAAACACATTCTTCTACAAACAGCTGCACATTCACGCAAACTTATCATGAAATCACCCATCTGCACATTGAAAGGTTTATTCTCACATTTGCACAAAACTTCACTTCCACATAGTATCACAAACCCCAACTCAAAGTTACACAAGCAGCGATGTAGACATGCCCTCAAACACTAATTCTGCCACTTTCCTTCTCTTCCCCCCCACCCCACCCCAAAGAGGCACAGTTACAGGCACATACAATTCCCATACGCATCCCTAAAGATCCTTCTGAGCTACAGCCACTGTGCAAATTTCAGCCATTCTATGTAAGTCCTGAAATGAACTAAAAGGCAATGCCAAACCTTGAGAAAGCAATGAGCATAGCTGTTTAAAAGATATTCAAATACATGTATTCTCTTATAGTCATTCTTAGTTAAATCAGAAAAGACAGAAATTTGCAGAAGAACCAAAGCTAAGTAGGAACCTTGTTAAAACAGTGATGACAACAGATTGGCTTGCAGGAGAGCTCTTGGGTTGGAAGGAATCGGTAAGAACATTGCTCAGGATTCAGCTTTAGAGCACATCTCACTTAATACTTACATTAATCTGACTAGGCACAGGACAGGAATACGCTAAACAAATATACTGACATTCAGGTAGGACATATTGTTAATACAAAGGAGGACCAGAATATCATAAGGATGGCCTGGATCATCTTCAGTACTGGAATAACAGAAATGGCATGCAATGTAATACTGTCCTACTTTTTGACAATGAAATGCCATAGACACATCCCTTCTAGATATCCTGTCAGCAGCGACGACAGCTCTCCAGACAAGCCTGGCAGGCTGCGTCCCCTCCGCAGCCACCATCCCTTAGACACTAAAGTGCTCCCTGGCCATCAGCAAGGATGCCTACAACTGGAGTATCTCCAGGCTTTCCAAGATGCTAAAATTGGCTGTTTCTGTGGCAACTACACCCCAAAACCTGTAGCTTTGTCACGCCTTCACAGCTGAAAACATAACTATGCTGAAGAAATAAAAGCCAAGCAAGCTTACCTTTACAATTTCCACAGAAGTCACATCAATGTACCACAGTGAAGCTGGGTGCCTTTTCTTCCCCTTGTTTTATAGAGGCACAGATTAAAAAAAAGCCTCTGATAGCAGACACTGTAATCAAAAGCTTAAGATCATCCCAAAAAAGGCTTTATTTCTTTTGCCCTTCAGACAGAATTTTTGCTTTTTCGGTGAGCTCCTTGCTGGTGCCCAGTCTCAGAGAAGAAAATGCTCTCGGTGCTCCTCTGACAAGGTGGCCGTCAGCACTAGGCCCTTCCATCTCCCCCTGCACCAAGGGGATAGTACCAGTCTCACCACCTCAAACCACTGGAGGAATGCAGGTACCAAAAAGCTGCGTTACATTAAGGATGGAAAAGCCCAGGATAGTTTCCCAGTTATGCTGGCTGGTCCACAAATTCTGACAACTCTCAAGTCCATCACCTCACTTCCATGCTGTCCCTGCAGACCAGGGTGCTGGAGCCCACAGCCATGGACCGAGCAAGTGGGGTGTCATCCCCAGAGCAGGTGACGGGGGCCTGCTGGGTGAACTAGAGAGCCTGATAACGCACAGGGACAGAAGGACCATGGGAGCTCAGCGCTGCAGGCTGTCTGGCAGGCCTCAGGCTGGGGAACCCATGGACACCCACAACATCAGTCCTTCAGGAGCCACCTCAGCCCAACCAGGTATGGCATAGCATCGAGGGGACAACCCAGCATCAAGGGCACTGTGCAAGAAATAGTTATCATCTTTGCCTACACACCACTGAACTCTTAAACCCTCCAGTCCCAAGAGCAGGCACCATGAGATACTGTCACCATTTTATACCTGGGGGAACTGAGGCAATGGTTCAATAAGTGATGACCTATGGCAAGAAAAAAAAAAGGCACCAGGACAGAAACAACCCCTTGTCTTGCTCTGACTACCCATGCCGGTGCTTTAGCCAGAAATCTCTCTTCAAAGGCAATTTGTCAAACAGGAGCTCCCAATAATTTCTCTGGTATCTGGCCTGTATTTGTTTTTGCCCACACTAGACCTCCTCATTAGCACATCCTTCTTTGTTTCTGACCATCCTTCCTCTAGCCTGTGTGTCAGAGGGGCCTCCTATCATACTTCTGCGTGCCATCCACCGGCAAAGGCACTCCTCCTGCTTCTCTAAGCAGCTCCAAGTAGCACCCTGCTCATCCTTCATGCGGTCCTGTACCAACCTAGTTCTCACCAGCATCAGGATTCAAAGATAGCAGAATGGGAAGAGGCATCCCTGGAACCACAGAGACAGTCCTCATTTCATATCATGACAGAGAGCCTGAGAGAAACTAATTTGAAGAAAAGGGCAGGCAGGAAGTCAAGAAACAATGGTTCTTCCATTTGATTACATTTAGGAGACAAGGACTTTGTTTTTAAATTCCCCTCCTTCTCAAATATATAGAAGAGCAAAAAGGATAATCTGGAGCTGGGAGCTCTTTGAAAACCAAAGGAACTGCAAAAGAAATTAAAATGAGTTCAATATTTATACAGTGCAGCTCTAATTAAATCAACAGGCCTGCAGATGTGCTGGAGAGATCAGCAACCTGCCTCCTTCCCCTGAACCCTCTTATTCTTTGTTATCACTGCAAAATTTGTAGCTAATTACCGATACAACTGCAGCTTCATTTAAAAAGAAAAATCAGAAAAAAACAAATATAAGTAGTAATATCTTGCAAGGAAAAGAAAGTAAAATAAGAGTTCAACCATCCTTCCCAGCATGGGTGTCATCAGGTAAATATTTTCATCTTTACAAAAAAAACCCTCAAGGTCCTACTCTCTCTGGAAGCTACTGAAACAGGATCACTGTGCAATCTCTCATAAACCAGGGAATTTCTACAGTTATATTCAGCATCTGCAACCAAATCTCTCCTCCAAACTTCCCTCCAAACAGTCAGTGCTATCCCAAGTGGGAGTGACAGATCTGGACAACTCAGTGTTGCAAACCCTCACTCTTCAGCTCTCTGCCATCCACTGGAAACTGCAACCCTGAGTTAGGCACTAACCTTCCCATGGATGTACAGAAAGAGTTGAGTGTCAAAGGGCAGATCTGCTGCATTCAGACATTATTAAATTCCTCACTGTGGGGAGAAAACCAGGTTCCCAAGTCCTGCCCAGTGAGTGTCCTAAACACTAAACTGTAGAGCCACGTTTACACTTGTATGCTTGTTTGCTCTCACTCTACTCCCAAACGTCATGAATATTTAATTACTTCAAGCAGAGAAGAGAGTCTTCAGTAAAGGGCAGAAAGAGTTATACCTTCCATTGCAGAATTATCTGCTGGCTACAGCAGACTGAGAAATGCTACATAACCAGTGGCTCCCACAGGCAGGACATGTGCTGCAGCCACCGGGATGCCAGACAAAAAGGGAGGCTCCCATCGTTTCCATGTGCAGTCTGGTACTGTACTCCTGAGAACAACTATTAGCCTAAGTGCCAAGATTATGGATCCCAACAGACACAAGCTAGACACTGGTGCTGAGCAGCACTGTCAAGAGAAATAACTCGGCACAGTGCTGTAGGCACTTCAGGAAATAGAAAACACAGCAGCCTAATGACCTCCAGCATCAGGCAGTAGTGGGGAAAAAAAACAACCAAAAGGACTTGAAAGATCTATTGAGGATTTGAGCACCTGAGAGGCAGTTAGATGGCACTAGGTCACATCATTTTCTTTTGTGGATATAGCTCAAAGTCTTATTTTCTGATGTTTATCACAAAGCTCCCAAATCATTTTATAAGACTGCATAGGAATCCCTGGATGTATCTCCAAACACAGGGGTGTATAATTTTTTGTACTCAAGATTCTAGACACCCCTTAATGTAAAGCAAGAATACATACAACTTGTGCCAGTGCCCAAGTCCTCCACAGTACAATGCATTACACCTTCCCGTGTCTCACCTGTTCTCACCCTGGGGTTGAGAGGAACAGAAGTCATCCCTTGATACAGCATTACAGGGAATTCCTAGAACAGCACTTTGTGTAAGGCTAACCTGCAACAGAGAGTCTCTGTCCTTACCCCCAGCTGAGATGATACGAAGTGATGTGCTCAAATTCATACAGACAGTTACAGGGGATATCAGGAATACAGCTAGTATCTTTCAACCCCTGTTCTGGCCATCAGAGACAATCTCTTCTTGCATCTTGCCCCCTGCCTTTTTCTGACCCAAAATGCCTATGTGCATCTTCAGTGCAAAAATATCTGGACCACCTAGTTGCCATGGATGCTGATGTGCCACGAGTAACATCTTAGTTGTGCACAAAATTTCTTAACCCCTACAGTTTTAATTCAAGAAGGTACAAAACTACCTTACAGGGAGAAGGAAAGAAACAAGAAAGCTTTGCAAATTTTTACTTACAATACTAGTTACCTCAGATCTGCCCCTTCTAACTCCACCGCTAGAGCCTGAGGCTATTTCCATAACACATCCACCACATCAGATCTCAAAAGGCTGCTTGGATCACACCACAGGCCTCTGTGTGCTGTACAAGAGGGTGGGGAAGGCATTTTCCTATACCATCGTCCTCAGAAAAGAATCAAGGTGCATGGAGGATACAAGAGACAAAAGAAAGACTTCAAGTACAAGTAATAAAGAATATTGGGGGAGTAAGATTCAGGGACAAGAACAAAGTTCAGCATTCTTCCACTGTCCATGTATCTTAGGAAACAAAAATTAGCCTTTTGATCAGCTCCAAACTAAACTAACTACACTCAAATCCCCTCAAAGTATAACTAGCACTTGTTACTAAAGCCTTCTTACAGTGTCCATCAGACCTAAAAGGTCCAGAGGACCATGCACTACCTGGAGAAATATCAAACAACACAACCATGATAAAAAGAGAAGGAACAAAAAAAAAAGGGATTCAAGAGAAAAACAAATAAGGAAAACCCCTCAAGCATAATTAGAAAAAAGTGGAGACCAAAGGTAGAAAGAAAAGCAGAAAAGGGAGGAGAATTTAAAAACAGAAGTGTCTGGAGACGGGGTGGATTCCTGGATCTCACGCCCTTTACAACAGTACAGCAGGGGGAGACTGCTTTCTGCCTTGCTCATAAAGGCTCCCAGCCCATCTCTTTGATCTCTCCCAGTCCAAAGATCTTGTTTTCTTTCTTGTCATCATTGTGGGCTTTTTTCCCCTTTCTCCCTTAGAGCAGCTGTCACATTTACTCAGATCTCATGAACCGCTGTGCTGTGGGTGCGTGTGATTAATTATACTGTTAGCCTTCATTAAGTCAGTGGATTGGCACTCTGGCAGAGAGGCAGCAGGACCAGAAGGAGAAGCTATTGAGAGCCAGCAGGATCTGTGTCCTGCAGTTTGTGTGTATGTTGGGCATGTGAGGCTTTTGTCCTCAAAAATAGCAATATCTGAGTTGGTTTTGTGTTCTTTGACAAACCGCAAAGCTTCTGCCTCATTGTATGCAAGGCTCAGTTAAAAAACCCCACAAACCAAAACACAAACACAAGGTCCTGGAATATTTTACTACTCCAAATAGCTTGCTGCTGTAGCCTACTCAGTTTTGTGCAGTGGAGACAGATAAAGATCAGTGTACTGACAATAGCTTTGGTCCTCATGCAACTCTAAAGAGTTAAACCATTCCCAGAAGGTGCTGACTGCTTTCCTCAAGGATCACCAACTGTCCAGTAAAGCATACAGTTAAAATGCTTCTCTTCCATACTTCACAGAAAGAATGTGTTTGGTCTTCCAACAACCTGGGGAAGGGGACTTTATGGGAGGTGTAAGAGACTCCATTTTGTTTGTGGCATGGAATTAGCCTCTCCCATGCAAAAGCATGGGACATGTTCTCTGATGCTCAAGGATCAAAGAGAAAACTCTGTTTCTATTCAAATTGCACATATTCATCTCAGCTGTCTCTACCTGGCTTGATCTTACCCCATAATTGAGACCGAGTTGTAAACACCTCATAGGATACGATAATTACAGCCTACAATCTCCAGGAGTCTGCTAATAACTCTTTACTCTGCACAACTGGGAGGCATGCAGTTCCTAAAAGTTATGATGTGTCCCTGTTCTCTTTGGGGGGGTTTACTGCAGACGCTGTTGGAGTTTCCCCTCAAAAGCTCTCCAGCTCAAAACACAGAAGTTCAGGTTTTGACATGATGATATTGCATTTTACTAGTCATTGACGATTCTCTCTGCAAAAGAACGTGAATTTGGGAAATAGGGTAGTTTGACCACTCTAGTTATATCATCTGGTTTAATAAACAGAGAAGCCTAGAACAGCAGCTTTGGAGAGAATTGGTTTGTTTTAGTTTTAGTCACCACCGGAAAAAAATCAAACCCAAATGACCTTTACTGCAGACGCTGTTGGAGTTTCCCCTCAAAAGCTCTCCAGCTCAAAACACAGAAGTTCAGGTTTTGACATGATGATATTGCATTTTACTAGTCATTGACGATTCTCTCTGCAAAAGAACGTGAATTTGGGAAATAGGGTAGTTTGACCACTCTAGTTATATCATCTGGTTTAATAAACAGAGAAGCCTAGAACAGCAGCTTTGGAGAGAATTGGTTTGTTTTAGTTTTAGTCACCACCGGAAAAAAAATCAAACCCCAAATGACCCATCACACTTACAGCTCATTCTTTGCAGTTTCAAATCTCCAAAATTTGGTTTACCACAAATGTAAATTTTGTAATATTGCAGAAACAACTAGGAGTCTCACAGCTCCCATTGTCAGTGCTGCACCAAATCCAGATGACTCGAGGTAATAGCCAAAGCGTCTTAAGTGACTTCAGACTAGACTCAAGGACCCCAGAATAAGCAGAACCCATTGACCCCATTTGGGCAAGAGGATACCAAATAGCTCCCTAGGGAAGGGGCAAAAGTGACTCCAACATGGGAAGCTTCGACAGATTGTTTGAGAGACAGAGAGATCAGATAAAAGTCCAATAGAGCAGAAGCTGTAAGAGGATTAGAGCAAGCAGATTAGAAGCTTTGAGAATGCAAAGATCATCAGACTCACAATTCCTCTTTAAACATAATCAGGAACAAGTATCCCAACTCCCCCTCCCCACTACTAATACTCCACGTCCTTATTTCCTCTCTCCCTCCTCTTTTCTTTTTCAGTATATCTCTCACAATCATTTTATGTTCCCAAGAGATGATTAATGTTATGTGATGGACCTGCATGAAGCTAAGCAGGGGAAGTTTCTAGAAATGTGGCAGGGTCCTCTTAGGCTAGAAGAAGCAGGAGGACTATGGAGCTGGACAAGGACGTACCAAAAACCTCAGGTCCTGATAGAAGCTGCACTCAGGTAGGTGACAAACAGGAATGCCAGATGCCGGGAAGAATGCCGGTCCCAAACAGATGAGGCTACTGCCAAGAACAGAAACATAACTGTTTTTCCAAACATGCTACTGTCCAAAAATCTGCTGTTCCCATGACAGCTTCACCTCTCCTTCAAGTCATTTAGAGATGGCTGAAGACCCCACCAGCATCCACTTGAGAACTCTCATCAAGTTGTAGAATACTCTTCTTTACTCCCTCAACTTGAATCTGTCCAGTTTGGGATGTACTGTCCTTATGTACTGAAAGCATTTATCCACAGGATTTTTCCCATAGTCTTCTAAGCAGATTTACAGCTATAAATGTTGGAAAAAGACTGAGCACCAGCACTGGGAAGCTATGAAATATATCCATAAAGTATGCATGTTTGGCATTTGTTTAACTTGTCAATACAAACGCACAGGCATCCAAAATCACAGCATGAAACATTATGCTATTCATAGGACCAGCCACGCTATGGATAGCACAGAGTCTAAGTGAACAACTGCGTATATCCTATAGGCTGAAATAAACATAATCTTTTCCAAACAATTATGAATCAACACATAACAGACAAAGTTTGTATGTCATTCACATGCTGCAAAAATGGCTGAATTAATCAAATAATTTGATGCACTATATAACAATCCACCCAACTCCACTCAAAGTAAATCATTCCACCATCAGTTTTACAGGTCCCACAAAAAAACACTCTAGAAGCGTTGGCTGTTGAAATGAACTGTAAAGTCAACCTATATTGACTCCATAAATGTAAATATGCATGTGCACATGGATGGCAAATCACCTCTAGCTAATGCCACATGTGGCAGGCCTCCTACATACTAAGCCATAAGCTCTGGAAGGGGAGATTTCCATCTCCTGGAGAGCACTTGCATTTAGACACACCATACATAGCTCTGGATATCGCCTCTGAACTTCTTATGACCCCTCCTTACCCTTTCCAAACTGATCTGCAGTTCAGGTCACATATAGTCCTCCTCATGGTGTACCCTCCAGGCCACTGTCTCCCCACCTTCTCTCCTAAAGCCTGCTTTTTGTGCTTTGTGTTTAAAAGCAAATACAAGCAGATCCTTGTTTGCATGTTCAGTAGAGGCTACAGTTTAGCTGAAGTCATAAGTCACCACTAAACATTTCTGTGGATAGAGCACTTAAGTGCAAAATGCAAAAAGCAGCTTTGCCCGGGATCAGCAGCAACAGCCACCTAACCCCAGGACTGCCTGTAAGATCCATCCCCAGATTTAGTCTCCCCAAATTGACACTGAGAACATAATTATTAGTCCCAGTAAATGAAATCCAAGCATCAGGCTGTGAGAAGTAGCAGGTAAGAAAGGAAAGGGAAACTCTGCCCGACATCTATCAAGAACTTCAATTAAATTGATTGATACAAGTTTGCCAGCAACAGGGAAAAGTGCCACGTACCTTCCCCAGCCTTGTTTAGACTCTAAATAGCAAAGTAAACCAATAATGCAAGGGAAGCTATAAATCTCAGTTGGGCCTGGTGACAGGCGCTGTGCAAAGCTATTAGAAAAGAAGGAGATTAACTTTGGTATTCAATCCCTTAGCTTCTTGGTTCCTTCTCCTCTTCTCTTCCTGCTCCAAGGTCAGAACCTTAGTTATTTCCCCACACACATATACTCTTTTCACCTTTACTTCGTAAGAGCAATGCTTGTGATACGGAGTGACAGGCTGCAACACCCAAGGACCTTAAAGAAGCAGTGCAGGGGAAAGCGCAGGACAGCCACTGTCGCTCCCAGAGAAGCCTCTGCCCTAGGAAGCCAGCTGCTCAGGGACTTTCCCATCTGCCCACTTCCAGGTTTCTCCACAGACTGCATCTACACAGGCCAGAGGATCTAAGGTTGATGTTAGAGAAATGGGTTATTATACACTTGCTTGACTCTGGAGGTAAAAAACCACATCAGAAGGTCTCTACAATCAGCAGGTTTGGCCCAGGCCCATCCCTTACAAGAAGGAATTCAACTGTTTACCACAATGATTCAAAACATACACATATCACCTCAGCTCTGCACATCACCCCTGCTTACTCACCTCTTCACTACGGCTGCTGCTGTTTGGCCTTTCCCCACAGAACGAAGAATAACCAGGTGCCATGGTCTTCCTCGATCAGCCCCAGGGGCCTGCTGGGTTTTCTTTTCAGTCCCAGCAGTACGGTTGTGTGCCTACACGCCTGCAAACCCTGGCTGGCTTTCCCCTCCAATCCTTCACGCCAGCCCACAGGGAATTTGCTATGACAGACTGGACACCTGGCTGGGGACAGGAGAAATCCTGCACATTACAATTAGAGCCCTCAGCCAGACACACACTTCTCTTCCAACACACTGAGAAAGGAGGAGAGAAGACCCAGCCCCTGCTACTGGTGTGCATGTGCCCCCTCCCCAAGATGACCCAAGTTTCCTCGCTAGCCATCACGTTGCCGTGCGTACCAGAACAACCCGTACAGCACTCCGAGGCCTGGACAAAACAGCAGCGTTACTCCTGCAAATTGGAGACTGACAACAGGGAAGATTCCTCTGCTCTAACTCCCACAGCAATTGGATGGAGTGGATACAAGCAGCCACTGCAGCCTTGTCCCAGTCTCTCATTCTGATGGAAAAAGTACAAAACAGGAAAATAGGGGGAAACAAAGACAGCAGAAAATAAACTAGAAACAGATACAGCAGCAAAAATATCTGGATGCACTGAAAGTAAATTCAGCTCTCTCATGGGGACATACAATAGTTCCCCCTGACTACCCAAGAAGTTATTCCTTCTAATGGAAAAATATAAATTAGAGGCATCTTTCCTTTAAGAATAAAATCTGTGTTAAAAGCAGAGGCAAGCAGCAGCATTTTACAAGGCAGGGATGCCACAATGCTTTCAATATAAAACTACAATAGTTGATGTAAGCAGAATTTCTGAAGATAAGTCTTGGTAGGGCAGCTGATGGGGGACCAATTAGAGGAAAGTAACTGAGATCAGCACAGCAAGAGGCCATTTCATTTTGAACTTAGAACTCTGAAAAGTGCTTTACCAACGCACCCAAACCTAACACACTCTTTGAGCCTTTGAGAATTAAGCTCTCCCCTACACCCTTCAATCTTGAACTTAACCATCCCTGCTATTAGTGCAGTTCAGGCACTGGAAACCTGAGCATCCACCAACAGCTGAACTACATATCGATGCGCAAAACATCGAAGTGCAAGCTTGCATTTAATGAACTAACACGGCCTGCGAAGACCAGCACCTCAGAGGTGAAATAGTGCATTAGCTTATCTACATCTCTGCTGATAATCTGCTTTATATTCTCTGGGGAGCTTTTCTTTTTCAAGATGCAGTGGGGAGTAAAAGGAAAAAAAAAAAAGAAAAAACACAGAAAGAAAATAGAGGAAAAAATAAATTAAAAAAAGAAAAAAAGAACAATGCATTTGACAGGGGGGTATGGTTCCTGAACTCCACTAACGTAGAAGAGAGAACAAGACAGCAATTGGCAAACACAAGAAAACAGCCAGCCACTTTGATAATAAGAATGTTGTCTTCCATGACCTGCTATGATGAAAGGGAAGTAAGTATCTCTGAGACCCATCCACACTCATCTGCTTTTAACCACTGTGACAGGCGCTGTGCTGACAGACTCCCATCTGCTGGTAGATCAGATACCACAGAAGACATTGAAAAAACCACAGTCTCCATTATTGGAGAAAGTTATATACGTGTGTATATATACCCACATCTCATCTAAGGCTGGCAAGCATAGTAGGGATTCCCCAGGAAATTCTCATCTGCCCCCACTACTATTACTTTGCAGTTGTCAGACGGAGGGCTTATTTACAGCTCAAGGGGATAACTTCAATGAACAGCTCTAAATAACTTAGTGAACCATAAAACATCCTCCTAAAGCAGGACCCCCAGAACCTACTTCTGAAACGTAGGCCATAATAATAACTGAACTTTCCTACAGCAATTTTTTGTTGTTCCATTACTCACAGGGGAGTGAAATAGTTGCAACTTTATCAGCCTGTTGCTGAACTATCCTTCCATAAGCAGTTCTTATCTACAGAGTCTCTCTACCCTCAGTAGTTAAGTCCCTTAGTACCCTGCAGCCTTCATTCCTATCAGTCAAGTTAATAAACGCCTTGAGTACAGCCCCAAGTCTTGTTTGATAGCTCCCTCTGAGGCATGATGCACATATAAGCTCTAAAGATTTTCCACGGGAGACTGTGATGGGAGATAGGCTTGCAGAGTGAATGATTCTTTATTGCCCTGTTAAAGACAGAAATCTGTGGCTGCAATTTATTGAAAAGACATGCAAGAAATAAAATTTGTCCAAACACCACAAACAGTCCAATCTGGGCACCTATCAAGGGAAACAAAGACTTCAGCTCAACAGCTGTCACCAGGACAGGAGTTATTACCGCCAATGAAAAGCAACCAAATCCTAATAAAAAAATACATCCTACACAGAGGGAACAGGAGAGAGAGAAGGACGGGAGAAGCACATAGGGACCAGTATTCATTTGGCATGGGCAAAGACAGACCTGTAACAAGCTGCAAGTTACATGGTAATTGGGTACGAGAACAGGATCTGACAAACCTTTACCAAAATCCCAACCGGATCCCACAATCTCTATTATCATTCTGTTTGGTAGTTTTCGCTAAACCGAAGCAGCAGGATTCAGTCTGTAGGGCACTGGGGGGGGAAAAAGAGGAACCCAGGTCTGTTCCTGCAGATCTGCTGGTAGATTCTGGCTAAGCCAATGCCTCTCCCCGTGCCTCGGTTTCACCGCACAGAAAGAGGGCACACAGCACATCATGAAGTATTTTCTATTACAGGAAAGTAAGTCTTTTTCCTTAGAGAGTTAAGAATTATGACACTTCCAGGTTTTCATATCATGAGGCACTGTTTGGCCTTTTTATTACCTAGTTTGTGAACAGCAAAAGCAGAATAAATGAAGCAGACACTTGGCTTGCCTCCTCTATACAGGAAGACAAATTAAAAAACTTGCATTTATGAAAATTCCTTCTTGATCAAAACTATCAAGCATCATTCCTGGGATCTTGTCACTCACTGTGTGGTAGGGTCAACCTGGCAATAGGCAGAGAAAGCAGGAGATGAGCTTTTCCACAAGCAATGGTTCAGCATGGTTGCGCATCAGGGGAAGTGCTGGAGGAGCCAGGCAGCTGTGAACAAGCCTGGTCTCATCCGGGAGGGGGCACTGATAACACACGTTACCTAAATCTTCAGGCTACCGAACACCAAAATGACAGAAAACTAATATTAAAATATTAATGTATATTGTCTTGGTGTTCTAGTAATTTGATGACTTGTAAAATTAAATGCTGCGTTCTCCTAAACTAATACAGGTAAGCCCTCTGCATTTTTGTAAAACCAAGGGTATTCCCTACCAAGGGATTTGTAAAAACATGCACATAGCTCCCAGGTACTGGTGTTTGGCCAGCAGTGAGCAGACAGAGCAGTTTGCTGAACACAGATATGATGGATGCTGCCCTGTCGTGGTTTAACCTCAGTCAGTCAGCAACTGAGCACCACACAGCTGCTCGCTCACTCCCCACCCCCCATCCCCCGTGGAATGGGGGAGAGAATTGGAAAAGAAGTGAGAAAAACTCATGGGTTGAGATAAAAACAGTTTAATAATTGAAATAAAATAATAACAACAATAATAATGTAATAATAATAATATACAAAGCAAGTGATGCACAATGCAATTGCTCACCACCCGCCGACCGATGCCCAGCCAGTCCAAGAGCAGCGGCCCCCCCGGCCAGCTTTCCCCCAGTTTATGTACTGAGCATGACGTCACATGGTATGGAATGTCCCTTTGGCCAGTTGGGGTCAGCTGTCCTGGCTGTGCCCCCTCCCAGCTTCTTGTGCACCTCCAGCCTTCTCAGTCAGTAGAGCATGGGAAGCTGAAAAGTCCTTGACTAGCATAAGCACTACTGAGCAACAACTAAAACATCGGTGCGTTATCAACATTATTCTCATCCTAAATCCAAAACACAGCACTGTACCAGCTACTAGGAAGGAAATTAACTCTATCCCTGCTGAAACCAGGACATGCCCACAGAGGTGCTCTGAGAAACTCTATACAGGTTCCTTGCACAAACGCTAGCATGCAGCGATGCAAAGCTTTTCTGTACTGTCTCCTGTAGCTAAACCAAACAGCCTGCACAGGACATAGGTCTGAGCATTGAGGCTCCTACAACTGAAACATCAGAAAAAAACACTTTGTACAGAGACGTATCTGAATGTGCTTTTCAGTGAATACACTCAGTCTCTGGCTCTTCCTCTGGACTCCTCTTTTGTTCCTCATCCCTTACAGCTATGGGCTGTGAGAAGCAAAGTAAAGCATCAGGCCTAGTGAATACCTACAAGGCAAGATTTCCAAGAGATAAAAAACTAAATGTGGATGTTTGCAAAATGGTATGTCCTGGAGTTTGGGAATACAGACTTTTACCTGCAAGTTGTGGTTAATCTTGGACACCTTTCTAAGTTAAACTTTCTACAGAGTTGCTGGTCCTGTTTCTCCTTTCTTTCTTGTGTGGAAGCTCCAAGCCCCTCAGGCCAGAATCAGCTTGCCACTTCCACACTGCAGACTGTAATATTTGGGTTTGGTCTGCATGCAAAACTGGCTCATCCCATCACTGGAGCTGTGGTTTTTTCCTATCTTGCACTAGGCTAGTGATGAGTTAGGAGCTATCATCCATGCAACAACTCACATTTAAGCTATGTAGGCACAGTGTTAGCTCTTTCAAGAGACTGAGACAGCCTCCAAAAGCAAGGCTGCTGTAGAAGATAGCATTCAGGAGTCTCATCAGTTTGTACTGCTCTCAGCAGCTGTCATTTTTCAAACTTGGCCACTGAGGACCTCTTTCATTCTGAGCCTCTTACTCGGCCCAAACATCCCCACTTGCCAAATCTTGCTCTAACCAGCTGCAAGTTGCTCTCCTCACTGCACTAGAGCAATGTTACCCTTGAGAAATAAGTACAACTCCTCATGTAGGCTGAGCTGCCAACGCTCAGGGAATGCGTTGGTTGTACAGCAACAAACATGCAGCCATTTAGGACCTCAAATCTGGATACCCTGGCCAGTCATCACTCCTGTCAATGGTGGGGTTGGCTTCTGATCTCCTTGCTCTATCAGCCCAAGGCCCAGAAGAGGAGTGAAAGGAGATGATGCATTATCTGCTAGCAACCTCAGGTTTGCAACACAGGTGGGCAGTTTTGATTTCATCCAGTAGAGGGCAATACTAACATAGGAAAGAGTAAATTACAGCATTTCTTGCACTAAAATAAACAAGCAAAGGAATTAAAGGCCCTGATCCAGCAGCACTGAGCACAGAACAAAGCACTTGGATAGTCCATGTGCTCGTTCCAGCAAAAATCCTTCCCCAGTCTGGCCCCATTTAGTGGAAGGTTGCCCTGCACTAAATTTTCAGATGCTTGTTTCAGGTAAGATTTTTACTGTTCTGATTAAAACAGAGAAGAGATGGTCTGCCTTGGTCATAGCAGAAATACAAACAAACCTTTGTTGTTGTTCATTAATAAACCCTTCCATCCCACCCAACTTTAGTCTGCATATTTGACAAGGCCCAAAAGATCAATGCTTCGTCATTCTCCCCAGACTAGTCTGTTTGATATTGACCATTTCTTACAGACAGAGAGATAAAATATACCAGTATTTAATCATAAATGTAATGGAACTGCCTCATGCTTGTTAGGACCTGAAATTAACTTTCTATGACCAAAGCTGCCACATACGCACATAGTCATCACACATTTCTAGTTTGTGACAGTACTGTCACAAATTGTGCTCTAATACATCCTTCCACAATGAGTTTCAGAGGTTAACTCCATGTGTTTTTAAAAATACTTTTTTCCCTATTTTATAAATAAAACTCTCTGCTTCTATAACCTTTCCATCCCATGACTTCAAAATAATTTACAAACATAAATGAGTGAAGTCTCACAATAAAGTTTTGCTTTTGTCCCACTCAAGCAAACGCCTTTCTTTAGAGACTGGGAAGTTGAGGCATATGACATGACAGTGGGTTTCCCCAAGGTCATACCATATATCTGCAATGGAACAAAGATGAGAACTTTTGCTCTAGCTCCAGTCTTGTATTTTATCCATTTACCCATATTGCTATTCATGTTTACTAGTGCAAGATACTTTTGTTTCTTCTCTGAAGTCCTCCATTATCCTCAGATTATGGAGCTGGGAGATGGAGACAAACTACTTTTCTATTCACAGTGTTCTGCTATTATGTTTATTTGCTTATAAACAAGATAAGATATTTTCTAATGTTTTGTTCATTCTATTTTTCCTTTCTCCTAAACAAAAAACACCCAGGACTATCTTCCCAGACTTTTTTAAAAATTCAATAATCTTCTCCATAAATATTAGGTAAACCAAGTCCCACCGTGACTGATCTCAATATTAAAAAATAGAATATTACACACATTTCAGCGCTAGCCGAGAGTAATCTACCAAAATCAGTGTAGAAAGGGCTGTTAAAACCAGAGAGAAACACAACTTTTGCACCTAGGGAAACGTACTAGTGAATTTGCAGATCTTGGCCCAAATTTCTGCATAGATGCTTAGGCGCCTAGCTTTCATGAACCTCTTTAGGAATTCCAACACGTGGTAGCAGTAAGATGACATATTTCTTCATGGATATGAGCCTTACTTCTTCCTCCCTCTCCCTTGCAGCCAGGCAGGGCCAATTCCACA
Source organism: Aptenodytes forsteri (assembly GCF_000699145.1). Classification (NCBI taxonomy): domain Eukaryota; kingdom Metazoa; phylum Chordata; class Aves; order Sphenisciformes; family Spheniscidae; genus Aptenodytes; species Aptenodytes forsteri. The sequence continues at coordinate 3,821,664 of NW_008795405.1, read as the reverse complement.
CAGCACCATCAGAGATGTGAACTCTCTCAGTCTATCTACTCTATGTAATGGTGATTTTTTAAGCTAGCTATGATCATGTTTATGGTAACAATTTTCTTCTAAGGGAGAAAAGAGAAATTAATTTAGACATAGGGTTAGGTATAGTCATACACCTGATAGAACACACAGTAATGACAAAGTCTGTCATACACAGACACAGAGTTACTGCACCTCCCAGTCATACAACAGTGACAGACTATTCTCCATTCCTCCTTGCATCAAGACTGAAAAAGAACAATTTTACCACCTGTTGCCATGGATGATTTTTACCTTATTATCACAAGAGCACAAAACCAAAGGACCCTAAATGCCTGGGAACAAGGAGGTCTGGATTGTGTCCTATATCTCACAGCTACCCCAAAACCCTTGCCATGTCATCTTGACTCATGTCTCACTTTCAAAATGGGGATAATGACATAACTGCCTTCCCTAGCAGTGACACTCAGACTTTGAAATACTCCAGTTCATTACTGGTGACATAACATTATGCTATCAGAGAGCAGCAAGGACAGGACGTATAGCTGTTAGAGTCACAAGAGACCACTAAGCCAGTTAGGCTAACTTCTTATAAGGTTTGACACAAGATACTTTAAGGCATTACCACCTAAAACACTGGAAAGTTTTCTGATCGCTAATACCCCTGAATCTTGCCACCCTATCCCTGTGGCCAACACTTTGCCTCTAGCAGGTAACTAGTGCAGGGGTTTAGCGATAGCATTGCTTGTTTGAGCATGACAGGTTTGTTTGTAACAAAAATAGTTGCTTATTTAAGGTATTTTCCTCCTACCACATAAAAGAGAATCAACCTGTAGCACCAGCTACAGCTACAAATTAAAGATCCGGTAAGTAAGGCTATAAGCATGGGGTAGTTGTGTTGTCCTGTGTAAGAGAGGCTGTGAGACAGTAGCAGTCCGTGCACTGCTGAAGGAGGACAGGGAGCTGGGCTGGAGAGAGAGGAACAGCTCTGTGTCTTCCCGATCCTCTCCAAGCTGACATGCTTGGTCACTGTCACCACACAAGATGGTACCCAACTGGGATTACCCCTCACTGTCCTCCTCCTGCAGCATAAAGCTGTTATTGCCTGAGAAATACTTATAAATAGGAAAAGAGGCTCAGTCTGAGACCTGGAAAACATCACAGTGTATATGGGGGAGCTTCTATATCACTCACAAAAGCAAGCAACTCCTAATGCTAAGTGAGGTGATTGTAGGCAACAAACAGTTAAGCAGTCAGGATGCTTCCTGCATGCAGCTCTGCAAATGCATCTTGATTCAAATACCAAGTCCATCAACCAACCCCACGCAGGGCATAGACACCCTTCCTTCATATGGCATGGATCCTAGCACCATCCCAGTGCGGCATCCCCACACAGTTCAGACACTCTGATACTGCTCTACAGTCTTGGAGCTTCCCCCTTCCCACACACACGCACAGCCCAGCCAGCACACCTCAGTTGATGCACCCAGTACTCAAGGAATTCACTCACTCCGTCCCATCGGCAGGCAGGTGTTCAGCCATCTCCAGGAAAGCAGGGCTCCATCACGCATAACAGTTACTTGGGAAGACAAACACCATCACTCTGAACGTCCCCCCCTTCCTTCTTCTTCCCCCAGCTTTATATGCTGAGCATGACGTCACATGGTATGGGATATCCCTTTGGTCAGTTGGGGTCAGCTGTCCCAGCCATGCCCCCTCCCAACTTCTTGTGCACCCCCGGCCTATTCGCTGGTGGGGTGGTGTGAGAAGCAGAAAAGGCCTTGATTCTGTGTCAGCACTGCTCAGCAGTAACTAAAACATCCCTGTGTTATCAACACTGTTTCCAGCACAAACCCAAAATACAGCCCCATACTAGCTACTGTGAAGAAAATTAACTCTATTCCAGCCAGAACCAGCACACTCTGTATGAGGCATTTCCTTACAAACCTATGAACATTTCCTAAACAAATACTACCATATTTCTAAACCCAATCAGTTTCCAGTTCTCCTGTCTCCCTAAACATACTGAGGCCTTTCCCACTACATAATATATGCATGTTTAATAATTTCCAAATATGTACTAGTTTGAAAACTAGTGCTAACTGTAAATATTAGCTACAAAATCATGTTCTGAGTTGAAAGTGTAGAATACATCTAAATCATGGAGGTATATCATTCCATCCACTTATTCCAGCTTCCACACTGAAAAAATAGCACTGTTTGTATTAAAGAAACAACTATGTTTACACCCCCCGCCCCGATGTAAATAATGTAAGTGCTGGATATATTGCCTTATCCTTTGATGCAAAGGCAAAACAATATCTTAAACTACTACAGAAAATAGATCAACAACTGAATGAACCAGGAACAAAGGATAGGTGTCCACAGCTAGTGAAATACAGACTTCAAACAAATGTTGCAAAAGGCTCTTTGGGTAGCTTTTGTATTTTAGTATTTTCTCTTTAAATTGTCTATAAGGCCAAGAGGGACAAGTGGCAGGGTATATTTAAGAAGCATGATCTATCTCCCTTTTAATTTTTAATTTGCCAGTAAAAGTGATAGTGTTATGTCTAGAACTCACTTGCTCAGGGGCATTTTTATAGTCTGCAGCTTTGCATGAATTCTCCCTAGAGACCGCAAGGTCCCCCGACTCTCATCTAGCAAACATCTGACTAAACTGCCTGTTAGACAATAATGCCCTCCAGCAAGAGGGGAAAACACGGCTCTGTTCCTGTGCCGCCTTCTCCCATCACCCTCCCCAGTCCCCAACATAGTACAGACGAGACTGCAACAGCTGCCTGTTTTGAGGCAAAAGTAGTCAGTGGGTGAGACATGACTTCCGAGAGTTCAGAGAGGCTCAGCGACACGGGGGGAAACCTGCTTGAATGGGAATTTCACAACTGTTTCCTAATATTTTAGGCTGTTGGTTTTTCTTTCTCTCTAGCTAGCAAGGACAACCCAGACCACCGCAGGGTTAACCATTTAGCTTCTGTAGCCCACCATGCACTCTACAAACTGGCAAATTTAAAGGGACTGGAGATGACACAGCAAGAGAGAAATGTCAGACATGCCCTGAAAACACAGAAACCAGCCCTGCATTCCTAGCATTAAATGTTCTCTGGCAAACACTGCCTCACACACAAAAAGGATCCCTGCTGGCCTCTCATCTGCCAGGGCTTGTGTATCAGCACAGGAACCCAGCAGAAAAGAGTCAGAAGGTCTCTCCCCATCTTTCACCCTCCTGCAAAAAAAATATTTCTCCAAAGGACTGAATATTTTCAAGAGGAGGGAAAACCCTTGCAGAAGTGTGGACAACAGCAATGAGTTTTCCACAGAGCTGTTGCCCTCAGTAGCTATGCTTGGGGATTTACTTGCCAGCAATTCCAGCATTTGCATCCCAAACCACACTTACCATCACCATTCCTGAGCAACCTGGTGTTGGGTGCATTCCCTCCTTGTGCAGCTACGCACTTTCCTTTACCTTCCTGAAGAGAACTGCTCCCCCTGAGAAGCTTCAAACAGAAAGCTTCAAAATTCAGATTTTTTTTTTTCTTCTCTGCCCTACCTTGCTGGAGACCATCCAGGATTTACAGTTCTGGGGCTGAATTCTTCTCTCTAAAGCAACAGCAGTGAGGGTAAAGGAGCAAGACCCACAAAAATGAGCTCAGAATCTAGCCACTAACTTTCTGTGCCCTAGATCATCCAGGGATGCGAATGCTGCATGGAGAGTCGCTTTGCTGAAGGGAAAGAAAAGAGCGTGCTTCATGCAGGAGGAGCATCTCCAGCTGGTAGTCTCCAAAACAAACAGTACTGGGGATGAAAGAACCATGCCCTTCACACTGCTCTTGCAGTACAGATTTGCTGTAATCTTCCCAACACAGACTTCTACTAGGCTCCACAAAAAGAAAAGCACTTAAGACATTTCAAACTTAAAGCAAAATGCATATGCATTACAGCGCAGCAATGTGGAACTGAACTGGCAGTGAAACAGACTGGCTGGATCGGTTAGAATTATTTTATATCTGATTTCAATTATTCTGCTATGCAAGGAGGTGAAGGTCACAGAACAATTCAGTGGCAGGGCTGCAGATGGATCCCAGATGACTGACAACTAACCCTTCCTCCCCTCCAGCCCTGGCCTATCTCTTAACTACCAAACAGCACAGGAGTCCCTTATCAGCAAGTGACCCTCCAGGATGGAAAAAGGAGAAAAATAGGGTCCCCCCAGGTTCTGAGGGGGATGAGAGGTTGCTGGAGACATCACTTTTCACTATCTACTATTTATATTTTTCATTAGATTACACAGACTGAATATACTTGGCTATTAAGCAGAAAGGCACCAAGGGACCCAAAAAGGACAAATTAATTCCTGATTTATGAACAGAAAATGCAATAACCATAAGGGGAAATCAGCATATTGCTCATGTACTGAATGATCATTTCATAGACAAAACTGGGAATAAATCCAAGAATAAAGAATAAAAGCAGAAGGGCTGTGGGTTATAGTGCTGGATGTCTAATCCACAAAGGAATATTATGGAGAGCACTATTAATTCAGTCACCTGGAGGAATAACTGTATCACTGCAAAACAGAGTATTTAGACTCACTGTATAGCAGGGCTAACCCAGACCGAAGGTTTTCACAATCTTAATATCAAGAAGAATTTTGTATGTATGTACATATACTTATGTACAAGTACACGTGTGTAATGTTTTTAACTTCCCATAAGATCTTCTGCTTCTCTAGTCCTCCACCCTGTCACATCTCCACTGGTGAACCAGAATCCTGTTTGCAGCCTTCTGTTATTCCACACTTGACTTCCACACACAGATCTACTACAGGGACCGTGCAATGCTACACTGAGTGCTGAGCTATGGTAAACATCTCAGCTGTGATCTAACTCTGATATAACTCAGTGCTAAGTAAGATGCACAGGGATCTGGGAAAAGCAGTTAGGTCTTACAGCTGAAGGATGGGATACTGGAAGTTGTGACTGAAGTGAGCAACAGCTCAGGGCTAAGGAAAAAGGAATTGTGGCAGTCTGACTTCTGTCACCCAAGGAAAGGCTGTTACACAGTAAGGATATGCAGACTAGAAAGTGTTCAGATATAGCCTTTGAAGAAACACTGCTTAATACATAAACCAAACACGCAAAGCTAGCTGGAGCATTTGTGCATGCTTAGCACATGGATAAAGCAATGAAGAAACATATTGCATGAGTGACAGAAGATTAATAACTAACAAGAAAGCACATGGAAACTGCTATACTATATGCAAGGGAAGGTAGTAATATAAGGTAGCACAGAAAAAGTATAAAGTAAAACTGAGCTCATGGACATACGAGCTGGAATCCTAAATGCACAGCTTGACACCGATGTGTGAACAGTGCTGTGCTGGTATATTTGTGATTTGCCATAATGACTAATGAAAAAAAGAAGTGACAAATCCAACCTGGAATCACATCTATAGTTAAAAGCAACTTTGATAGGACAAGACACCTACTTCAGAAGGAATAGAGAGCCCAGCAGCAAAACGCACGGATACATCTCAAATTATACCTGCAACACTTCCAATCAAGAAGCAAACTGGATGAAATATCAAGTATAGGGTGGCAACCGCATCAGCACAGCCATATCTTTCTGGAAAGAATCCTGTAGTGTCTACCATTAAAGGAAAGAAATAAGTAAGAAATAACTCTCATACATGAAGCAAAGCTTCTACTTTAGGAAGACAAACAAAACTCAGGGTTGTAGAGAAGACAGAGCAAGTGTCAATCATCTATGTACAATTAGTTATATACACTTAATCTGAAAAAACCCCTAAGTAGTGTAGACACACAACTATCTTCTGCAAATATGGTATCAAATGCCAGCTAGGGACACACAAATCCTAACAGACATTCCACACCAGCAATACAGGATATAGACATTTTAGCCATTCTACCTATAGAAATCATACAGAAAGACACACATTTCAGAAAACTTTATCCTGTTTGAAAAAATAAGTAGTAAAGAGACTAGAATTTAATCACCATCAACCAGGAAATCTCAATAGGCTCTACGAAGTTGGTGAATACGAGCCTTACCCCACTTACGAGTGAGGAAACTGAGCAACAGGTTAAGGGACTTGCCTTGAGATCAGAGTGACCCAGTGGCAGAACCAGCAGCTGTGCATCCAAATCCTGTGCTTTAAACACTAATGCACAAACTCCTTTCATGAACCAGAAATAGAAAGTCAGGTGACCTGCTCCTCTATTATCATAGAATGATAGAAAGGTTTGGGTTGGAAGGGACCTTTAAAGATCATCTAGCCAAACCCCCCCTGCCATGGCCAGGGACATCTTCCTCTAGATGAGGTTGCTCAAAGCCCCATCCAACACGGCCTTGAAGACTTCCAATGATGGGGCATCCACAACTTCTCTGGGCAACCTGTTCCAGTATCTCACGACCCTTATCATAAAAATCTCTTCCTTAGATCTAATCTAAATCTACCCTCTTTTAGTTTAAAACACTTACCCCTTGTCCTGTCACTACAGGCCCTGGTAAAAATTCTCTCTCCATCTTTCTTATAAGTCCCCTTTTGAGTATTGAAAGGCTACAATAAGGTCTCCTCCTTTTCTCCAAGCTGAAGAACCCCAACTCTCTCAGCCTTTCTTCATAGGAGAGGTTTTCCAGCCCTCTGGCCATTTTCATGGCCCTCCTCTGGACCTGCTCTAACAGATCTATGTCTGTCTTGTACTGGGGACCCCAGAGCTGGATGCAGTACTCCAGGTGGTCTCACCAGAGCAGAACTGAGGAGGAGAATCACGTCCCTCAACCTGCTGGCCACACTTTTTATGTAGCCTGGGATAAGACTGACTTTCTGGGCTGCAGGCACACATTGCCAGCTCATGTCAAATTTTTCATCTATCAATATCCTCAAGTCCTTCTCAGCAGGACTGCTCTCAATCCATTCAATCCCCAGTCTGTATTGATACTGGGGATTGCTTCGACCCAGGTGCAGGACCTTGCACTTGGCCTTGTTGAACTTCATGAGGTTCACATGGGCCCACTCCTCAAGCCCATCAAGGTCCCCCTGGATGGCAATCCTTTCCCTCTAGTAGATCAACTGCACCACTCAGCTTGGTGTCATCTGCAAACTTGCTGAGGGTGCACTCAATCCCACTGTCTATGTCATTAATAAAGATATTGAACAGTACCAGTCCCAATACAGACTCCTGAGGGACACCACTTGTTACTGATCTCCATTTGGACATTGACACATTGACTGCAGCTCTTTGGATGTGGTCATCCAGCCAGTTTCTTATCCATTGAATAGTCCATCCATCAAGTTCATATTCACTGCTTCAATCACTAAAGATCTTTTTAAAATAAAACAGGAAAAAAGGCAATTAGAAATTGTACAAAACCCTGATTAATAGCTCATATTTGAAAATAATATACAACTGGGATAGCCCAGCAGGCAAGATTCATTTGGGCCACATTCGCAATGATCTCACCTCCTTCTCTTTCTTAGAAGGACATTAAAATTAAAGGGATACAAAGCATCAAGGGAAATCCACCTGGGCATCAACTCCACCTCTGCTCTCCTCTCTCTAGGTCCTCTCAATAGCCCTTAATCCCCCACCCAGGCTCCACAACCTGTCCTCAGACCACATCTCCAGCAGCACTGAATGCAATTACTGTAATTGATGTGCTGCTTTTGTTAAGACCATGGTATCAATAAACAGGAGTAAAACAAGCTGCTAAGGAAGATGCAGGAAATTTATTAGAATGGATGCATGCAGTGGCTGGCATAATAACTGTTGATGGCCAATTCATAAATCACAGCTGGATTCTTTGGGAGACTTGTAACTCCCAGGCGGCTTCCCTCATAAAACAACAACAGTATGAGGAAACAAATGAGAGACTGCTGTTAAAGGCAGTGCAAAACCTTTGCTATGCCAGTCGCAGCCTCAAAAGCTAACAAGGATCCACTAGTCTAAGTTACCAGGCTCAGAAGCAGCTAAAAATCTGGCTGGAAATGTCAGACAACAAGCTCTCACTTTCTTTTCCAGATGAGTGGGAAGTCGCACCTCAGACACGCTCTCTGACCTCTCTCAAGGCCTGCAGTTTTAAGAGAGTCCGGCAACCCAGAAAGCAATCCAGTACCTATCAAAGGTCACCCAGCACTTCAGAAGCACCCAGTCCCTGCAACAATATCACACACCAAGCCAGCACGTTGAGACTGCCTGCACCCAACGCAGCAACCCAGGGCCGCTAAGGGAGTTATCACAGCAAATGGCAGCCCTGCAGGTCCTGGCATGAACGTGACTGCATGCAGGCTGTGGCAAGAGACCCAAAAGCAGAGCTGTGTGGCTGAGCAGCCCAACCAGCTGAATGTCATCCTGCTTTCAAGATGGCAGGCCCACCCAGAAGCACATCTGCATCATCCTCTGCTACACTAACCCTGCAGCTTGGCAGGCACAGTCTTTGCAGTAGCCCAGAAGCAGAAATGCTGCAGTTTCAGTTGCCCCATCTTTGCCCCAGGGCAGCCACAGTAGTCTCATTGCCCGCCTCTGTCCCCAGTACCCTCTAAAATGGAAACATTAGGGTGGTGGTGCCCTGGCCCGTTCCCTCTGGCTTTCACAAACCTCCGGGATATGCACAGTCCCTGGCCACAAGATGCTGGTAACCAAGTATTCCATGCCTATCACATGGACGAACTGGCAAACTGGGGCATCAGTTTGGGCTCCTGCCTGAACTGACCCCTGGAGTCCTTACATGTTCCTCATCCCCTTTCTCCTATACCTGTATCTGTGGTGTCTGATCCATATCAGCGGTGATGAGAGGGTAAGGAGGAGGACAGAGAGGCTTACAGATGACCAGTGTTCCATGTAAATTTTTCATGGCAATAAATGCTTTATTTTTATGATGATTTATTAATGTGCTTATAAATGTATAGACTGGCCTAAGGCATCATTCCATTGTATTAGAGGTTGTTGTTGCTTGCTACTGGGGGTGATAAATAGCACCTCCTATGCAACAGACTCAGGAGACTTATTATGCAAACAGTTTACCCTTTAGGGCACTGCACTGCTTTAGGACCAGCACCATGCACTGCAGCCTTACAAGCTGTAACGGCTACACCCCACTTGAAAGCCTTCTCCTCTCCCTAGGGTACTGCCAGGAATCTCTACAGCCTCAACCTACAGCACAAGCCTATCACGGCCAAATCTCATTTCAGTCTGTATTCACAGGCCAGTCTGCTTCTTGAGGGGTCCATCTCACACATTACCTGTGTGGCTGGCTCCATGAGGGCCATGCAAGTATTTCCAGCTGTGCAACACTGTTCACTGTATCACAACGTATTGGCTTACCCAGCAAGCCATGAACTCGCTCAGGGCTGCCTGTTTCGCCAGTATGTGTTACAACAACACTACCATTTGGGACTTATGCTACATCTTTCATTTAGGAATCTCAGAATGCTTTTTAGCAGCATCATTATCCTCACTTTCCTTTCTTCATGTACAAAAATAATTCACAAAGTCCAAAAAAAGTATAAGTCACAAAATGGGAATGGGAAAAAGATTCTTCAGTTGCTCCACAGTCTGGATCTACTAGATTATTCCTCGATATGTCTTGCAGCCAAGAAGAATTAACAAAGTGCATACTCTGAAGATCTCACAGCATTTAAACACTATAAGCTTAATCCAGTTTTATAAACCATTATCCATGAAACTGAGGCACAGGGATGGCAACAAACTTGACTAAGGTCCTACAACCATTTAGTGTCAGAATTATTCAGTTTACAAACATCCCAAGGAAGATAAGCAACACCACTGTTGCCTTTGTTGTTACAAACAAAAAAGCTAGTTAATAATAAAAAGCTTAGGAATAGATACTAACTGCTCTAATTCCTGTTCAATACATAAGAAATGAGACCAGGCATCTCCCACCATATCGCTTATGCAAGGACCTTTTGTTATTTTTGGGTTTTTTTAAATCATTTTTTGTTAGGAGATCCTAGGTACGCAGGCCACTTCACCAAGAGATTTACACCTTTCATTACAGCAAGAGCAATAGGTAACAGTCTCAACTGTTGAAATATTACAAAAAGGGCCACAGTAAAGAATGATGCATTTATATTTACAGAAAAAAAAATGGCAATGCCATGGGCTCCCTTCCAGGTGGTTAGTACCTGACAACATTTGCACCTTGAGCACACGCTGCGCGTTCCTGACTTACAATGTGCAACTCTGACCTAAAAACTGAGGCTCCAGAGGTAGTGCCTATAGCTGCTGTGCGCATCATACAGCCCTTAACATGCAATGAGTACTCAGTCAATAATAAATAAGTAATAGATTTGATAGGGCTTGAAAGTGCTCACTTTTTAAAACCATCCCAATTTAACTTTAACTCTAATCTCTCTGGTTTGTTTTTTTCTTTCCTTCCATGCTGCTAGCTTTGATGTCGAAACCAAAAGAATAAGGGCTTCCAGTACCACTGCCATCAAGGTAATAGATGTGATAGACTCAGGCTTACCACTGACTAGGTTATTGATTAAAATTTGTCAGAAGATGCTTTGGAAAGGCTGCAAGAGGCTTCAAACAAGACAAAAAAAGAAAGTAAAACGTATTTCACTCCCAGAAGTGTATTTCAAAAGACTGAAGGTCAATTATCCCAGCAATTTACAGCCAGTCTCAACAATTTGGCTTGATTAGAGAGTATAATACAATAGGGGAGTTCTCCTCACTCAATCTCCCCACCCTCCCTTCTTTAGCAGCAGGTTTGAATGTCAGAAACAGCAGAAAGTGCAGGGCACCTATATTGCTGAATAAAGCAGCAAACAAGCATTTGTCAGTGGATTTTGGCAAGTGCAGACTTAGAGAACATATGCTAACTAGCAAGCATTGCAGAGGGTTTAAAAGCCTGAAAGATTAGGTTGGCAACAAATCCGCGAACAGGAGATGGATGCTTTAATCACCAAGGAGGTCGTTTGATTGGTGGGGATTATCAGTTATTGGAAGAAGATGCACAGGTATTTGGCAGTTGGAAAGTGGATTTGTATGGAAAAATTGATAGTTCTGCACAATCTGTTCATCCCGCACCATCTCCCCTCTTTCCTTCTGCACTGACCTGCCAGAGCCATGATGTTTGCCTTCCCCAGGCCCCGCTGCCATAGCCAGTAAGCAGAGCCTTACTGCTTTTCCACTCCCACCGTGCTGTGCCACACACCCAGCCTGATACCATCTTAGCCACCAGTATTGGATCTTTTCCAATTCTTCCAACTGATTGTTTTGACTACTCACAAGGCAGGTAGTAACAGTGGGTATCACATCCTGGATGGGTAAAGCAAGGCTGCCAAGCTGCTCTCACCAGCAGCCAGATACACTGAAAGGTTGTGAGCTGGTATGTTATTTGTATCCAAGGTCACTCTAACTGGGTTAGAGAGTATTCTCATACACCCATGTCAATCTTAAAAAGGCCAAAACATGTCTTTGATGCAAGTGCTGTGTCTACTGATTACTGCAAAATGCACACACAATGCCTTCCCAACCAATAGGATTATAAACCCTCTACCTGCCCGTGCGCTAAAGGAGGTGATGAGTATTTTCTGTTCATTCCTTCCTTTCATAGGTTGTGCTAAAGGAGGTGATGAGTATTTTCTGTTCATTCCTTCCTTTCATAGGTTATCAACTGCTCACTTCCTCTCTCCTCAGAGCAAAGAACTACTACAAAATCTTTCTGACCCAGAGCTCACCGATGTTTTATTTCAAATTGTTTTAAGCTTCCATTCCCCCAAATGCACAAAGCTGTCTTCCTCCCACAGGGGAGCAGAAGGGGTTAAAAGCCCACCCTCAGTCTCCTTGATGGAGGCCATCCAGCCATGACCCTGGCTGAGTGGCAGACACATAGGAAGTGGATTATCAATAATGCTTTTTTTCTACCTTCTTTCAGCCTCTCTATACAACATCAATGAGCTGGAAAATGAAAGGAATAATGCAGGTTTAAGAGGCCAATAATTAGGTCACAGCTGATCTCAGCTCAGATCAGCTGACAGCTGGTGCCTATCCTGCCCTAGCAAGCAGGGAGGCTTTCAGGACTCCCAGGTTTAGGCCAGTCTCCCCTTCTCTCTCCACTCTCTCTCTTTGTTCCCAGACTCCTGAAAAGCAGAAATCTAAAGAAAGCAGAAATTACAACTGTAATGCAAATCTACTAGGTTTCCATCCACAGGAGTTTACAGGGAGAAGTTATTTCTCTTGCTTTTGTCCTAAATTACCTTAAATCCTCTTTCCTGCTTTCTCACCACCACTGTGTCAGACCAGCACCACAGCAGTTACTGCTCTTGTGCTGTCCCCTTCCTCCCCCAACTCCGTCCTGCCCACTCCTGAACAAAATCTCAATGTTTGCTTGTTTTAGCTTCCATAATCCTGTTGTCTTGCAAATCTCCTCACCATAATCCTGCTTTTGTCTGTCAATACAATTTGTTTGCTGTGGGGAGGAAGGGAGGTGAAACGTTGCTGGGAATAGAGAAAGCCTTTGCTGCTGGTTTTCAAGGCTCTACCCATTTTCAAACACACCCTGGGAGATTTGGCACTGCTGTCCACTCAACATCTGGGAGGGGGGTCACACCTCCAAGACGAAGAGTTTGCTGGGTCAAAGCAGTGGCTGCTGCAGAATTAATAGCATGGTAGCAAGGATGTGTTGTTATACATGCCTGCACACGCTAGAGGGAGAGCGGGCAAGAAAAGCAAAGCAAAGGAAGAAGAGAAGCTCCACTCTCCCTTGACGAAGGGCTTGCACCGTCCTTTTTACCTGCGCAAAGCAGGGGTAGAAGCTGAGGAGTGGGGCACTGCTGTAGGCAGCAACACACAGGGAGGAAAGAACAAAGCCTGTATCACTTGCACACTAACACAACAGTGATGGGCAGACAAACAAACTGGTAATTGGTTGGTAGGAGCTGTGGCAATTTTGTATGTTTGCATGAATAAAGAATCAGCTTAATCAGACTAATTCCTTCCAGTCAAAACACAACATGGGCTCCAGAACTCGCAGCAAAACTCTGCTGCACCAGCCAAGTTTCACACCAGAACAAAGGGGCTACGAATTCCACCCAATTTGGATGCAAAACTGAGAGTCAGGCCAAGTGCCCAGAAAACACTTCTGAATTCAGACAACTACACATTGAAAAAGGACAACAAATCATGAAACTAGGCGATGATTATATGATTTGGGGTTTGTTTGCAAACATTTCAAAGAAAGATACAGTACCTGAGCAAGCTGCTCCTCAGGTCATCTGAAGTGGATAGGAAGAGGGGACTCCATGCCATTCCAGGAGTGAAAGAAAACCAAAAGCAATGCTTTCAAGAGATTAAGAAAAGTGTCATTAACACCCCTTTCCTCATGTCAGCTCTCTCTCTCAGGTGTCCTACTAGGAAAGGAAGTATTAAAGTGTTGCATCCGGAATATTCCTCCCCCAGGGGAAGTCTGGCTCAAGCTCTTTGCGGAGAAAAAGCATTTTTGGATTTACACTGAGCTAAGCTTGAGACCCAAGCACTTGGGATGCTCCAAGCATATTCAGATCAAGTTGCAGATGCTGTTCATCCTGCACTTCCCATTGCAAGCCTTGCTCTATAAAATGTTTTTGTCTGTTTTTCCCCAAAGTACATCACCTGAAAAAGTGCATTCTGGGAAGCATCACTCAAGTTAGTAGTTTTCACTACCATTTATGTAACATTTGGATTTCAGTCTGTAAGGTTTGTTTGGAATATTAAGGGTTAAGTCAATTGACTACAGAGTTCAGCTTATTGGAGATTTTAAGGCAGAACAAATACTCAGAACCCATAAATCAAATAAGCCATCAAAGGCAGGCAAGCTTTATTAAAAAACTTCTGCATCCTTAAAGCAACATGGCGGGGATTCCCAGACTAAAAGTTGCTAATGCAGAAGGATCCTAGGAAAGGCATTTTATGAAGATGTTTATAAACTTACATTACCACAGTACAAAAGGGTATTCATGCTATGGGAATTTACAGCCGAAACCAATGCTGCATAACCAGGGCTTTCACGAAGGGGCTGGGACTTTGAGGAAGGAACTGTGTGCAGAGCTTTAGACAGCAGCTGGGACACTAAGCAATTCCAGTACTGCAGGAGTGGCCCCTTCCCACACTAGTTTCAAGTAGATCAGGAACCTGTTATCCACCAGTTTATTCTAGAATATGTTGTGTTTTAGCTTCCTCTAAGTGGGAGACGCCTTCCTCTCCCTTGCCCCTGTTGTTGCCCTCCAGCTACAGATTAATATATTCACTCGTACTCCTCTGATAACCTTGCCCACCAAGGCTTCCAGAGATAACATAGCTTTTATCAGCAACTTTATCCCACTTTAATCCACCTGTCCTCACCTACCCAGGGCTGAATTCCTGACGTTTATCATCTCACAGCAGTGTATCACACTCCACTTAATTTCCGAGCAGTCATCATCTAAAGATATGCAGCTCGATGTCGTATGTCTTGAATCAAATGGAGTATTTCCAGACAAGTCTCAATATTTTGCACTTATTTGCTTCAAAAACTGGTATGGATTCTCCCACCTCCTATGTCAGGTCAGCCAGTATTATTATGCCCATTGCAGAGATGAGGAACCTTAGTCACAGAGCGGGGAAGAATCTCTTCCTCTAGCTGTGGCACAGCTGATAACCAGGTGATAAGGAACTAGATGATCCTGGTTAGTGGTTTCTGTTACCACCTACAAGACTCCCTCTATGCACACTTGGAGCTTGCAATTTTAAACACTGTCACTTAGAAGGAACTTTTTCCCCAAAGGTATTGTGCTTGAATGACAAGAAATACCACTCCCTCTGCACCCTGGGAGATGAATCACTGATGCCCCGCAGGATACCACTCCATGCAGCCAGAATGGCCTTGCCGTCTCATCTACACAGTTGTGTGTGCAGAGGCAGCAATGCCATGAAAACACACTTGTTGAAGCCAGGGCTCCCTGTACTGGATAGCACATAAGTTACACTGCAAGAGACCAGGACCGAGTGGCTTGCTTTTAAAAAGGAGCAGCTCTTAGTCTAATATTTATTTAATATTTAGGTTCCTCATACTGGCTTACTGGGAGGTATCCTATCCACAGAAGATCTGTAAACCTGCACAGCCAGCCGCCTCCCCCCTCACCATTTACAACCTCATTCCCACCGCCTGGGAGTCCAAGACAAGAAGTTTGGCCAGTTTTGAAGTTTAAGGAAGCTCAACTTCTCTCCTTCACATCTTCCCCCACAACATACCCACATCTCCCCTACATTTTCCCATAGCAGAAGCTTGGGTGTTTCAGAGGTTCAGGCATAACTTCCCACCATGGTCAGAAGCAAATTCAAAGTAAAGCCATGAGACAGTGAGTGTTTTGAGGAAATTGCCATTTCCTCCCTTCCACCCAAAAATACATTAGTAAAGGAAGGAAGGTGGTGAAGTTTGAATGCAGGATCATCCTGCAGGCACTTGATGAGGTGACACTGACTCTAGCCCTTAGAGCCCAGGCACACACTACTGAACTCTAGAGGCTGCGAATAGTATTCTGCTCAATCTAACACAGACACTGAGGAAAAAGGATAATTTGTACTTCTGTAACTCCTTCTACTCCGGTGGATTCTGAGGCATTTTGAAATTGATATAAAGCTCCATTATCTCTGAATACAACTTTTTCTGCCTGGTGTGAGACACAGTAGCTTCTCAGCTACAGTATGTAAGAATTCAGAACATGGCAGAGAAGGGTTCTGCATAGAGTGGAGAATGAGGGCAGAGAAGCACTGAGACAGGGAGATGCTAAAGGTGCAGTTTTGGCCAGGACAGAAAAGCAAATAATTGCTATTAAAGAAATGGTGATGTTTAAGTCAAAGAGCTCAGTTTTACATCCAGGCTGAAAGCAAGTATCTGAAGACTTCCTGCCTCCCATACCTGATTGGATGTTGTATGTGGAAATTGGTTTTGCCTTGGCTTTTGACAGATGCATTTTTCAAGACTCCATAACAGCAAAGACCTCAATTCTGGAATGTCAAAATTTATGATCAGAACAGGGTCTGACATTAGATTACATAAAATCCAAGAGGTGCATCAGGATTTGTTTTAACAATCCACGTACCAAAGTTTACTTGTGTGACTGTTTTACAACTGCTGACACTTTTGATTAAAACAATCTCCCACTGTATCAGTGTAGCTCATGACTTTTTAGTTCAGAAGGCATGATGCTGAAACCCTGTAAATGCATCAGCAGAAGCTGCTTCAGGTTCCCTGCTGCATTAGACTGGATATAATTTGCTCTGTAATCCACTTAACGGGGACGTGCTTCCCCAAGGAAGCATGTTTACCTACCGGATTCCACAAGGAACTGATTTAAGCCAGCAATACTTAATGGCAATAACTACTGTTTAACAGAGACATTAATTCTGCTCAATGAGGACAAAATGCTTCTGGTAAGGAAATTTTGCTAAGACCTGCCAATACATAATGTTAACTCAAGACCTCAGCAGGCTTACATTAGTTAAGTATCTGTCTAATTGGGACAAACAGTTGCTCCAGGTGCAATGTTCAAGCCCTCAGTTGTGCTAAGACTATACAACTTGCATTAAAGTAGACAAGTATTTCAGGTGGCCCACAGCTGCCAAGCAACTCTAAGAAATGAACTCTAATAATCTTTATCCCATTAGCCCCCATTCTACTTCCCTGAAATCAGTGGCAGCTCAGACATTTGATCCAACAGGAGAAAGCTAGGGTTTTATTGTCCTGTATTGAACCCCTGCTCCCTTTTGAGACAGAAGAGATGCTGAGATTGTTATAGTAAGTGTATGTTACAATAACAATGCCATCAACATTGCTTGGATTTTTTTCCTTCTGCACAGCTGTGAAGCTGAGCATTTACCCCAAATTCTCTATCATGCCATTTATGTTGGGGGACCTCTTACCCAACTAGGAGGCTGCCAGTGGAAACAGCAATGATGATCTGGACTGTGATGCCCTATCCTTGTCTTATGAATCCCAAGGGGAGCAAGGAGAAAATACAAGTGTAATTAGGAGACCCTCAATATACCTGAGAAAGTAGGTTTGGGTGTGAGGGGACAGTAACAAGCCAGTACACAGCTAGCTCTGATCCAAAGACAGTGTTCCACTGTTTGCTTTTCCACTGTTTTTCCTGCACTAATTCACAGCCACTGTAACATCAAGACAAACTTCCATATGCTTCATTTACTGACAGTAATTAATTTCAGCCTCTCCCCACACACATATACACGTTCATTTTATCTAACAAGCAAGTCACAAAAAAGAAGTCCATTCTCACAAAAAGAATACAGGGCAGCTATCAGAGGTTGCCTTTCTTCTTAGCAAAGAAAATCTAACTGCTGCATCTGCTGGGCCACAGATGCCTTTCTCACCCTCCGCTCTTCACCTTGCACCCCCTGCCCCAGCTCAGGTCTCTTGCTTCTCCCAGGCCTCCCCCTACACTAGAGAACGGTTTTTAATAAAATGTTTTCTTCCAAATGAAAAAGGAAAAACTGGCTAGAGGAATGCCTGGGCACCTATCTCCCTGTACAAATAATGAATCCATTAATGACCATGAGGAGAGGAATAAATGCATTAAGAGGCTTAGCAAATCACTCAGAGAAGCACAGACTCTACCCTCCTGCTCCCCCTTGCTCACTGACAGTTTAACCCACAGCAGCAGTGCCAGGAAATAAAAAAAGGAACAGAAAAAGAAAAGACCAGGTAATTGATCTCACTTTAAAATACTTCCTTTTATTAGAAAGAAGAATATTTTTTCTCTAAAATCCACTTTTTGCTCACTTGCTCTCATGCCTTCTGCCAGCTGCTGCTCTGTTATCATTCTATGTCTGTATTATTTGTGGTCTGTTATCTAAGTCTGTATTCTTTCATGAAATTTGGTAATTGTATTTTTAATTCTTCAGTATGTCTCAGTATCAAGGTGGAAGAGAGAAGTAACCATAATTCAGAACACCAGTGATGGCAACAGGAGATCACACAACTAAGTCAGCAGTTGAGATCCAGACAATGCTACTACAGAGCTGAAGTCACCATTACCTGATTAAAGCTCATCTTCACAAAAAAGCCAAAGTGGAAGTGGTATATCATACAAATTTGACAAGAAACAAAAGACAAACAATGAGAGATTTTAAAAACTGTTAACCTGATTTTCACTATACCATCAAGCACTGCTGCTCCATGTAGAATCATGTGGGTAGAAAATACAGATCTGAAAAGTCCCAAAAAGACACCATGATTCCTTGATTGTCAGCAGATGAGGCACCTAACTAAAAAATAATAAATACTTTAACTTGCAATTCTCACGGAGAGCAAAGAAACACAGACTTGCTGACATGTACTTTCTGCTGCCATTCCCCATAAGTGAGGAAACAGACATGCACATGAAGAAGGGTCTTGACTCCAAAATACACTGTATTGACAGATAAAACAGGAACCAAATTTATTCCCCAGCACCTATTAAGGTACTAGTTTGGCATAGGTCCCTTTCTGTTGGGGGAAGAGGTGGTGCTGCTTGGATTTTTTTTTAAGACACATTTTCCACTTGCTTGACCTTTATATGCCAGCAAATCTATGCCTTTTTCACTCTTTGACAATCTTTTGCAGTCTCACTGCCATCTTGCGAGAGTAAAGCCTTATCTCTCCTCCCTGAGCCACAACCAGATTTCTTCTCACATTAAACAGTGTCCAGTTGCAACAATAAACAGCTATGTCTATCCCAATCTAACTAGCCGTCTTAAGACATCTGAAAAACAATTAATTCAGCTGAAGAGTCCTTCCTTTCACTGAACAGATAAGGAAACTAAGCACAGAGTGCCTTCAACTGAATTATCCCGTGTAATGCTTACTTTAGATGCTTTGTTTTAGAGTTGTCCAATATAAGACAGCTGGGACTCGATTTTCACAGCACTCAACACATGAACAAGAAGAATTAAGGCCATGCAGGAACCAAAGATCAAGCCCAAACTAAATATCCAAAGTCACTGACTACTTCTGGTCTGAGGTCTGACAGCAAGTCTGTGGAGAAACTAGGAACAAAGTTCAAGAGTGCTGAAGTCCTCATTAATGACTTATCTACAAAGACCATCCATTTTCTTGACACACCTACCATTTCTTGCACTCTGCCCAACATTTTGAATTAACACAACAATGTCTATGGGATTTAACCTGTAGAAATGGCATTGTAGGTGCAAACTTATTCTCCAATTCGTATTTGACCATTTTATGAAGAAACAGAATTCAGTCAGTTTAAGATATGATAATCCATCTTCTCACAAGTGCAGCAGCAGGGAAGCAAGAATCAGAACATAAGTAGTTGTTCATCCAAAAAAGGAACATAAAGGTTAAATATGCCCAGCTGAGCCACACGCATAGAAATACAAAGCCAGTTGTGTAGTACATGATAGTCAAGAGAAAATTTATGGCCCTTTTCTAGGGGCCACCACACAGAATAGCTGACCCATGTGCATTCATCTGCCCTTTTTCTGTTACTAGATGCACAAGATGAAAATGCGTTTAGCTGAGCAGTCTTTTAGCTCCACAGTCCAGTTCTAAGGAAAATTTACTTCTTGTCTGTAGAGCAAATGGTGATAATGCAAGGACTAAAGGCAGGAGCTGACTTAGAACTCCCTGAACCATTCTCCCTCCCCTAGAAAATACCCATCAAGAAAAGGCTGAACTGTGATGACAAAGTTGCCACACTTTTCCCACTTAGTCAGATCAGAGCATCAGTTGTTGACTCTTGTAACTGGATCTTCTCATCATTAAGTTTTCTACAGAACCTACTGTACTGCAGTAGCAGGCCGTGCTGGTAAGAGATCTTAAGCAGCTGCTAGTGTGGATTTATCCCAGGTATGCAGGATCGAAAGGGCATCTTTGGGAGAGAGGAAAATGGCTACTGGATAAATGGGACAGCAACAGATTTGCCCTGATAGCCAGTGCAAGAGCTCTTGAAAATTACCTTGTTTCTTGTCTCCCACAAAGGAGCCGATGCTCCCTTTCATTCCCATTTTCTTCACCTTTTCTCTGCCCTCCCACCTTATCTCAATTTCACCTTCTCTACCCATTCTTCATTTTCTCCGTCTATCCCTCTCCCTCCCATCCTCTCTCATAAAGCAATTTCCCTTGTTTTTCTCCTTTATTTACTTTCCAGCAAGCAAACAGCGGCCATGGTGCCTGCTTTGCAGGCTGCAACTCCACTCCCTCACTTCATTTTCCTCCCAGCTCAGGCTCGGCGGTTCCGCCTCAGCACTGCTCTCCAGAGACTCCCACAGCAAGGAGCAGCCTTGGCTCTCGCCTCTCAAACCTCAGTAGGTTAAGGGAGAGCATGGGAAGGAGGTGAGCGGCCACTGGAAGGGGAGAAATGTGTCATACCCACTGCAGTCAGCCATTTTGAAGGTCATAGCAGAGAAGCCCTCCCCTCTGCCTGCCAATCTGGAGCTGTCGCTGGTGTCACAAAGTGAAAGCCTCTGAGTGAGGGACCGATACTCCCTGCAAGCCACTACTTCCTTAAAATAGGACCAAGAGAATGAGTATGCTCAGCAAGGAGGAAAAAAAATAAGGTGAGAGGAACAGCCAGCCTCTTGGCCAGCACCGTGCTGACAGCGAGAACGAGACATGGGAACAGCAGACCAACTACGCGCTAAATTTCTCACTTAAGTGCCTTGTGTCCCTAAAGAAACAACATGATAAAAGAGAGGACCCTGTCAGCTCAGGTCTTTCCCCTCCCAAAGCCTTTATCCCATTATGGAGACAAAAACTGGGCAGTCTGATTACAGAGATGCTCACACCGTACAGCCGATACACCTGGTTGTGTCTGTGGCGGCAGTGCACACTTAGCCACCTTTCCTGTTTTTGGCATTACCAAGGCACACAGCTATAAGCCAGGCATCGCACAATGTATAAAAGACAGTCCTTGTTCCAAAGAACATGTAACTGAAATATAAAGCAGGACACTGCAGAAACACACACAGAGAAGATTGTGCATACCGGCATGATGCTTTTTCTGTACAGTGGCTCATTTTCCCTTCATTAGTTCATCCTCGTCATAAACAGAAATCAACTGGAATAACCATAAAACTCACTGGCAATGTGGTAATCTCCTTTACTCATAGATTTACTCTTAAAATGACCCTCCCTTGCAAATAGCTTACACAGCTCCTCGACATAGGTACAATACCTACTGCTGTCAGGTATATTCCTACTCACTCAAGCAATTTCTGATGCCAGTTTGTTGTGTCCTGTGTTGACTTCACTGACAACTGCTGATGCTGAATATGGGTGGGAGGAGGTGTGCAGGGAACAGCTTCAAATATGTTTTAAGCTGAAGGCCAAAAAAACAACATGCCCAAAGACAGTCAGTGACTGCTACTGGAAACAGTGCCCAAAGTGACCCATCCACAGCTCCAAACCAACAGTAGAACCAGTGCTGGGATACATGAGCTCAGTCTCAGCTGCATCTTTACCCATACCATCCATGCTGTCTCTGATGCAATGTAACAGGCTCTACACCCCAATGAAACTTTCACATCTCATCACTTTGTCAACTTCAGAAGAACGTTTTGTCACAAGGTGTGAGCTCCTCTATAATCCAAACCTCAGTGATTTCTCACACATAGCAGAGGAAGTCCAGAATTATTAACTCCCAAAACTATCACTGATTTCTAGCAAATTTCTGGCATGAAGTAACTCAAACCATTCTCCTGAATCATCATCTCTTCTTAGAGGTTCCCTACCCAGCTGCTGACCAAAAATGCATTGCTCCTCAGCACAAAGACCTGAAAAGATCCCAACAGCAAACCATATACTGGCTAAGCTCATACCCAGAACCAGTTTTAACTAGTTGAGCAGCTCTCCTAGCAAAACTTTGCTCTCCAATGCAGCACTGGAGTCACTAAGGAACTAAGTCACTAAGTGGCTGGAGTCACTTATCCTAAGGAAATTAACACGAGAGAGATAAGAATGTAAGAAAAGGGGAGAGAAAGAAATGAACAGGGGGCAGCCAGAGCTTTTAAGTTATCATAGACAAAGGACGGTCTCAGAGTAATTCAACTGTGTCGAACACCTTTTCTTCTAATCAGACAAGAACACCCTCATCAGCTGGGGAGAAGGCACACAGCCAAAAGCAGCTCAGAGATAGCAGAAGGTTAAGACACCAAAGCAGTCAAAATAGCTGCAGGTATTTGGGCATCTTTGGGCAAGTTCATCACATATTATAGAAAGAAAGGTGGCCTTCACAGAACTACAGATCCTCTATCACTTTGAAACAGTGAATCCCCTTTACACTTATCACAAACTTGTCAAATACTGAACTCCAAAAACACAAGTTGAGTACTTCGCCTATGTCCTTTCATTACTGGTTGGGTAAAATCCCCAAACTAGTGAACTCAGAAATTTTTATTATTGAGGTCAGTGGAGCTAAGATTTTACCCCTAGCATCTTTAGAAGTTTCTTACTATCCTGTCTATTATCACCTCCCTAAACTCTGTGCAAGTTACTCCACCTTCTTTTGTTATCTGCCTATAACTGACAAACTGCATTTCCTTCTCCTTTTACTCTTGGACAGCACTGACAAGCATCAGCAGAGCTCTGAGGGCACCTCAAACTAGAACAGAAAGAGATCGGTTATCGTGGTGCCGCACTAGCAGAAACACACATACCACTGAACTCAAAACATCAGGAGGAGGTATAAATCAGGACTGACATATGTTGACAGAGATGCAAATAATTGGATTTGCAGAACCTGTACCTGGCCCATGGCAGATGCTAAATGAATTTTCATCAAGCATTCACAAACATCTTCTAGAAGTTAAAAACAAAAGGATGGGGAAAACATGTCATGTATCACACTTTTAGGCCTGTACCCTGTCAGGCTAGGCACCAGTCAAAGAGGACCAAAAAGATGGTCTTTTCTCCAGACAGCTTAGGCTCTCAGTAACGTTTTTGGGACATCTGGTCCTTTTCTAATAGGCACAAAAAGACTGATCAATCTCCCTGCAGCCCATGGAGAGTGGTAACAGGAACCAACCCAAGTCTACACTACAGAGAATATGGAAATTCAAAGGAGTTGAGCAGTTCCTGCCCAAGGGCAGAAGGGAAAGGATGAAGAGTCAGGGACAAGCCCTGCAAAGACAGCTTGCTGCTCTCATGGCTGCCAGACACACTGGAGCAGATGCTGAGGAGCACACGACTGCTGTTGTGGCAGTAGCTCGCTTAGTCTCCCCATGTGCACTGAATTCAGCCCCAGCAGTGGCCAGCCTGGTTTTCCCAGGCACTGCCAGGGAACACAGGGCTGCTGTGCTGCTTCCCAGCACCCCCTGCCCCGGGGAGCTCTCACACTGGCTAAAGACTCAGTCCTACTCTGTCTACAAGCACAGGAGCCCTGCAGGATGCAGACAGCTCTCCATACACAGTCACAAGTTTTGCACTCACACGATACAATCATTAAGTATGTGCCAATTAGATAATGTGATATCAAAAGCAAGAGTTCAGAGACGAGCGTTATGAAGGATGAATAGGCTGAAGGGACTGATTTATAGAAACATTAATCATGAGATTTTTTTATTGCTTCTTGCTTGAATTTATCTTGAAAATGGGATTACATAAGCCAATAGCAGTATTTTTTCAGGGTACAACTCTGACTTTCATGTCAGAAATTACAGTCCCAAGTTTTCAGAATTGCCTCTGCAAAATTATTACAGCTCTGTGTGCAAAAAGGCAGTTGAATAGCTTAGAAGTGACTTGTGCTGACAATTACCATGACTATTAGGAGGATCTACTTGCCCACTCTGAACACAAAAATCAGAGTATTGACCTAAAAATATTCAGTCATTTTATTCCAAGACAATATCCCCACCCAATTGTTTAGTTTCAAGTACAGCCTTCATTAAAGGTGCTGAAAGGAATAAAATGTTAGAATATATGATTGTGTTGTAAACTCAGCCTCCTTTGAATCTACCTCTCCATATTGTGTTGAGCAAATTCCAATTTTTCCAGTTTTTTTTCCATGGGGTTTCAGATTCATGTCGGTTTAAAAAAAACAAAACAGACTTCATTGGTCAGGAGGGCAAATGGTTATCCTTCATTCTCCAAATTTCAACACAAACTAATTTTTTTTTTAATAGAAAAGTTTCTGTAGAAATTGATTGGGGTGAGAAAGGGACCTATTTTGCTTTTCAAATTCATCATCGGTTTGAAGAAACAGCAAAGATAATAGCATTTGTGTCAAGCAATGATTTAAACTTTCCAAGCCAAATTTTCATCTGTATGTGCTTGACGAGATGAACAACACTGGTTTACACAGCGGAGTCTTTGGTCCACAGGTTTGATTATCAATAGCAGTTGATCCTGTATTGCCGTACGCTAAACTACAGATGAAAGAGCTGGTCTATT
Source organism: Aptenodytes forsteri (assembly GCF_000699145.1). Lineage (NCBI taxonomy): Eukaryota > Metazoa > Chordata > Aves > Sphenisciformes > Spheniscidae > Aptenodytes > Aptenodytes forsteri. The sequence continues at coordinate 3,797,223 of NW_008795405.1, read as the reverse complement.
GTTAATCCAAGATCCTACAGAGATATGAAGCACTGACACTGCGTGGTTGCTTAAAATCAAGCCACTCAACTGCGTCTGGCGCATTGACTCTTTCACACTCAACACCTCACGTGACACTAAATGGATCTATGAAACAAGGGCTTGCTCGATTCGCTCCTCATACCTCACTGAGCTGAGAAGTAAAACCACAGACGTGGCCAAAGTTGCACTGGTGTAAATGCGACTCTTGAGGAGAGCAGGGCCTCGTGGTTCTCCCCTCCCTCTTTCTCCTTACAGCATGTTAAATTGATCCAGGAAGCAGTTCGTCTGAAAAAAATACCTACCGACAATTTGTTTTAAATAGTTGCTGGCAGATCCCCCATCTCCAGCAGCATGCAAGTGTCTCGAAACACAAAAGGCAGGGAAACTGAAATTGAAAATTGATCTCACTGCAGCCACGTAGACTGGAAGAGTGATTTCCTAGCTGTGATTTTAAATAACTTTCTTATCTCCCCCCTCCCTCCTCCCTATACACATTCACATTTCTTCCCCCATATTCTTCATCTTTTGTTGAATAGGAACAAAGACTTCCACCATCCCTCTCTGTTTCCCCAGCCTTCTCATCAATATTCTATTACCAAACAGGGATTTAGCTCCTTTTTTTTCTTTAAATCAATAAGAAGCAAAGCAATGAGAGGGAAAAATTAAAATCCCCAGCAGATAAAGAAAAGGGTCTTTAAAAAAGCTAATCACTGCTAAACACTGACAGCTCACTGGAGTGTCACAGACAGCTCCTGCTACAATCTGTTTGGTCCCACACTGTCATAAAGGTAAGGTACCTGAGCCTTCCTGCCGAAGACAACCAAGGCAGGAGAGAAAACAAAGATAAATAAAGCTTTCAGAATTGGTCTTCATGGATGGTTGTCACCTGGACACCACGATCTGGAAGAGCAAGAGTTTGTAATGCCTGGCCTCTGGGTGAAGGTGGCACTGGGGAAGCCCTGCGAGTCCCTGTCACTGAGACCTACCTCAGCTCCCGGCTGGAGGCAGGGGCAGCCAAGCATCTTTATAGTTTTTCTTCTATGGAAGTGCTCCTGCTCCTCTCTCCCAGGCCTAACCCTTCCCTCCCTGGCACATCCACGCATGATGTAGGCAGGGCTCAGCTGTGCTGCTATATATATACACACCAAAATGATATATATATATATGGGATATGCCATACCTAACATCTTCAAATGTATTCTCACACACATTACTGAAGAGACCCTGAAATTATTTAGAACAACAGCATGAGGGGGAAAAGCAAGTTCCTTTGAGATTCCCAGCCTGACTTTGTATGCCCCTAAATATAGCCAAGCACCAGACAAATACACTGGCCTAAATGCTGAAACTACTTAACCTTCAGTGAAGTAAATTACAAAACCTTTCTCTGACTCCCCCCCTGGACCCCAGTTTGCCTGCAGTCCTCAGAAGATGTAGCTAAATTACACCTGTTTCACAAGGAAGGCCACTGACTTAGAAGGAAAGGACATACAGAAAGGTTGATTTCATTCTTTTCATTCTTCTTATTCAACTTGCTACACACTTATTCTAAAACTGCAAAGTTAAAATAGAATAAATATGCTTTTATTTTTATTATTTTATTTTTTTCTTAAGGTAAACAAATTCTGTTAACCAATGCAAAAGACAAGGAGAGACAGATGAAGTAATTTGGGTGTGTCTGATGCAAGATTGATGACAAGAAACAGCATTTTTGTTAAGTCATATCCCTGTTCTATTATTGCTAATGCTTCTTCATGATCAAAGGATCTTTCAAGAGACACAGCTGGACAGAGACACTGCATGGCAGTAGAATGAAAAAGCACAAAACAGCCCCACCAGTCAGCAATGCATTTTCTTCAGGAATAGCATTTAGAACTAGGAAGTACAGTCAATTCAAAAATGGAGCAAAGGAAATAGGAAACTACTCAATTTTGACTCAAACCAGTTTTACACCTTTGGGCAGCATACATTGTCCTCTTCCGCCTGCTAACAAGCTCAAGTTACAGCTCTTACATCATGCATCTGCCCCAGCACAGATGATACCTCCATGCTCTGTCCCAGTGCCCTGCTGTACTGGAGAGCGCTGGGCTACACAGGTTCTGTTAGAGAGGAGCTGAAAGAAACCCCATCACCTTCTAGGCCTTTAGTTGGCACCTGACTTCCCACATAGTGGAATACAAAGCAGCTCATAGGGGGCTTCCCATATTCCTTTCCAAGCTTCACCTACCCCTCTGACAGTCACACAAGATTGCTAGGGTTCTGTATTATCACACCAGGAAATACCTGCACACACTCTGGCAGTGAGCAACAAGCTGAACGGAGAAGTTTCCTGTTCCATACCAAAGAGGAGAAAAGAAGCAGCAATAGAATTGGGGGAAACACGACATGACAGTCTGTCCATCCTCAGGAAGATGACCATGAGACAAAACCTGCTTGCTCAAACTAAAATAAATTTCGTCATCATTCCCAATCATGGTTCACCAAAACCAAATTACAAGCATCCTTAAAATTAGGAAAGACCCTATTTCGTCATTATCTTTTAACAGATTAAAAATTTTCAGGAGACAAAACAGTGAGTCAAACAGGAGAGCTCTAAAGATAGTGTATGTATCAGCAGGACAAGACTCAAGTGACTCAGGAGAAAGCACTCCTCCTCCTGAGAAGGTACCACAAGTCACCTCCATGCAGTGCTAGAGAGCACCATGATGTTACAGGAGATGCGTTCTGCATTTCTGTTTAAGCATGAAGGTCCTCAAGCATTTACAATGAACAAAAGCTTCTTCTTCCTCCGTACTGCTGTAATGCACAGTGTGTTCTTTCCACTTGGTGCTGACATGGGCTTTCAGGTATGAAAAGAGGACTCTTGCATAAATGCCTTGTAAAACACTTTGGAACTGTGTGTGCCATAGAGGAAAAAATTATTACAATCTTGAATTCTTGCTTTAAAATATGCAGTGAATTTAATAATGTTTACCTGGGACAAGGAGATAAGAAGGGGCACAAGAACTCAGGGAAATGTACACATAATTCACCCAGTGTTTCTAAATCAAATCACCAAAACCAGAACAGTAATGAGTTTAAAACCTTGCCCTTTCCCTGTAATGAAGAAATACCCTGATCTTTTCTTCTCTCTTGCATTTTCCCCACAGCTTCACAGCTACCTGTGATGCCAAAGCTAGGGGCAACTTGGGTGGAAGAGCCCTTTCTCCTTCATTCACGCTCCCCTTCGCTTTCCTGTATGGCTAACACAAAGCAGGGAGCTTCCCTTTTCTCTTCTGGCAGCATACGGCAACAGAAATTCCCCACAAACTTTTCAGAATCAGTTGTACCAACTTCTATGTTTAGCAGCTATATTAATCAGAAGGGCAAACTAGGACTCGGGAACCAAGGACTGTTGTTACATTGTGAATTAACTGTTAAAGAAAGTAAAACCAGAAATTATTGGATAAATCTCAGCACAGAAAAAAATGCGAGCTGGAAAAAAGTCAGGCAATGTTTACCAATGGTGAGGGCTACAGAACTACAGAACAGTGTCCTCAGTCAATGGCTTGCATCCCTCTCACTTAGGAGATTTCGTGCTGTTCAGCAGCCCCACCAGCAGTCATAATCATAGCACACCCTCATTCCAGCCCAAGACTGCTGCCTTGACATCTGCCAGTGGCCTTCGTGAAAGCTGTCTGCAACCATGCTGACACCTAGGAGGCTCTCAGGAAGGCACACTGGAGGTTTACTCACAAAACTACTTTCTTGCAGAGCAAGCAAGTTTGGTCTCAAGAGCAGCTTTGAGCCCACATTTAGGAGAGTAAGAATATATTCAGAAATGGCTCCCCCCAAAATACACTGTAAGGAACAGTCAGGCATGGGCAGAGGGTATGAATTTGACAGGGGAGAAGATCCGCTAGACCAAATCCTTCTGGATCCACGATAACAGGAATACAGCTCTACAATACCAACCCATAGCATGCAGCTCAGCACACAAACGCCTGTAGATTAGTTAGCAGCGGGCAGCCCATCCAACACCTCCAGGAATATCAGTCTGGGAGTAGTATGTGTGACCCAGTCTATGCAGGAGAACAGAAATAGGAGTCCCAAGCTGCAACAGGAATCCTGAGCTGACAGGCCAGCTCCACATGCAGAGCCCCAAGAGCGAGCCAGCAAAGAGTACTCAAAGCTTGTAAATAACAACATGCAGAAAATAAATGAACAACCTGACACATTTAGAAGGAAAAAAAAATTGTAACAGAAAACAGAATTTCACACTACAATTCCCGAAAAGCAAATGTAGGGGAAGAAAACTGTTGTCTAAAGGAGAAGAACTGAAGGGAGCCAAACACCTTAAGGGTTCCTTCATTTCACACAACTTTCTTTTTTTAATTTCTCTTTTATGAAGCCAAAATAAGGTCTGTCTCCCTATTCCACTGAAAGAAAAACAGATTCAGATGCTTTTGTCTGTGATCAGGTAAAAGCTGCCAAGCGATGATGTGTTGTGTATATTTTTCCTGCTGAACAAGGATCCATCAAACCAGTCAGATGAAAGAAGGTGTCCAAAGGCCCAGAAACTGAATGCACCAAGATGAAAGGCCCAGAATTCAGCACTCATCTCCCTGAATCTCCAAACCTCATGGGAAAGCAAGAGAAAAAAAGGGGCCAGTAACCATGGGTAACCACTCTCAGGTTAATCTCAGATGGGGAGGGGAAAACGCTTCTCAAGATTAATAGCTAAAGTACTTGGGGATTAGAGATTAGGAGGAGAATCCTGTTTGCTAGGATTAAGAGGGCTGGGTTCACATGAAAACCTCAACCAGCGAATTGCCTCCAGAAAAACAGTGGGTTTTATTATTATAATTATTATTTTATTCTCCTCCAATAAGTGAAAATCATCAGCAGGAGGGCAGCAAAATCCATCAAAGGTTTAGAAAATAAAGTCTCTGAGGAAAGGTTAAGGGAATGAAGTCAAGATAGAAATCAGATATTAAAAACAAAAATCAGCCCATGTTATTAGTTACATGGCAGATTATAAAAAATGAGAAATTTTTTTAAAAAATATAATCAACTTCACTTTACAGAATCCATACTGTGTGGTCTACTTCTCTGCCCTTGGCTCAGCTGGAGGCAGGTGAGCTGCGAGAACGGCAAAACTCACTGCTTTTGCACATGAGGAAAGTACAGTTTGAACACCCGAAGGCAAATATTTTCTGGAGTGCTTACTAAGAGCTTCATTTCAACACTCACTCTTGGTTGCTTGTCATTGACACATGATTAAGGCACCTACCAAAAGTGTACAGGAGGGAACAGAAAGAGAATGGGACTATGCTTATCAGATGGGGCTAATAGAGAGGGAACAGACATTAGTCCAAAGTATCAAAGCAGGCATTCAAAATTTTGGTTAAACAGCTTTCCTGAGATCATTTTCAGTGATGGAACCAGGAGCAAACCTGGATCCACCACTGCAAAACTGTCTGAACTAGGCCCTACTTCACTTGACTACATCCTTGTACAGGTAAGAATGTGCAGTCTGGAAGAGGATTTTTTTTTATTTTTAAATACGCACAGAAAGGTATTTTAGAAGAGCTATACAAATCAAATACTCCTATTCATCTTCATTTGATTCACAAGCCAGAAGCAGCTGGGTTAGCTGAACAAACCTGCCAGCCAGCACAACACCCATGAGCACATGAGGTCAGCAAGGAGAAGCAAGGCCACAACAATGACCTATAAGCAAGGATCATGCTACTGAGTGACATACTACTAGAAAACATATTCTTCCCTTGCAGCCTAATGCCACAGGCCCTCCACATAACCAGACCCTCTCTGTAGGCCTGTGTCAAAAATGCCTCATCATGAGACCTAGCATCGATCTTCTCAAGCACCAAGGGAGAATTGGGAAATCTGATTACTCCAGCACATTTGGCCTTTCAGGTGCACAAGAGCTGAAAATTGCCATACCAATGCACAAAAGAACTTCCTAACAAGAAAGCCCAGGAGGTTGCAGGTAATAATGCCATTGCCAACAAAAGCCGTACAGAGAGACAAGGGTTGTAACAGGAAGGAAAATGGAGCAGGTATTCTTAAATACAGACTAGGATGGTCCTCAACCTGCTTTAACAGCGAGCTGCAAAACTATCTGCATACCTGCCCCTCAAACCAGATGCGCAGGCATAAAGAAAAAACTGGCTCCACCTTTTACTGAGCAAGATCTCAGGGAGGAAGCTTTTTCTGTTGCAGGTCATTTCAAAGTTTTATTAAACTGGCTGTGTAAAAAAAATTATAAACCCAACCCCTGGTTTGTCTGATGCCAGATGGCATCACTGCCAGACTTCTGAGCACCACTGGCAAGGGACTCCCAAGGGAGCAAAGCTCAGGAGGCTGGGGCACCATCCAGGCTGAGAAATGACACAGTTTCCCATCATTTATTCCTCTGAATGAACCCTGGTCCTTTGGGGCTCCCAAGGCCAGTACAGCAGCAGCAGGTGGAGATCAAGCTGATTCATGGGGAAAAGAAAGTGCAAGCACAGCACAGGTGGACTGAATTTGTACACTTAGATAAACTTCATTAACATACTGGAAGCACCACTGCCTCCTCCCACCTCGCCTGCAGCTGTGCGTCTCCTCCTTTTCCCCTGTTATTCTTGGAAACTAGATGACTCACCTTCCTGATGAAACCAAGTCTAGTTGGCTCTGGGCCCTGACTCTTTTTTGTACAGGAAAGGCCAGGAGCTGGAATTTGCTTGAACCCTTTTCCTCCACACTCAGGCAAGCCAGCTGTGTCGGCACAGGATGATGGCAACACCACTTGCCTAGCACCAGCAGCATTTCTGTGTGAGCAAGGAATGCTAACACCGAGTTCCAGAGGGGCTGTGTAACAGGTTCACAGTCTACCTGTTTGCTTCCCACTGAATAACAGACACTCAAGGCTAACAGAAGGTCTAGGAGGGAGCAAGTTGAAGAGGAACCTGTAGCACAATAAAGTAGAAAAAGCCAATGTGTGATGCATACATAAGTGACCAAGGCACACAAAAGCCCCTCCCAGTATCAATCCATGGCAACTCCTCTCCCAAACACTAATTCTGGGCACCATAACTTAAGAGGAAAGAAAGAAAAATACTGGGAAAGATCAGGAAACTGCAGGAATAAAGAATTATTAAGTGTTAAGAACGAGCTAGCTTAAAAACAAAGAAAACAAAAAACAAATGGTGAAGCTGAGATCTGATGGATGTGTACGTTTGCAGGGAAAAGGAACATTGAGCCAGAAAGGGTACGCTCCACGGCTAAAGGGAGAAACAAAAAGATTAGATACTTAAAAACTTCAGTTTACCAACATCATGATACTCCCTCGCAAATAATCCCCCACTCTCCTCTCAGCCTGCTTTCACACATACTTCTGTCCCATCCCTACAGGCACAGCCTCCCTGCTGCCACACACTGCCACTGAGTCACATTTCCCTTACGCCATGTGCCCCCCCTACCCCATACAGCAATACTCAGCCTTACCTGTGCCCCTTTCCTTCCTTCACACACTCGTTCCCTTCTTTCCTTGCAATACTGATCTCTAGTACAGGTTAGAGATGAAGCTCTCCATTACAAGAGTCTACTTTTCCCATAAAAATACTATTTTCAAAAGCCAAAATTGACTCTGCGCTCTACTGTACAGGTGCTGACAGCAAAAGCAGCTCTGAACCCCTTCATCCACCACAACAGGGAGAACATAGGACCACCTTCCGATCCAGGCTAAAGATCTGCTGTTGGAGGCTAATGGCTTCAAAGATGAAGACACATCAACTACTGGCACTGGGTCTTCAATAGGGAATATGAGGTTTGATATAAAGATGTGTTAGGGCTATGGAGAAAGTGTTCCACGGACAGGAAGGCCATCTTACAGCTCAGGAAGATTAAATCGAAAAACTGATGCTGGACAGTGCTGTGAATGGTATTATGCTCTCATTTAATAACATGAGCACACATTGCTACGATGCCATCACTCACTGGCATGAAGATGCTAATCATCACCAAAACCTATGTGTTGCCATTTCCCACTGGCACGGTAGTGACAGACAAAGCACCAGCACAAACAGGGCAGCAAAGGTACATTCACTGGCAAAGGTATATCAGTCCTAACATAGCCTTGTGCTATAAACACACAGAAATTTTACTGTGAATGGGGAGCTGCCCTGTCCACCATAATCACGTCATTTGGCAAGAGCAGGAAAGCTAGGAAAATGAGAATCAGCTCCTAACAAGAATAAACAAAGCATAAAAGAAAAATACCAAAAAACCCTCCCTTCAATTGAAATCATCTAAAGAGAAAAAGCAGTAGACAGCAGAGCTCAATGTGTTTGGCTGAGAAGAAAGTTATTTACAGCACGGTCTGGCCTCTCACTGCCACCATGTAATTCCAGGCAATTGCACTTTCAAATAGATCTTTTTGGAGAAAATCAACAGTGGCTTTGCTTTCAATCTAGTGGAAAATGAAGTCCTGCAAATGTGTTACATAAAGCCGCAGCAGAAAGAGCGCTGTGCACACGGGCACGTGCTCTCAGGTGGAGGTCAGTGGGCTTAGTACTAAACTTTGCCAGGCCCTCTCCACATTTCCCAGCTCTCGCATTACACACTGGATTTCCTGTAACTAATAACATATATCAGATACTGTGGCAGTGACAAGTTTCCACAGGCTGAGTCCTACTGCCTACATCAGTTCTGTCTCTCCAGGTCCAAGAAGTGCCATCTCCAAGGCTCAACAGAGCTGTAAGCCTCCTGCGCAAGTCCCTCAGGCATGGAGTATACAAAGTCTTGTGAGGCATATATACCTGCCTCCAAAGGATCATCCCAAAATTCACCACTGACTACACCCCACAGAATTATGCCCCACAGGCACCTTCAGTCAACACTAATGTATGCCCAAGTGTCTACAAGGCTGTTTGCCAAGCCTGCAGTGACCAGTAGTGCCCTGATGAGTGTATCTGCAAGCTCTCCACTTCTATAGAAAACCTGTCCCACTAGCGCTTTGTCATTCAAAAGCAACAGACACCAGTTTTTGAACGTTTTATGTCATTGACAGCATATAGAATATTGTAGAAAATCATCCCTGAAACAGTTAATCCAAATACTCAACCTCAGAAAAAACTTCAGGAGGGTGACTATTGATAGCAAAAATATTACTGAATGCCTATGTATGACTTCATGCAGAGTGGGCCGGAGGCTGCATCGTTAGAGGTCAATAGCATGGGACTACAAAGGTAGTGCAGCCAGACTCCACGTACCCTGTCACCCCAAGCTGTTACTGGGCTTCACCCTCTACCACAAGCCCACATGCCAATGTACACACACGAGTGCACATACGCATATATACGGCACCAGCCCCAGCATCCATTTCAGACAAAGGCCAAGGAGAAATATAATTTCAGGCACTTTCCCCAGGGCAAGTCAGAGGGATGGAAAGTAGAAGGTAAAGCTAAGCTTTGAACCATCTCAAACTAGTTCAGATGCCACTGCATTGTGAACACAGCAAAAGGAAAAGGTTAATTCCCACCGCACATTCCAGCGGGAAGAATCGTTAACTAACATTTTCTTTGGTTCAAGACATAGAAAAATGACAAGAGACGAACCTGGAACTAGTAACTCTAAAAGAAGTTAATCTTAAGACAGACATGAATGATCCTTATTGTTTTAGGAATACCGGAATAGGTTTGGAGCTTTCACCTGGGTCACCGAATTCAGGTTCTGCAATGCATCCAACCATACATTTCAACAAGCGTGTAGCTCATGCTTCCCAGGAGACCTGTTCCACTCATGCCCAAATATCCCAGGCCATAGAACACTTCCAACACCTTACAACAAACCACTTCCAAAAAACTGCAGTCTGTCACTGTAATATGCAAGAGCAGCAGAGATTGAGGACACCACCAACATCCCACCTCTCTCAGGCAGAGAATATGTTAAAGAGAAGCCTCCTATAATCTTCTGAAACAGACCATGCCTGTTTCCACAGTGGAAGGTGATAAAAAACCCAAAGCCTAACAATCTGACCAGAAGAAATTGAATTTTCTCTCCCCAAATCTGGCAATTGCTTTAATCCTGACATTGTGAAGGGGACATGAAATCGGGCATCTGGGATAATGCAATGACAATGGGAGCACCGATAGGCCCAGTGCAGCCTACAGGCTCTCTCTAACTGAATCTAATCTGCACTGCTCCAGAGAAAGATGGAAAAATTAACAGCCAGAAGCCTGTTTGCACCAAGGTGGAAAACATTCTCTGTCCTTTCTAGACAACTGGACCAGTAAAGCCTCTTTAAAGGATCAAGCATAGACCTACTGACTGCAAAGCACTAGAAACCCTTTTTACTTCTCAGTGCTGACACAGGTGTCCACAAACTGCAAAGCACCCACAGCCAGCAACGTCTGTTCACTGGTTATTCCTGCTGCAGTGTAGAAGACAAAAATAATTCAACACAATGGAGTAAATGCAAAAGGAGTTTCAACAGGCAGCAAATATTGTAGTTTCTGCTAAGGAAGTAGAGATTAAATACAATTTTAAAAAGTATCAGCAATTGCACCATCAATTCAGATTCACTGGCTGTTTCAACGCTGCATAACGCGGTCGGTTAAAACTTCACAGAACCAGCAAGGAGGAGAATTCAGGATCTTCTCCAAAAGTACGTACCTCTGCCACCCACACATCAGAGGAAACACCACTTTTTTTTTTAGCTCTATAAAAGACTTAAGACTTGATGTACATAACCTAGCTTTTCTGACAGCCTCCACTAGAGGACTTCTCTACCTGGGAGCCATTAAATACACTCTTAATCAGATTACAAAGTAATAGGTGTTTCAAAGGAAGCCCTCTTCGTCCAACCTGAGCCTCCTGGACATGGAAATGGTACCAAAACAAAATAGTGATACACCCTACATATGCATTTATCCTCCCTGAACATGAATAGCTTTAGTTCATTAATTGACACACCCTCTGCATTTTGTGTGATTTACCAAAACCACCAACAGCGTAACGGCGGGAAGTTGACACTATATAATAAACGAGATGTGAGCCCTTTCTGAAGCAGTGCTGGGAAAGAGTGCCAGGCCCCTCAGACAGCAAACAGCTCTCCCTGGCACTTGCTTCTGCAGATTTCTGATCCATTCCTGCCCCCTCCCCTTGCCCTCCTCCCAACACCTGCAGGAGCCGATTTCCTTTCAGCATTGCTGCTAGTAGAGCACTGACATCCTCCAGCCCCAGGCCCCTGGCTATCAGGCTCTTAACCCCCAGCACTCTGAAACAAGGGAGCCCAAACAGCACGGGCCTCGGGGGAATAGCCTGCAGCTTTATCTCCTGAGCCACACCACCTCCTGAAGCCTGTGCACAAATGAGATAACATCCTCCTGCATCTGAAGGGTGCCCCTTTTAATCTTATGACTAAATATCCTCAAAATTATTATTCAGAGAAGGCATTTTAAGATAAATTGATTTAAAAACACAATTTATGGCAATAGACTGAACCACTATATCACTGGGCACACAGGAAAGCACTATTCCATCTTGGTGCCTTGTTCCCCTCCTAAACAAAGACACAGTGACTCTCTTCACACAGTAAACATGCTTCTCAGCACACTGCACACAGCTATTTCTACAAGTAAAGGGTATAGGTACATAATTAAGTATCTAATGTGTCATCATGGACAGAGGACCAAACTTCTGTCCTAGGTAGTGATAAAGCCATGACATTTACAGCTTTCAGAAGACCCACATGATCAGTTTGGTACACCAAGCTACATGAGCCTGCGATAATATAAACAGAAAATGAGCAAGAGTAGCAATGAACAGAGTACTACTTTTAAGAAGTTTCTGCTAAGTGGGTTCAGGGAGGCATAGCATTCAAGGCTAAAAATCAAACCACAAGCACTATCCCTGCATCCCCCTCTCTGGCTCCCCCTTCTCTGAAGGAAACATCCAGCAATGCTGCCCGGATGTTACATTTGCATTTTATTCAGTGTCCAAATCCAAGCCCCAGATAATCAGTATACTTAGTGTTTTTACGGAAAGCTTAAAACCTTAATGGCCTGAATCATCTGAGCATTACTTCACTCTGATGCTAGCATGAGCCTAATGCTTTTAGCAGTTGCACTGGTGGAAAAATCAGTGATGTGATTGCAAAACTGAATGGCCTAAGTGTCTTATACAACTGTTAGCTCTGTTCTAGGGGAAGGGACACAGAAACATGCAGGAAAAACTTCTCTCAAGATGCACTGCAAGTTAGAGATGTGAACAAAACCCCCAGGTCTCTGGACTCCAAGTCACATCTACTGGATCAATTAAAAAAAATCCCCTTCCTCAATGCTATCCAAAATAGCCACCCAAAGTGGTTGCTTTCTTTCCCTTTCCCACTACTACTGCTACCACCTGACCCATCTGGAAAGCAGTCTCTCACTGCCTCACTGGCACCCACTTTGGATACCGATGATTCATACCAGAGACAAAAATCCCTGTCACCCTATCTCTCCACCCTATACTACCAGTGCAGCTAAGACACAACCAGTGATCTGCATCTTACCCTGCTGCTTCCATTGCTGTAAGATACCTGGGTATATATTATGCTCTTTTGCACCCAACTCAACAACTAAACAAGGTCCAGACTCCCAGTAAACCATGGTCATAGCTTCAGCAGAAATGCTGCTATTGTAAATGTAAATTTACATTATTGTAAATATACTACTATTTGCTTATTTCTGGCTGGACATATCCCTAAGTCCTGGCTGTGACAGAAGGTCATGGCACAAGATACTTGCTTTTCACATTTTCTTTTCTTTAGGGTGCAGGCTAGAAAGCATTTTGTGTGATACTTAAGCCTGCCAGTGGGGTGAGGATAAGGAGGGATCACTTCACTTGGCAAGAATAGTTCTGGATCCTGTAAGTCTGCCAGATAACACATGGACAGGAGGAAGAGAGACTCTTAAATAAGCATTTAGATCAAAAGGTGCAGAAACAACCATGGAAAAGCTCACTCAGCTCTAGTTTCCAAGCAGAGGACTCTATCCTCACAAATATTTGCTATACTACTACCTTGTCAAGATTCGCTTTAGAAAGCAATAGTAATGGGATTTTTCTCTCTTCCCTTGGAAAAGTTTATCAAAGCACAAAAAATTTTGGTAAAGTGAAAAATTTTCTTTCAAGTTCCCCTCTGCATAATTTCACTTAGGAATGACTGCAGAATCCCTCTAAACCCTCTGAAGAAATGAAATAATAGCTAGTGTGGATAAGTTTCTATTTTTCATACACTTATAGCTCTCTGGGGAAAAATTGCTTTTGAGTAATAATCCAACTTGATTTTTTTAAGTATAAAGTGATTGAAAACATTTTTGGATTTTTTTAATGCAAAAATGAGGCACAACTCAAAAACAGAATCCACATATCTATGAATATTTACAAAATATATGCCACCACTGTGTTTAGCCACTAGAACATGTATATGTCAGGTTGTCCTGAGCTCGTGTTATCTTTGATAACAGTGAATTCTGCACTGTTTTAAAAGCCCCAACCTGAAACAGTCGTATAGCATCCACCTTCTTATACAATAAACCATGAGATAAAGGGAAAGCAGTGGAGTTGGGAACCTTTAGTATCCACATAACTGAAACTTTTATCAGAAGTGGGAACGGGTAACTTAGAAATGCATGATCTGAGTTTCCTCTAAAACAAAATACAAAGGAAAATGGGGCAAAAAGAGCCGCAACACAACATTAATTATTGTCAAGATTTTAATCACACCCAAGCAAAGGATTTCAAAATTATGGCTGTTCCTCCGACCACTTCTTGATCTCAACGCTAAGATGTTATTTCTTTCACAACATTGTTGGGTTTGTCTACCATATATCATCCTATTCTCAATTTTTATCTTACATATACTTATTCCTTCTGCAGAGTAAATATCATCCTGGAAATAAAGTACAGTGTTTCTTTATAGCTGAAATAACTGTTTGCAAGGAGGAAAAGAAGATTTGTCTCACCTGTGGAAAAGTTTCAACAGCAGAGAGACTAGCCAGCCTTTTTCTCTAAATGGCAAATGACTGGTAATGTCCCCTACCTTTGACAAGTGCTTTCAGAAATTCATTTCCTTCAGAAACAAATCAAAGCAATAATCAAAGGACTTCTCTCACTTTCTTTGCAAACTCCTTAGGATTCATTCCCCAATTTGTGGTTGGAAGATTTTTTTTTTGGTCAAAAGTCCTCTTAGACCATGGCCAGCTGAGACAGCCACAGAGCAGATATAGTCAGGAATACAGAAGACATCCATCCTCTGAGCTTATGCAAACCATGACGCTTCTCAGTGCTTTAAGTTATCACCAAAAAAACAAGGTTATTTTTTTCTCACACATAACATTTCTCATAACCAACAGATTAGAAGAACTCTATACCTATAGAAGAAAAGAGTTCACTTTAAAGAGCCCTTTGCCTATTCATAAAACCCTAAATATAACTCTGGTATTGTAACCACATTTCAGTTTAAATAATAGTGGTTTAGCTATTACAGATTTTTCTATAACATGTCAAATATATGGGTTTTTTTCTCCTTTATTACATGTACTAAGCTATATGAAATGAATCTGAAACTAATACACACAATTGATTACACTGATTCCTCTATATGGATTGCAAGGTTTGTTGAGTTTGTTGAGTAAGTTGCAAGTCATTTGTTTGTTAATACAGCCATGATTTGCACCTTCCTGCTGCCCATATTTCCTCTCAGACTGCTCTGCATACTACATCACATTAGACCTTGCAACATATTTGTGAAATATAGCATCTCGTTGTCATGACTCCCACGTTACATGCAGGAGTCAAGTGACTTGCCCGAGACTGCAGGCTCAACCAGCAGAATTGCTTTTGCAACTGAAGAACGCCTACATCGGTGGCCTCTGCAGAACCTACACACATTTCTCTCTAGTATGCTTTTTTTTTTTTTTTAGCATTTCCACCACGTGCATCAGCAGGCACATAAACTGAATGCTCGAGATTTTACCTCTTATGAACAAGTGAACTGGAATGACCTAACTAGGGCCACTGCTTTAAAAGCAAAATTCCCACTGAAGTCAGCGGGGTCAGGATTTCACCTCTGATACAGAAAGTCACATGAGCTATTTATCATTATCTTTTATACACCAAATAGGAACCATACAAAGTAGCTGTGAATATAGGTGGTTTACATTAGCACAAACTACCTTAATTGGTTCGCTTCATCCTTCCTCATCATTTATTTTGCAGTTGCCTGCATATTGCTGAATCTTGTTGTTCATTACGAGGCATGGGGGGGCACTGGACTCCACCTCCATTTCTATCTCTCTATGGTAAGCAGTGGCATAGAACCAGCCTTTACAGAGGTTTCTGGCCATTGGTGGAATACTGGCTAAGGCAACTGTGGAATAGATACACATGTTGACACCAACTTCTGGAAGTGCCACACAGTGCTTCAATTGCAACTTGGGGCAAAAATTCTTCCTATAGATAAAAATTATGTAGTCCAGTTAAACTCAGTGTGTATTCTTACATGCTGCATGAAGCGACAGGTCTGTGAGGGAGGGTTACAATGATCTGGATCTCATGATTTTGTAGCTAAGTCCCACTGGCCAGCCAGCAATCTGATTATGTAAGATCATTTGGGTCACATCATGGCTCAACAGTCAGGTTATTTCACAATCCCAAATAAAAGTAAGACAGGACAGAAGAGAGAGACTGAAAGGAAGGCAAAGGGAAAGCAGGAGATGTGCACTGTCAAAGGACTGATTACATAGGTTTCCACACGAGAACGACACAAAACAAACTCCAAGGCAGCTTCCTGCACGCTGGGTGGTGGCATCTCTCCCCAGATAAGCAACCATGAGGCTGTGCCTCCCCTGAGAAACTCTGACAACTTCATCAACCACAAGTAAGGGAGCCCTGGAGGTTAACCCTGAAAGCTCCCTGTTGGAACTTGCATGTATGACACCACTGCCTATTTGTTGTTCCTTAGGACAGTAAAATGTGTCTATGCAAACCCAGGTCTGTTGCCATTACAGATCTGATTTAAACAAGCTCTGTCAGTTTGAGGATGGAAGAAATCCCAGAAACCTCCTGGCAGCTTGTTTGCTGTCTTTCCATGTGTTAATATAATATGCAGATTAGAAACTATTGCATTTAAACATCTTAGAAAAAACAATTGGATCTTGAGCACAGCACAACTGCCTCAGGAATGCCAGATTTTATTACAAGAGGAATGAAAAGGAACAGACTGGAGACCCCATCACAGGCAGGTACGGCTTTAAAGGAGACTATCTGATAAGCTTCTGGTTGAGTGCTGCTGCTGCTGCTGGATCTAACTGTGAATTCCCATGTGATTGGCAGAGATGGCAGCTGCAGTCAAAGTTCAGAGCAATGCAGTTCCTCCTAGTGAAATCTGAAAAAGTTGCTGATGAAGGATTTTTGCTCCATCTTGCTTTTTTCTTTTTAAACACTAAGCTACAGATGTACCATATGCACCAGACTGCAAGATACTAAATCAGGAGCCACTGTCAATGTTCTAGATTAGAAGTCTGATGAGCCAGAGAGGACACAGTGGCTTCAAATACAGACTCCGTGGGACCATAGACCAATTGCTCTCCCCTCAAGCTTCAGCTATAAGTCTCAACACCACTTCAGTGGTTCCAAATCATTAACAAATCTATCCTCATAAACAATTAGTCAGTGGGAACCTCTCCCTTTGAAGGCCATCCTCATCAGACCTTTCTATCAACTACCATACTTGCCAGATTTGTGTGCAACAAATGCCATCTTGTTTTGGTATTCTAGGTTTCCCTGTTGACTGAATTTAGACACAGATTTCTCCCATTCAAGTTACACAGACTTAAGTGAAACATAGGATAATGCTTAGAACAGAATAGGAAAATGCCTTGCTTCACTCAATTCCCTTCAAAACAGTGCTGAAAGTACTGGCTACAGCTACAGACGTTAACATTGTTCTTTGATGGGTAACCCCCAGAGCTCAGGTTTCTGCAGAAAGAGCTGAAAAATTCTAGAAGTGTTTCCCTCTGAATCAGTAATAACGCAATACCTTTGCGTGGAAATACCCTGCTGCAGTAAGCAAATGGGGTAACTTGGTATCAGTCAGTTCTCTAACCTTAATCTATATTGATTGCAATTACTAGAGGCTGCAGTGTCACTGGAGAGGACACCCATGGAACAGATGAAAAGTGAGGGCTTTCCCAACGTGTTTTTTAAAAATCTCATGAGCAACAAAGTTAGTTCAGATATCCTGGCTGCTTCACAACATCAGTAATTATTTCCTTTGAAATTTCAGTCAAATGGGAAGTTTTTCTTCATTCCTGTCGTTAACTGCATAAGTTGAGTTAGTGTACTGTTAAATGACAAAACATCAGTTGCAAGCTAAATAAATCCTTCTGTCCACACAATTCTGAAAGCACTTCGGGGTCCTTTAAGATGAAAGATGCTTAAGAACAATTGTGGTATGTCCATTAAGGCATAGTTGCAATGAATACTGCAATCTTTTCATTTATTCAATAATAAATTGATTTCTTCCCTGGAGCTGATTTTCCCTTGTGCCAGGGCCAGTCTCTGATTTCCTTCCTTGATGTAGCAGTAAAAGATTAAATTGCTCTTGCTGCTCAGCTCCCAGGCACACAAGTTCTCTAAGGATCAGATTTTAACATTTTATCATTTGGTTCAATGGTCTATCTCCGTAACGTCTGCTTAACTGGTGGAGCCCCAAGACTGTACTCCCCTAGTTCAGCTCTAGAAGTAACTTCTTATTTCTTTTAACATCTCAGGGGTCTATGGAGCAATTCTCAGGTCTCCACTGGTGAGTAGAGGTTAATCTAATAGCTATGATACAGTGACAAGTTGTTAACCAACATAAAACAAAAGAAAATAGCATTATCACACCCACCTTATTTCAACACAAGAAAGAACTCTGAAGCATAAAGGAGTTCAAATACAGCGGTCAAGGAAATTTTTCCCCCTCATTTAATCTGTACGATAGTAACCTCCTTCCCAATCCTTTCTTCAGAGCTTCATAATATGGTAATTTTTCTGGGCTTCCTTCCCTCCTGATCCTTAACCCCAGATTCCCACAAGTGGCCCTTTCACAGGGGACACCTCTCATTTTAGGCACACCCTGCAGCAGCACACACCCCACCCTGCACAGGAGATGCACAGGGAGCCAGGAGAGTCCTACAGGGAGAGAGGCAGGTCCTGGGCACAGCTTGTAGGCATGAAAGGAGTCACTCTCATATTTAGATTAGACAAGGGGCTCTCTTCTCCAATATAGCCTGTTGTGCAGGCTATGAGACACCTAAGAAAACCATGTACATCAGAGCCAGCTGCCACGTGGAGCAGTGACCAGTCACCTGCTGCAGGAGGGACTGCGCACTTCACTCATATGCATCAAGGCTGTGCCAGGCCTCAGCAGTGCCACTCCACTCTGCAAGCTTGTGGTCTGAAGGGCATTGAACACCAAGAAAGGAAGTTACACTGAGTATCAAGAAGTACTGGTCTTGGGCTTCAAGTGTCATTCCAAGATATGGGCAATCCAACCTTTATCAGTGCTACAACACAAGAGTCACTACATGGAAGAGTCACTACAAAGTGGTTGTTGGTTTGGTTTGGGTTTGTTTTTTTTTATTTCCCCCTCTCTTATTGGTCTCTTATTCATCCTCTTATATCCCACTGAATATACCATCCCTTTCCTTGGAAAAAGTCCTCTCTGTCCATAAAAAGTTTGCAAGAGACAGGGAAACTGCTGGGCAGCTTGTGTATAGAAGGTGGACACAATACTACCCCTGCTTTTAAATGCACAAAACATTTCAACCTCACAGAAAGCAGCAGTGCCTGTTTTTGCCTGTGCAGGCAAACAGTAGGAATGGCCTAGCCACTATGGCACAAGCATCTCCAAAAAAAAAAAATCAGTGAAGACCTACTATGTTGATAAGCTCTTTCTGTCCCATTCACTCACAAATGGCAGGAGATCTGCTGGGGTGCTCCAAACAGATGGGTTGTGTTCCTAAAGGGCACAAAGGCAACAGCATATCTCCTGCTTTCCCAATTCCCCAATAGGCACCATCCCTGCTTCCTGACAAGGAACCTTGCCTAAAAGGCATGACAGACTGGTTGGTGTGAGTGCCCTTGAAGTACCTGGCAGAGTTCACATACTCACCCTCAGTCAATGCTTAACCAAGCTGCACACACTTAGCCATTTAAACTTGTCTCATCAGTTGCTCCATCTGGTCCCCTAGGCAGCATAATGAAAGGCTGCCATCTTGACTTTATTTCTCAGGCATTGCACTGGCATGACCTCTCATTCCTGGGAAACACAAGGCCTTTATGGACCTACAGGATGGGCACACCTAGGCAGCAGTCCCAAGCTTAGGTACAGATATTTATGTACCATCAGGCTGCACCAAGGCAACTAAAAACCAAGGACATACATTAGCGACTACTGGAAAATGGTAATTCAGCAATAAAATACAACGTTGTCTTTTAAAATATGTATCAGAAGTGATTTAAAAGAGTTGATGGAGCGTGACTTACCTTGCTATCTGAATTCGATGCACAGGGTAAATTAGTGTTACTGGGGGGGAAGACGAGGGGCTAAATTATCCCCTCTGATAGCTCCTGAACAATGCATTTTGCCTGGTTGAGCTACTGATGCCTCAGAAGGGGGTCTAGGTGCCTCATTCCTCAATATATAGCTTAAACTCACATAAATTTCTCTAGTAGGCTACCATGAAAGTAGCATCCAAACTTCAGTTCCCTCTCTGTAATCTTGCATTCTCTCAAATGAGACTCTCAGAAGTGCAGAACTGAATGGGCAGCTAGCCCACCTCTGCAAAACGCACTCTGGCTCCATGTGTGTGCACGTGGGAAGATGCTCACAGTACGCAGCCGTTTATTCCTTACCTGGGCTCTTCCTGGTGTGACATTACCAGGCATAGCTACTGCATGCACTGGAATACAGTAGAGCGCCCTAAATTATCTCTGAACAGAATGGGACTTCTACATGGCACAGTGTGACATCTTGTGGAGATACCAAGCTGGGACTAGAAATAGATTGTGGCATTGCTGTAGTCTTCCACCTGAGCTAAATCTGTTTTGAACGCAGTTGGCTAGCTCTTTGAAGGGACAATGTCGCATGGATGTGGATTATATTGCCTTCAAGTCCTCAACTAGTTTGCTCCTCTATCTGACCCTTGCTCCTTAGCATGACATACACATTCACTGAGTCAACTGACACTCTCAGAGCAGCACCCCTTTGCATCCCATCCTACCTGAGCACTGGAGTCAACACTGACTTGTAAAGTAAGAATGCTTTGAGTAATTCAGTGAGGCACTTCACACAACCACTAGACCCACGCAAATAAGTGGAGAAGACTGATTTGACCACTTAACTGATACTCTCAGTACCAGCCCCTCTGGCCTACTCACATTGGCTTTGCCAGTTATTTCATCCCAGTTTCAGATGGATTAAGCAGCTGACTCCTTAGTAACATAACAAGTCTCATGGCTTGCAAAGGGTTTTTTGGTATTTAAATGTATATTTCTGTGTTCAGTTTCCTATTATTACACCTCATTACATCCTTCCAAGCCTTCAGCAACTTAATCAAAACATCTTTTTGTAATATTTAGAATTTCCTTAAAGGTCTCCCAACAAATAGTCCCCTTCCTTGCCCACAGTATCTAGCAGCTCCATATCCTCTGGTGATCTGGCTAAGGAAAACCAGTTCCTGGAAGAGTGTAATACATACCCTCTCTATTCATATCTCTTCCCCCAGAAAGAGGAAATGGCTCACTTGTAAAGTTCTAGGCTGAAATCCATTGGAAGACAGTCAAAACAGATTTCTCATTCTGTTGCCACTGTAAATAAGAAACTGGCAGTACCACATAAAGGACTCAGAAGACTGAACTAATGATGCTGTCTTCTTCCCAGAGACCATGCCACAGGGAGACACAAAAAAAGGAAAAGGCAACACATTTGGTCTTTCAGCCAGGTGATAACTCAATTCATCTTGTGAGTGGTCAAAATGAACCAAGTTTGTCTAGCCACAAAGGGATGAACACTCCATCCCAAATCTCCGCACCAGCTCTCTATAAAATTCGAATTTTGCCTGGCTGTACAGAGCTTTCATATCCTTGCTGCTCAGAGATGGAACAGCAGAGGAAGACTGTTCCTTCTTGTAGCAGGTGCCTTGTTGCATTAGCTGTAGCAAGTTTCAGTCCCTACAGGAATACAGCTTCCTCCCTCCCCATCGGGAGGATTAACACTTGTGCTCTCTACAAGCAACTGCTTGTCTTGCAACTCTAAAATAAGCACCTTTGAGGCACCTACAGGATACACATTGCCTCTGTTCCCTGCACTCTTGTCAAGCTCTTGGGCTGATGCAAGCTGTCAGCCACACAATCCTGCAGCAGAGGAGGGAGCAACGCCAGTGCTCTCCATGGAGAGAGCAGGCTTGCTGTAATTGCTTCTAAAAGCAAATTCCACTAGGTCCACAGAAGGGCAGAGACAGGCACGTGTCTATACATACTCACACAGAGGATCTCTTATTCCTTTCCGCTTCTCCTGTGCAAGCTTACTGACCTCCTGCAGTATTAATGAATTCCTCTGTCACCTCCTTGCTCTGACATCTGCTCAGGAGAACGGATGAGTAAGCAGGTAATCCAATTGGGCAGGAGCAAAGCATTGAGCCAATTCTCCCGCACAACTGTGTTACCCTACTGCTCTTTGGCACTGCCTGTCCCTAAAGGCCCAGTACTCCAAGAAAAGCTTTTGGGCTTCCTGCCCTGAGGATGGCTGAAGAGACCCGCTCCACCTCCAGCTTATCTTACTGCTTCTGTAAGTATGACATAAAAGGCTGACTTCTCATTTTCCAAGATTCCAACACTGAGAAAGCAAAAATGAAACCTTGGTTTCTCTTCATCTCCGCCTCACTTTCTGTAAAGCAAATTAAGATAAACGATTGCTCCCTCCCCACAGAAAATCAGACCAGACAGGTCAAGAAAACTTCTAGACAGTAGAAGCAAATCAGATCCAAATCAAACACTTTCAGTAAAGCAAATTCTCAGGTACCCTTTAGAAAGTTAAAACAGGCAGTAATACTAGATGGTTGGGAATTAAGGACAGAAAATGTCCATAAGGTTAATCCAGTTTATGTCAGGGCTAGGGCAGGATTGGTCCATACAAGTTACTGACCAGCACTTCTCTCTAGGCTTGATTTTAAAGGCAAACAACTGAACTTTTATTGATTCCCTTCCAAGATGCATTTAGATTCAATCAGTATAAAAATTAAGACAATTCTCACTGATATTCAGATGAATTCTTCTTTGTCCAGGCAATCCTGTTACCAATACTTCATTTTCAGTTGCACAAAAAAAAAAATCATTTTCTTCCCCGGTTTATGCACTTTTTAGGATGCCTGTTTGCCTTTCCCTGTTTTACAGGCTTTCAGTGGAAGACCTCATTGTAGGAAGAGCAGAGACAACCTCTCCCACCTCCACCATCTCCCATTCATACCTTATCACTAAAGGATCTGCTAAAAAATGCAGGCTCAAGAGTTTCAAGGAAAAAAAGCAAGAATGCAGACAGCCTTTTTTGTTCACTGTGGGAATGCGTTCATCTCTGCTTGGCTCAAAATAGTATCTGACAAGAGTGAATCACATGAGTTCTGAAAAACTCACAAGAAATAAGCAAAGAAATCTATAGCTGCCTCAGTAGCTTCCTCAATCTTACTCCCTGCCTGTCTTCTTATTGACTTCTGCGGCCTGCATGGACAATTTGTAGCTACCTGTCTGCTTTCTCCTCCATAAAGGTAACTACCAAAATAAGAGAGGAGGGGGGAGAAGGTGAAGCAGTGAATTACTGTGAGGACCTCCAGCACTGCCTCTTGCTGGGAGGGATAAAGAGGGGTCAATGAGGAAATACACAGCACAAAATTCTCTTGCTTTCATGAGAAGCCACTGAGCTAACCCAATATGAATAGAAACCATAGAATAGATTTTATCTCACTTATATAAATGCCTAAAACATCCCAAAATACCTTCATCAGTCCAGGCCCGGAAAAGAGAGGGAAAGAGTAATAAAAAAAAAAAAAAAAAATAAAAATACACCCAGAAAACGGAAAA
>NW_008795405.1:3766946-3774015 GCF_000699145.1 Aptenodytes forsteri | reverse complement strand
AGAGTAATAAAAAAAATAAAAAAAAATAAAAATACACCCAGAAAACAGCAAGACCCAAGTTCAAGTCCTGAAGCTTATGCCCTAGCTAATCCTGAAAGAGGAGACAAAATTGCATAGCCTGTGTACCCAGGATACCACTAACCTCCAGGGGTTGGGTATGGAAGGAAGAAGATAATATCTACCTTCAGCGCAGATTAGTCTCCGTTCTTCTGTTAACTTACACTTTCAACAACTTTTTGTCCGCTACTTTTCTTGCTCCAGTCTTCCCTCTATTCCCCTAATGTAGGAATTATACCTAGTGACACTCTTACATGTAACTAAACACACCAACCCAGAAATGAGACATTAGTTGCATTTTTATGAATAGGGGGTCCAAGGACTGAAACCAAGCGATAAGCAAAAACACATTGGAAAGGCTATACCCATGTAATTCCAAGCCACAAAAGGGTTGGTTTGAATTTAGCTCCCATTTTTTTTCAAGTCAAAGAGAAAAGATATACATATGTTCTCTCCAAGCATCTGACTTTTTTTCCCCTCTATCATTTTCCTTCCCCTGACCTTTTCTATTTTCTGTTGCTTTAAACTTCCCTCCTTGTGGATGATCCTATGTCGTTGAAGAGCTGTACTTGACTTGTGAAGGAAAACAGAGAAAAGCATCAGCTTTTGTGTGTATATATACACATATGTGTATTTATATATACATACGCATCTTTCTCTACATAAGTGCATATATGAAAACCCACCACACTTAAGAACTAATCAAGGAATTACTATATATTTTTATGTAGATATACATAAATATACACACACTCACACCCCTTTGCATATAGATTTAGTATTGATCGCAATGAGAATGACAAAGTGGCAGGAGGGAGCAGCTAGGACAACAGTCTTCTCGGGACCATAGCTGTAGCTACAGGGGAGGTGCCATGCGTTATGCACACAGACAGCCCTAGTCCCTTACTGGAGCACACAGCACTTCCAGCCCTCTATATGCCTATGAGTTTCTGCTTGGTGGAAACCAAACCACACAGAGAGAAGGCTGCTCACCCTGGCCTCAGCCCAGCATGCAGTCAGCAAGCGCCCCATGGTCACATCCGGACCTGAAAGCTGGAAAGCGCCTCCAGGTTTACGGTTTAAATGCCCACAAGGGGTAAGGAGAGAAAAAAAAAAAGAAAGCAAATGTTAGAAATTATTAGAAAAGGATATCTGCCAAAACAGAGAGCATCATTATACCACTGGATAGGTTTTTAAAGGAAAAAGGTGAAACACAAACATTCTGAGCAGTAGTACTACAGAACTGTTTGATCACACAGATTTTAAATTCAGCCAGTGTAGAGCTATGAAAGAAAACCAAACAACCATAGTACTATAATGTTAAATTTGTTCAAATTTCTCAAAAGCCAGAAGGAAGGCTACAAGTAAAATTTCTTAGAAAGCATGCTTGAAACCCATTCAGAAAGTCTTCTAAAATTTCTCAGTTTAACACATCTTTGACATGCACAAAAAAATTCCCTCATGGAAGCTTAAAATATATGTAGTTTGTTCCTCATTTGACAACTTAAGAGTCTGCAGGTTATTTTCTTAGTGTTATGGAGGATTTTTTTAAAGTTATATATGTTACATGCCAAACATACTGATTTTTTAATACAGTAATGCTCCTTTTTTAACTTGGTTTTGTTAGACAGATAAGTAAAGCCTTACATGGTTCAAGCCTGCAATCATGACCAAATCTCCACACTTCCATTGTAAACAAACAAGTCTCCTTAAAAGCCAAAACAAACAGGTTGTGTCCAACTCTTCCACAAAAGTCATAACACAATTATTATGTTTGTCATAACAAATTTGGGTTTTGCTGTGTCATTTATAACTAATTTTTCTACAAGCAGAGAGAAAAGTAAAAAAAAAAAGACGACCTGAGTTTCAAAATAAGGATACCTTTGCTACAGAAAGACGTATTGAAATGGGAAGTCTTCCTACAGAATATGGTGGAAATTCCATTGCTCGAGTCACCCGAGATAGGATCAGCAAGCCCCCATACAGACTAGGCATGACTGGGTGAATGGCAAGCTCAGCCTTACTAAGTGTCTTCTGTTCATATCTACAGCAGTACGAAGCATCTGTCTTCCCCCAAGCAGCACAGGGGAGGGAGGAATCTTTTTTGCATAGAGAATCATCTTGAGCAACACACTGTAGTCAAATTAAGTCAATGAGTCACACCATAACACCAAGAAAAATCAGACACTTTTTTCTACAATAACCTTGATTCCATTCATGCAAGAGCAAATGTTCCTAGAAGAAGTTGAAACCCTGGATATGGGGGAGGGAGAAGAAATAAACCACATAGGATTTATTGGTTTGATACACTGGCACACACTTTCACTCATCCAGTCCTCCAGAATCCATCAAAGCAACTTAAGAAGGCGAGAACAAGTCACCAGTCTCATCTTGCAAACTAAAACACCCAATGAGCATCTCCTTTGCTGTGCAACTACAGCACACTGAAAATGCATCCCTGCAGCATCCACCCAGAGGCACTACTTAATAAAACTGTTTTTACATATCAACCAGACAATTGCTTAACAGATATCTTGGTAGTAGGATCTTCTCACCTGTAAGGAAACTTGAGATGAGAAGACTACTCTAAGTTACTTGGAGGGAAATGTAAAGTAACCGAAACAAAAAAAGGCAGTTGCTCTTTTTTTTTTTTTTTTTGGGGCCTCCCCCAGCCATTAGACTGATCCCAGAGCTTTGACGGGCTAAGACTAATGCTTTGGAAAAGGGAATACCAGTGGGAGGATTCAGCAGCAGCCAAAGAGGTAGTCAAACCAGCAGATAATAAACCTGTTATGAGCAAGCTTTTAAATCAGGTACTTGATAGAACATACAATTATAGGAATATTCAATCCAAAGGTCTCAAGA
The DNA here is from genome assembly GCF_000699145.1 of Aptenodytes forsteri. Lineage (NCBI taxonomy): Eukaryota > Metazoa > Chordata > Aves > Sphenisciformes > Spheniscidae > Aptenodytes > Aptenodytes forsteri. Next base: position 3,771,093 of record NW_008795405.1, on the reverse strand, counting down.
GTCACCTAATTCACATGATGGATGGAAGAGAAATTCCCTCTTCCCAGTACAACACTCTGCGCACTGGATGACAATAACTTTCCTCTGAGCAATGTTCCTAGGTCAGTGCTGCCGATCATCCACAAATGTCATTGTCTCACCCAGATGTCAGCCTGGGGTCTGATACTGTGGAAAAACCTCAGCAAGGAGCTTGTACGATAGCCAATAAATCAAAGAGCCCATTCAACACCTATGTGCACACATACACACACAGCCCATTTCTTACAAGTCAAAAAGCATTAGATAATTTTGTGACCACAGAGCTGCTTTGGGTCTTGTTTTAAATTGGACTCTCGTAACTCTAAGAGCTTATAAACCATACCCTAATTCCTCACGGCCAGCCAGGTGCTTAAATAAGGGTCAGGCTGGCATGTAAAATGCTGCATAAGTCCATCACCAGCACCCCAGAGCTGTTCAGTTCCCTCAGACGAGAGCTGGACTGAAACCGATTTGAGTGCCCTAGAAGTGAAAGGTCTTGCATTTGGTTCACAGATCTCATTATTGCAACCTTAACACTTTCCTTTCTCTCTTTAAAGTATTTTATATGAAACAGCATAACATGGTCTCTACCTCCCATCCTTACAATTTTTCTCCTCCTTTGATCTAGGCAGGAGAAAGTAAGATAATTATATTTTTATTCAAGACAAAGAAAATCTCCATTTCCAATAAAGAATGGCTCCTTTAAAGAAAGATAGCTGGATAATGGTTGGAAAGCAAAATGGAGGGAGACAGAGATGGTGGCCATAACGCCACAAATCCACTGCTACTGTATTATGTTTGATTCTCAGAATGGAATACCTTGCCTGAAAATTGCTTTTTTTCCCCTCTTTCTTTTGCTTCTCTTCTAGTTCCTATAATTTTAGCATAGGAAAGAAAAAAAATTTTAAAGTTTGCTTCCAAAGTTATTCTGAATTATTGATCCATCACTTCTTATACTCCTCTCGGATAATTAAGGGTATATCGGCAATATACATGTGACCTAAATCCTGTAATTCCTTAAATTCTGTATCTTGAAAATCTCTATAGAGCTGAAGATGCAATTATAGGGCTGCATACCAACAAGACAGGGAAAGAAATTAAAAAAAGAGAGCTGATATCAGAAGAGACTTTCATAGCACAAGGAAAGTTTGTGTGACGCAGGACAATTGGTTCAGATAAAACAGAGATCTTGTTTGGCTTTTGCTCACACAATCACCAGATTACATGGAAGCTCTGCAGCTTTTCTGCTACTTAGAGAAAGCAATAGCTGGAGAATTTTAAAACAAAAAGCACATAACCCTACAATGAATTATTGAAGGAATGGAAGCCATGAAGTTATTTGTCCAAACATAGGGCTTGACTGTGTTTCTTCTTGTGCCCTGGAAGGCAAGCCCAAGTCTAGCAATATGCTGCAGGCTGACCTCCTGATGGCTATGGAAGAGCTAGTCCCAGACTTCTGCATGCTCTGAGGCTTGGCAAGTCAGGCCTTGGCATCTCACCGGAGACAGGAACTGCACTGATGTAGATGATGTATCAGAAAAGGAAGGACCAAATTGTAATAGTAATGGACTTCGTGACAAAGACGGCAGCAACAAGATGTGGATGAAGGGGATAGGAAATTGTCTGGCGTTACATTTAATAGTATATTACCAAGACCTGGCTGCCTATCCCGTAATGGCTTCTTCCCTGCTTCTGTTCATTTTACCATTGACAAGCATGTGAAGCAGCCTCTTCACTTGTCCATCACCAGTAAAAGTGGGACTTGCAACCTGACCAATTCCAAAAGAAAAGAGCTGGGGGTTTCCATCAGAAAGGCAAAGACCAGAAGCATGGCCACACCTCCAGCCAAATACCATACACCCCATCCCTAGATTCATCCTATGGGTGCCAGGTTTATTTCCAATTCCCACTGTCAGCTCCCTATGTGTGGATCATCTTCTCATTCTGGTTGTGTACAGCACCGAGCTCTCATCCATGCATGACACCCTCAGCTGCACCTGCAATACTAAACAATATTTCATCCAAAATGCCTGGTTCTTAACAAAAAATGTTTCAAGTTCTCCTGTGCTAGCAGCAGTAGGAGCATGAGGGACACAGCAGAACCAACACAGTGGGCTCTGGCTAGATGAGCCAGAAGCAGCAAGGCAGGACAACCCTAGCACTCCTTTAAAACAGCACTCACACCATTACCAGTTTATTTGTGTCAGGAGTACATCTGACCCACTGACACATTCAAAATAAGAGCAAGAAATATTATTCCTATGTGACTGTAGATGGTTCCTTTCCCTGCCCACCCCACACCTTATCAATTCAACTGGAGATAGTATTCATTCGTGAAGCTGAGCAGAAAAAAGATAGGCAAGCAATTTATCTGCTAAAAGCACGGGATGATAAAAGGAACTGCTCAAATTCAACACATCATTGATAACAATTTTCACAATTGAAAAGCATTCACCCTATCCCCAATGTTTTAGCTTGTCCAAAAAACTCACCAAAAAAAATGCAGGGTTTGGAGAACTACATACATGATATACTGTATGGCTAAGTAACTCTCAATTTAAAACATTTCAGTGGGCTCTCTGCATAACCTAAGAAGGTCTTCAGTCCAAAACAGACCAAAATGAAACAGTCTCAGCTTGCAAAATGTTTACATTAAAATGTTGCATAATAGGAAGTGCCAGATTGGTGAACCAACAAGCATAAGAAATCTGTAACACTGAAAATAACAGCTCTGGCTGAAAATCTACTCATAAGATGCTGTGCTTTTTACTGCTAAGGTGGGAGACATCTCTCAGACGACTGCATACCACTGGCAGTTCAGGACAGATCTTTGCCTGCTAATCTTGCCTGTTAGATTATTTGGATACAGGAAGAACTATGATCTCTAAAGATTTTTTGCTGTGTGTCATTAAGAGCCGAGCCCAAAGCCTAGTGAAGTTATGATGATAATGGGTGCTGAATTACACATACATTCACTTAAACAAACAAACAGAACAGTCCTAAATCAAATCTCGCCTCAGCCTTCACAATACTTGAATGCATCATGGTTTAACTTAAGCAAATTTAAATATATTCCTTTCTAAAGGAAATTAAATATTCAAATTATACTTACCTATATACTTCAGAACAAAATTTACAACCTCAAGAAAACTTCAAAATAAACACACTGCTTCCTAAGATGGAAAATTCTTAATACCACTGCACTAAAAAAAAAAACGTGATTTATCATGTTGCAGAAGTTTTGAGAAGAAATTCCTTTTTTAAAAAAAGATCACACATACAGATGACACAGTGATTGTTCTGTGCTATTTATTTTGATATAAAATCCACTCTTTTGTGCTGTCCAAATATTTTCCAAGTGTCACAGACTTCTGAACTGACACTAAGCAAGTCCATCAAAGAAACTGAGAGGGAGCAAACTACGCTTTGGCAACTGAGTACATCACGATAGCATCTTAACCAACTTCTCACTACTTCCTTCTCACTCTCAACAACACAAAACTCAACTCCTGACTTCTATAATGACAGGTAATACCCCACCGGCACTAGAAGAAATCTTTGCTTTACTTAAAACTAACGTTTCACCCAGCCTCTCACTATCACAAATTTTTCCATGAAGAAAGAATCACCCCCACCCACTCCCCCTGCCAAAAACAAAGCAGCAGCAAATCAACGCGGACAAGAATTTTTCAAAATCCGTTAATCCATTATTAGAAGTATTATGGTATCTTGCTGTTGCAGTGATCTGCAAGGGGCCCTCCCACACAATCTCATCAGTCTTTTTCATCATCTGCTATTAATATAATAATTATATGTACCCGGGCAGAGGTGCACATACTGTTATTCTCTCATCTGAAAGAACTATTTCAGAACCATCACCTTTGAAAAAAATTTGAAGGAGAAAGTTTCTTTTGATTCCTTATCACAAGAAATCCATTTTAAAAGGTTAGGTGGCTTTTCTTTTGTTTTTAAGTTGACTGTTATACAGGTCCAGTTCCAACACTGGTGCAATTACAATTATGTACTTTATTTAGACTAGATATAAGGAAGAAATTGTTTACGCTGAGGGTGGTGAAACACACAGGTTGCCCAGAGAGGTGGTGGATGCCCCATCCCTGGAAACATTCAA
>NW_008795405.1:3759607-3766465 GCF_000699145.1 Aptenodytes forsteri | reverse complement strand
GGGGCTCTGAGCAACCTGATCTAGTTGAAGATGTCCCTGCCCACGGCAGGGGGGTTGGCCTAGATGACCTTTAGAGGTCCCTTCCAACCCAAACTATTTTATGATTCTATGATTTTTGGCAGTGAGGAAACAGGGAGGCAATTTCAGATTGTGGGATACACTTCTTCAGAGCGGGTCTTTCTGCTAAAGTGCTCAGCAGTGTGAAGGCCAACAGTGCTGACCACTAAACTGAATCATTTTAAGTTCAGCCACTGGTCACATGAGCCAGGCAGTCCCATTCTTCTGAAAATGGCTCTTTCAGTCAGGCTGCAGGCACAGGCAGACATAATTTTGTTAGTTCTTTTCAGGTAGTGTTTTTAAGGTCACCATCTCTAACAGAAGATCTAGGAAAACATCAGCTAAATTTTCAGATGGTGCAATCAAGGCAGACTGGGTTATACCAATTCACGTAAGATGAGGAGCAAGGCAGTTTTGCTAGTGCAAGAGCACTAATTCTGCATTCAAGGTATGGGACACACAATGTCTAGACTGCTGTTCTTCTAACATGTTCTACCTCTCACAGTAGCAGCTGCCCTTCCACCCCACCAGCCAGCATATGAAGCTTTCAGTCTGCTCCAGCTGGCAGGATGGTTAGAGATCCTACTCTCAAGCTCTAAACCCAAACCAGCAGAATTTCACAGAAAGCCAAAAAATCACTCAGATTTAGGCAGTCATCAACATTTTTTCCCAGTTTTTTTTGTGAGCCAGGGCAGGGAGACAAGGGTTCCCACAAAGGAGGTGGTTTTCCTCTGGCACAGAGCCTCCAAAGTCTTACCACTTCTATGGGCAACAGCATTACCAGTATGACAAAATACCCTTCGTGTGCTTTTCAGTGTGGCCACTTCCATCTGAGCACAGAACACATACCCTCCATTTCCTAGGTTTTACATAAGCTGTGGGCTGCTAGGAACCTAATAACTGTGTGTTTTCAGTTTTGTTTGCTTTTAATCCTGATGGAATTTTCTGGTCATGGCTCATGAAGTTCTTCAAAAGCATGTGAAGTAAAATATGTCTCAGTGCATTGTTATGGCAGCTCAAATATTCGAAGTTACCAGAAACTAAATATCTATTTGTTAACTTACAGTGCTATTATTTTTGACCAGAATATGACTGCATTCTCTTCCACTCAAGTCACTCATTTTACTTTTTGATCCCAAAACAGCCAAGACAAGGGAAGGAAGAGGGTTGTCTGCACACTTTATCACAAAGAACTGTACAAACCTTCCATGCCCAATGATAATTAAGGTAGGGTTGTAGACATGCAAGTCCATCAACATCCCCAGTTCTGTTGGTCACAAGACCTTCTCTCTTGGAATAACACAAGTGGATCAAAATGCACATAGCAGCCAAAGCAAAGTAAAAGGAGTTTGGATTTCTGTGTTCTGCTCCAAACTCTGTCGTAGTTGTTTAGTGACAGTAGGCAAGTCACTAAGTCCAATATTTAAATTTTTACTGTTTTCAAATGGCTTCATTTTGTGTTTCTGACTTGAACCACATTAGCCCTAAAGCTTAGAGGTATTAATTAGCCACATAATCCAGCAACTGAGGCTGGAAGTGTGATTGCTCAGTCACCACACAAAACTCCCAAAGAAGCTCCACCGGTCATGTCACAACAAAGATGCAGGTTTGCAGCTACTTTTGACAGCTCTTAAATCTCTCCATGCTTCGGATTCCCACCTCCAAGAAGGGCCAGTGACACCCACAGTGCTAGCTGTACTCATTGAATCGCATTTCCTTAAAGGGGTGGAAGAGCCAAGAGTCTTCCTCTCCTGTTTATATACTGAACCATAATCCAGGGCTAAGAATATCTGCTAGTTCAGATTAATTCCTATGTAACAAGGCCTACCCCTACTCGCCCTAAGTCACTCTTCTAATTAAAGTGAAACACACCATAACTATACACAATTGTAACATCATTCAGCTTTCTAGTTAGTAACTACTGCTGCTTTTCTTTTATTTCTGTCCCCACTTCATTCTGACTTTTCTTTGCTGCAAAATAATATAGTGCATCTTTCCATGCATTTGTTGCAGTGTCTTTTTTTATTCTCTCACCTTACCACTTCATTTCTTTCTGTCCACCATATTCTTTTTCCACTTCTAAATCTATCCCTAGCCACTTCACTAAATATCTCTTCATGCCAACTTTTCCTACTTGCTTATACCAGAGACTCACTCAACCATCATTCTCTGCAACCTCATGCGTCACTCAAAGCTTGAGAAGTTTACCAACACCTTATGACTAGGAAACTAAATTTCAATTCAGTGCTCTGATGGAAATGTAAGACCTGATTAAAAAGGAAAGGAAAGAGTGCTTAGATTTCTGCAAGACACTTTCATGAGAAAGTGTCCAAGAACCTCTCAAACATTTCTCAGGAGATTTCCATGCCCGTTTTCCTAGCCCAAGAACACCACACTTAAAAATCAAGTTGAAGATCCCAAACCCTCTGAACTTCAGCCATGATTGAACTGCAAGTGTCTGGAAGAAGGCAGATGCTCAGGGAAGTCCTTCCAGCTCTATAGGTCCCTGCTGCAATCCTTCTGTAGCTGTCACCACTTTAAAAGTTTTCACTGCTTAATTTCACTTCATTCAGAAATAACAAAACAACCAAGAACAACCAAAAAAGCAAAACTAAACTTTAAATGCAGCCATATTTCAAAAACCTATTGAGTTTTGTTAAGCTACAAACATTAAGTAGCAAACATCATCCTGGCTCTGTAAGCTGCCAATCTTGATTTTATCAAGGACAGCTAGCTTGCTTTCTTTAGTTTTTCAGGTAGGCAATTCAACACAGGCAGGTAGCCCATTCCTTTCTCTTATCACTCCTATTCAGCCAGTTCTGCAGGAGTTGGGGACTATCTCATTTTCAGATTCCCTGCACATTCATTCTCCCATTCTCTCACACTGCAATTCTTTCAAAACTGGATTACCAAGTGAATAGTATTTATCTTGAGTGATCTTCCAAGAGGAAGCACAATGTAGGCTCCTTCTCCATTAACTATTCTTGCTGTCTTATTCTGTGCATTAAAAGGTAACCAAATCATTTTGTCCCTCTCTGAAAAGGGAATTTCACTGCTGAATTTAAAATTCAGGCCATACACAGTCTGCTCACACAGGCCTTTCAGAGAGGCAACATTTCTAAAAACATAAAAAGTAACTCTTTCTCTGTTTTCCCTTCACATTGATTACCCATGACTACTGGACTTCGAGTCCTCAACTACTACAAATCCCACTGAGGAAACAATCAAATGTTTTTACTAGGGAGAATTTTGCTGCTGCTTGTCCAAGATTGTGACCCATGTCAGTTCTAGAAAGAACACAGAATAGACTGGAGGGAAAGCATTACCAAAGAGATATATAGGAGTAGGTAGGGATGAACAGAAACCAAGTATTTCTATAGCAACTGAGCTATGCTCTGAGAATTTGTTCCAAAGATCTAGTTACACAATGGCGATTTATGGGCAACACTGTTTTAACATGCTAAACAGTTGGCCATAATTACATCTAATGGTAGAGAGTCACACAGGTTATATAGTTACTGTGCTTGTAAACAGAGATAATAGTTTGGAACAAAAAATAATAATAAAAAAGAATAAGAACTAGGAGTTAGATCGATACACACCACATCAATTTCATTCATGATGCAAGTTACATCTAGGCTTGTCTTTCTAGAGCTCAAATGGCACCAGGCTGCCATCACAACAGTCTTTCTAGTACAAGAAAACCAAAAGCTAAGCTTAAGTGAAGGGATTGTTTGAGTGCAGGGGCACAGTGTACAAGAGATCTGGTCAGTGGTACGTCAGGAAAATCATTGGTACCAAGCCACTCCTACCTGAACAAGAAGACTCACTGCCAACGTACAGAGGATGTATATACAGGTAAGCTTCCTGTCAGCATCGTGTACAGACGTGGGTCACTTGAGGGAGAGAGAAAGAGGCATTTCTGCAAGAACAGCAGAAGAGCAGGACACCAGCAAGCGCAAGGACTGATCCTCAGAAATAACTCTTCACCCCCCACAAAAGGGCCACTACTGCAGCAACTATATAGCACTAGCCAGAGTAAATAGAAGCAAGGAAAAACAATGTTTCCAGTGGACCCCCCCTTCTTTGAGCAGCTGCTTCCAGTTAACTGGAAGAGTTACCCATTTAGTATCACTCCTCCTTTAACATGGGAACTAGACCAGTCTTTCCCTACATACCCATGACCTTGCTTCCCACTAACCAGCAGCCAGGAGGAAACAATGGGAGATCCGGGGACAAACTTGGGATTAGACCTTCCTGTTCCTCAAGCAAGCCCTCTCAGCCATCAATGTGCATAAAAGAGCAGTAAGAAACAGGTAAAAAGTGGCTGCTTCCTCCCATTAAATGAGCAGCAAAGGCCAGTGATGCATCTGATGTGCTTTCAGTCTCCATAGCAGTAAATAAGTTCTCCTCAATAGTTTTCCTGGGAGACTGCATATGGACAGATAGATGTCCAAGTACTGCTAACAGCATGAGGGCCTAACACACTGATGGCAGGGAGGAAACAACTGAAACTGCTGTGAGCAAGCCAAATTCAGCTCACTTCTCCTCCCACCCTAACTCTGTCCAACTCAGACAGATCTCTTCTACTCCAGGTAGGCTCAAACAATAAGGCAGATGCTCAAATAGATAGGAAATTCAGTCCTAGGACTACCTGATTCAGCAGCCAGTTATGTATTCTTATCCTTTTTATCACATAGTTGCCAACTCAAACCTGGCCTACATCCAGTACCATAAAATAAGTTGGTTTATTATAGTCAGATTCTTAGAGAGCAGGTCTCCATAGCAATACACCAGCAAAATTATCAGTTCCTTACTACTACTGTATTCTTTTCTTACATATATCACAGTAACTCTTAGAGCTGTCCACAATAATTTCCATCTCACTAGGCAGAAGTGCAATATAAACACAAAAGTGACATCTACCATCCCTCTAGTTTGCTATTTAAAGAGAAAGAATTCACAAAAATTAGAGATAAGCAACTTACAGTCATATAGCAAACTGGTAGCAAAATAAAAGCTGTACTTCAGTTCTCTAGTTCTTACCTTGTTTCATCACTTAGTAGATAACTAGAGCAGCAAGGAAAGAGTTCAAGAGTCAAGATATCTTACCCTAGGTAAACAAAATGGAAAATGTGAGTATAATTGATCTAGCCTAACAACACTTCCTGGACTCCAACTTAAATCCAGCCTAGAATCTAAATCATAAAAAAATAGCTTGGCAGGTATCCTGCCTATGGCATTCCATGCTCCTAATCTTTTCCTTGAAATTTGTCCTGGGGTCCCAAACCTAGAAACACCCAAAGAATCAGTGCAGGCAACTGCTTCTACTCTAGAAAACCCTTCAGACCAAAATCTCAAAACATCCTGTACAGCCCTTTTGGGAAGGGAGCAGAGAGGTCCTCCAGAGCACTTCTCTCGCTCTAGCCTGGGCATTACAACAGTCCGTAATGCTACTTGTAGCTCCAAAACCTTGCAGATTGCCACCTTCACTTGGCCCAGGACAGCCTTATAGGTCTCAACCCTAAACGCTGCCTTCTGAATCACAACTCCAATCTTATTCCAGGAAATCCTAAAGATGACAATTTTAACAGTAAACCAAGGATGCCTGTAGATGCTAACGCGTGTCAGGGAGCACTGCAGGACAGCCGTTCCATAAGGGATGGGAACTGAGGGGAATAACATGACCAGTAAGACCAGAGCCTTACTGGCCAGGGCCTGCTCCACAGTATGCAAGCAAGACAGACCTAGAGATGGCAGCCACATCCAATCAAGAGTCCAGATCATAAGGTAGCATCGTGGTGACAAGGCAGTTCCACAGACAAATTGGGAAGTCAATCCATAAGTCAGAGCTAAGATGAAGTCTAGCAATTGCCAGGCACAGACATGGTAACAAGGCTGGGCCAAAAATCAAGCCAGGTAGTCAAAGCCAGAAAGTGAGTCTGCAACTTGAGGTCCAGATCACAGGGCTCTATGGCTAGACACTGTCATGGCTGTAGCTAAGCTAAAAATCAGTAGTCCTTCTCTAACATAGCTCAAACAAGGACTGAAAGCCCAGGGCTGAGCTTAAGTAGAGCTCCTGGCCCACAGGTGTGGGCCCCAGGTGAGGCTTATTATGGCTATTAAGGCTTATTAGTGTACTCAGAGCCCTGACACACTGATACACCTGCAGTTCCCACCCTTAAGAAGTCTAAAAGGCAAAACAAAACCCCAGTACCAGTGTCCAGTCCCAACAGGCCCCTACAAGCTCCAACCCTCATCTTAGTCTGGGAGAACCCCTTGAATCCCCATGTAATCTTAGCCAAGAGACTTATAAACCCCAAACCTAGCCTTAGTATAGAATGCCCTGCAAGTCCCGGCTCTGGCTGCCCTCCCATACTACAAATCAGCCAAAATGAAGACAATCCCTTTTCACAGCTCCAGTAGCCCCCCTCAGTGATGTGTGCCTGCTCTAGACTGTATGGGTTGGTCACCAGTTGTCTTAAGCCCTGCCTTGCAGCAAGAATCAGTCTAGGCAGCACATGATCGAGTTATTATACGATTTTTTTTCAGGATGCTGGGACAAACCAATACAAGTGGGGTCACCTGGCATTCTTAGAATCATAGAATCATAGAATCATTAAGGTTGGAAAAGACCTCTAAGATCATCGAGTCCAACCATCGACCCAACACCACCACCCACTAAGCCATGTCCCTAAGTGCCTCATCTACTCATCTTTTAAATACCTCCAGGGATGCGGACTCCACCACTTCCCTGGGCAGCCTGTTCCAATGTTTAACCACTTTCAGTAAAGAAATTTT
>NW_008795405.1:3748749-3756570 GCF_000699145.1 Aptenodytes forsteri | reverse complement strand
CCCCTTCATCCTGGTTGGGTGGTCTATAACAGACTCCCAGCAGGATATCTTCTTAACCAGACATACCTCTATTCTTGACTCTCAATCCCCACCTAGGATATTTTCTACAGCTTTCACTGTAGGCACAGAAACCTGTGTGATGAGTCCTTTGCCATCTCATGAGAACCTCCCCAGATTCCTGTGCTGAGTGTACCAGAGTGCAGTGGTTGTAACTACTTCAGTCCAGACTAGCAGTTCCAACGTTTTTAGAAATCCCTTGCAACAAACATGGCAAGTACATAGGGAAGGCAGGGGAAAAATACAGGATAATCTTACAGGTTGACATTTCATTTTCTCCAATAATAAACAAGGCATGTGTAATATCTATAGAATTTGGATATCAGCCTGCTCTCTTAGCAATAGGGGTGGAACTTCTGCTCCTCACAGGAGGGAAAGGATGCGATCGGCAGGGGATGGAGACTACAATTCTGATCAGGTCTAGACAGAGATGTTCCAATCCATATCCAGTTCAGTTCATCACAGACCCATTACCAGTGCCTAATTCACATAAAAATAATAACAACAACATAATAAAAAAAGGTTGAATTCCAAGGTCAAAGTAATGATGGACAAGTTACCATGGTGAGAGTAAACGTAAGCCTTGACAGAGATATCACTGAGTGCTATATCAATAGGTTCAACAGCTCAGTCAGGGGGAAATCTTCCTGTCTGTGAAAGTAATGCTTTTTTATTCACCCAGCCAGAGTCACACCCCAAAAATTTAACATTAGATCTTAAAAATGGTACATCTCACCTTCCAGAAAAGCTTGCACTTTCTCAATCCCCTGGAAGCTATGAGTTAAGTGTTCCTCAGTCATTCACCTCAGAAATAAAGACCCCATCCAGGGAGCTGAAATATGTGGGTTATGCACCGAGAAAATACATTAACATCTTTATTGGCTGCTCCATCCAACCGAGTCTTTTCCCATAAAGAAAACAGTCCCCGTGACACTAATTTCCCCCTTTGAGCTGAGTGTTTTGTAAAAGTCTGTGGCTATCAAAGCAGCACTGAAATGGAGCCACAGATGTGTGGAGCCAAGCTTGCCCCCGGCCACACTGCCAGGACAGGCTAGCCCCGTGCCCGTGCTGGGAGCCCTCACATGGCCCGGCTGCTACACTGGCACCTCTGGCAGGACCTGCCTGCAACAGCCCCGCTCCATCAAAGCCCACTTTCTGCCTCTCACCCAAAATAAGGCCATTCATCCCCCTCTTCTTGGAACAAACTTCAAACACATTCTTCCGTAGCAAGGTCTCATACCACAACAAACACCATGACAGGGGTTTATCAAATGTCCAGAACTGAAACCTAATCTGAGCTAGAGACAGACAGGGCTCCCCTAACTTGGGATTTGTGGGATAGGTATGAGAGGCATTAACTTACAGCTTTTTCTGATTGGGAGCTTATTTTTGTGGACATTCTCTTCTAGTTTTTAGTTAAATAACAAAGGAAGATAAAGGAAAATGGAGGAGGCTGACAAGAAGATGAGGAGGATTTTGTCTCAGAAGCCAAAGCCAAATGAAAGTATATTACACACCCACAAACAACAGCATCAGTGTGTGCCCACATCTTTCCACTGGGTGCTGTCCCATATTTACATGTTGTCCTGGGCAAGAGAATACTCCTAAGCAGTGCTGCTGGGAGGAAAGCTGCATTTTACAGTGCCAGTCACTTCCACAGTAGGGTTTTGTCTTGCAGCAATGAAAGTGGTGGCCCATGGGCAATAATTTTCTCCAGATTTCTCACATTTCTTACACAGTTTTTGAATAAAACCATCACCCACAGCAAAAGGTGTTGTCTCCATCCCTCTTGCCTGGCACATAGAAATACAAAAATGGTGCATTTGTACTGCACCATTTGGTCTGAGGATCTACCTCCACAAGGGTCACTGTCAGCTTCACCTCACATTGACTCCTGTCCAGAGCATGGATGTGGAAATGCCTTTGCCTCTATGAAGCCTCGTACCAGCTCAGAGTACCTTGCCTGGTTTTGCATCTAACTCCAAATAGCAGCTTAAAAATTGCTCTTGACCATCTGGGTTCTTAGCTTTCAGGGTTTCAAACCCTGAGTAAAAGCTAAAAATATACTGTATCCTATCAGATTTTATCAATGAAAACCACCAAGGACAAGAAAATCTGGTGCTCTCACATTTCCCCTTCTAGGTGCACCTACACAGTGATTTTCACTGTCCTTTCCTCCAGCTCCCAAAACAAGAAAAACCTAGCATCACCCTCACGCCCAAGAGAAAACAACAACAGTCCCTGGCTCTATCAGTCATATCCTCAATGCCAGTCCAGGGCTTCAAACACTGCCCAACTTTTTCACCTACATAATGTCACATGTATCTTAAGTAGTACTCTACTGCCAAACTTGTGAAATAGCTATCTTTCAGGACTCCATGACAGAGTCAGATTTGGAGCTTTCAACTACAATGCTTTTAATTAACAGGAGAATCATGACAGTCATTGAAACAATGCAGGGAATAACCAAGTGTCAGCTTTGGTTAGTCAGTTCCCTGTTCTGAAACGAGACTGACATTGTCGAAGCAACAAAAGAAGAGAGAAGAAGAGATCATTTTTTCCACTTATGCAGCTGAAATCCTCCATACTGTGCAAAAATCAGGCTGGGAATTTCCTGAGAACAGTCCTGATTAAAACAGGGAGGAAATTCCCTGAACTTGCTATGTCAAGTCAGTTAAAAAATACCAAATGAAAAGCCTTTTTGGCTAGGATCCACGCATGCAGAGACTCAGGATAACAGAAGAAAAGCATTCACACTTTCCCAACCTCAGGACAAATCTGAACCAAATTGCAAGCTGAAGTTCTGATTTGGGTGTTCATTCATTTTTCAGAACAACAGAATTTGTCATCCTTCCTACAATAAGAAGCAAAAGACACCGAATACAAAACTTCCAGAGCAGGTATAGCTATTAAGTTTTGTGCAGCTCTATACATAATATTAAGGAATTTGCATTATACAAATGAATTCATTCTTTTGCTAACAAGCTAGATGTAACTATAAACTTAAAATGTAAAAATATGCACAGATTTAGCCAAGGCAGTAAATTAAGTGGTATAGTAGCAACAAAGCAAGTTTCATACACACTCCATCCTCCCAAAAGTCTTTAAAACAGTAGGAGCAGAAGTGATTTACTTTCAGAGAAACACAAACAGGTCAGTGTTTTCTCAGGCTGATCTTGGCTTTTCTGCTGGGTTTGCCAAGCAGCCTGAAAAAGAGTAATGAATTTGCAGCCCAAAAATAAGAACTGAAACCCTGCAAACTGATCACTAACCTAAAGGATGTCACCAAACATCCATTAGTGAGAACCATCCTCTATTTCCTATTGAGCTAGTCTGGACTGAAACAAATGCCTGGAGATGAACGGCACCATAACGTGTTAGCAATGTCCTGCAGCATCTGGTCTGTTAGGTGTGCCAACATCACGCACCTGGGGAATAAGGCTGTTTTTCCAGAAAGGTAAGTTTATCAAATTGAGTTTCAACCTTTTTGGAGCTTAGGCAGGTTCTTCTGCTCTCTAGGACTGAGACAAAATCTTCCTCATTCTTCAGGTCCTTCAAACTCCCTCTAACCAACTGCCTAACACTGTTCTATTAATGAAAAGAAAACCACTAAAAATACAACTAAAAATAAGAATTTACACTAACCAAGAAGGAAACCATGATTTCCTTTTCTTCCTTATCAGGTAGCACTATTAGATTTAAACCCACATCTTCAAGATTTACATCCCTCTTTCAGTGCAACTACTTTAGTTACCATTGAACTGTGTAATACATGGGAAACATCAACAATTTGGTGTCAGGTCCCCACCTTTTTTTTCTTACTTTTGGCAAGTCAGCCCTGGGCAGCAAACAGATTCTTGACTCTCAGTGCACTCTTCTGTCTAATGGCTAGTGACATTAGATGTGCCGGTACACAGGCGACCCTCTAGGCTTTCCTTCCCTGAGAAGCAAACTGGCAAAGTAAACAAACCGCTGGTCAGTTTTTATCAGAGAACAAGATTCTCTTCTGTATTCTCTTTTACCTGATATTAGGCAGCCTTGCACTTAGTTTTTCCCTATGGAATACATACTCCTCCATAAATACAATGATGTTTACCAGGGACTCAGAAATGGTTATTAAAATCAGATGAGAAAAGCAGTATAGACAAGACTGGACAATACCCCAAACCCTAGGCAACGTGCTAATTTTTGGAGCAGTACCTTACTCATTTTGCCTCTTGACATCTTCTCTGACACAGAGGAAACTGTGAAAGACCCATCAAAAATGCATGTATCATAGCAGGCATATGAACAACTCTTGGCAGCTCTGAAAATATGAACGTCAATCATTTTTTGGTGTATGTTTCTGTCATGCTGTGAAAATGAGCTTCTCAAAGCAGATGTGCGGGAGAATATGTGTCCATTACACTCTGAGACCTCAAAAGGCAACAACTTAACAGACAACACTGCTTTCTGATACTATAATAGTCAGTGAAATACATAAACCTGTAGAGAAAGAAAGGTCATAACCAAATGATGTCCCTCCCCCCTTATCTTTTAGATGCCTTCATATCTACTCATCCCTGACACTTAAGGTTTGAATTTTCATGCTGGAGTTTCAGAAGCCCACAAACACTAATAGTCATCTACATCCATCTTTATCAGAAATCTTTTTAAGATGTAAGAAAGCTGCATTTCTAACTCCTTATGAACTAGGGAGGCCAAGAAGTCAAAGGGCTCATAGTACATGCATTCTCTCCCTGCTGGAAATTCAGGTATGATCTTATTCGTGGGAAAAAACTGCCCGCATTAACAGACAGCAAACTTACATAAGGGAAAATAGACAAAGGAGTCTCTTCAGGTTACTCCAACATCTCTCTCACATTTACCCACTTAAATTTCACCAAAAAAAAAAAAAAATAAAGTCCAGTTTCTCCAGTAGCCTTTAAGCCTTTCTTTTAGTCTATGTTGATCATTTGCATCCATGTTGTCAGAAGTAGTATCAACCACAAAAGAGAAGGAAAGAAAAGCACTTCCATTACCTCTGTTAGTGGCCTTTACCAGGGCTATTTGCTCATGAGGTTTCTCCAATACTTTCCAAGAAAAGACTGTGCATCAGCAATGACAGAAATAATGACTGTATCAGGAATGACAGAAATGTGCAAACTCAAGTATCCCATTCCTACATAAATACTTCTGTGATGGCTTAACTTTTCTGCTGTAACTTCCACTATTTTTTTCCTCCTTTTTTCAATCCCCATTAGACAAAAAATAAAATTTCATAAGTATATCAATGCTTTCCTTAACTGGAAAATTCTGATGCAAGCTGTAGGTCCTCCTGACAAGGCTGATCAGACCTCTGGGTAAATTGGGACATCTACTCACCCAGCAATAACCTCTTCTTCCTGGATTAATCAGTCAGCAAAAGAGACTATGAAGTGTCAGCTAGCACACTCCCATCACTCATACAAGGCAAACTCAGCTGTTCAAATCAATATTCGTTAGCAGGCAGAATGAGCTAGTTTTGAGAGTGTTCTAATTAGACAATAGAGATTATTACAAAACACCTGCAATGTTTGTAATCGTTTAAAATAATGAGAATCAATATTAGCTTCCAAAGGCACCATATGGTAAATGCTCATTCCAGGCAGGTGGTCCCTCACAGGCTCTCAGTGTTTCAGAAGTGATCATTAACAGTTTTTTAATCTGAATGAACTTGTTCTCGATTAATGCATCGGCTGCTGGTTTGCCCTCTGCATGTTGACCGCACATAAAGCTGGCTTAATTGCAGTGCCTCCTCGTCTCATGCTGCAGGACCTGAGCCAGCTTCTTCAGGAAGTGACTCCACCAGACCAAGGCCACCAGGAGAACAACCTTCCTTCTCTCTGTAGCACCTGTGGTTGAGAATCTCAGAGGCCTTACAAACCATTTGCAGGAAAAAAGTGTTACTCAGTGTTTTCTAACTTAATGTCACAAATCTACAGCCACGCACACAATGCTGTACTTGCAAATGGTGTCCTGCAGTAGTGGTGTCTCTAGGGGTGGCAGCCGGGGCCTCTGAGCGCAGGGCTGCAGACATGAGCTGTGGGAGCCATACGGTCGCTGTGTCAGAAGCTCGGGTTCTGCACAGTGCAGGGGGCAGTGCCTGAGTCCACTCCTCACAAATCCATGCCAATTTCTTTATAAATGGTAAAAATGAAGTTTTACACATACACACACATACTGCTTAATCTCAATGAAAAGAAATAAAATATCTTTCCTGAAAGTCATATCCGCAGATTTGTCTGTATGTCAGTTCAATGACAACTCTTCAAGTCACTGATTTTGTTTTCTAATTGCAAGAAAAGCAGATTACACACCTGTGGTGTTGTGGAAACAATAAATAATAACAAATATAAACATCCCCATAAGGTAGCTATTGCCATATCTCTTTTACAGAAGGGTAAATTCAGATACAGTCTGTCCATGACAAGATAGAAATTATTATTCACAGGTAATAATTTCTTTATAAATGGTAAAAATGAAGTTTTACACATACACACACATACTGCTTAATCTCAATGAAAAGAAATAAAATATCTTTCCTGAAAGTCATATCCGCAGATTTGTCTGTATGTCAGTTCAATGACAACTCTTCAAGTCACTGATTTTGTTTTCTAATTGCAAGAAAAGCAGATTACACACCTGTGGTGTTGTGGAAACAATAAATAATAACAAATATAAACATCCCCATAAGGTAGCTATTGCCATATCTCTTTTACAGAAGGGTAAATTCAGATACAGTCTGTCCATGACAAGATAGAAATTATTATTCAACAGGTAATAACCCAGAGAAAAATATTCCTATTATGGTATGAAAACAGGCCTCAGTTTCTCCCCCAGGCACACTTTGTGCAGTGATTCCTGGGAATTGATTGTGAAAGAAAAAAAGGAAGATAATGGAGTTACTTGCTTAGCTTCTCCCTTTAGACAGCAAGAAAAAGAAACTGGATTCCAAATAAATGTAAATATGCTATTTTACAAATTAAATAACGTATCATTAAAGGTTTCAGCCACACTCTTTGCAAGTATAACAGCTTAGGATGACAAAGAGAGAACCAGAGATTCAGGAAACCCAGGAAACAGGCAGAGACAAACAAATCTTGAGATTATCTAAGTCTAAACTTAGATAAACTTAATAAGGTTTTTGCTACTAAACAATAATTACACAGCACTGTGTTTACCTATCAACTTTCATGCCAGGGATCTCCAAGCGTCTTATCTACAAACTGTTAAATCACTGTTCCCATCACTGACATGCAGCCACTTCTGTTACAGCGTAGAGACTGCTTAAATGCACGCTGCAAAATATTTAAGATAGGTGTACAGACTGAATTGTATCAGTTGAAACAGTAGGGGAAATGCAGAACGGCAATTGAATCACCTGAGTTGGAAATTAATTAAGGCTCTGAGGTAAAAACTCCAAGACTTCTAGAAAAAATATCACTGGATTTTTAATGATTATAAGTAAAAAGGGCCTCCTTTGAAATATTTAACCACCAGTCATGGTACATTTAGCAGTGATGCTGGGCATTAGTTCTGAGTAAACTTGGGGAAGGAAAAAGCCTAACAAAGATCAGATGCCGCAGAAGGCAAAAGTGGGGACTGGGAGAATGAAGAGCCGCCCACTGTGGGAGAACATCAGGTTCGAGACCATCTAAGGCACCTGAAGGTGCACAAGTCCATGGGACCCTATGGACATTCAGGACCCTATCCATCCGCGGGTCCTGAAGGAACTGGCGGATG
>NW_008795405.1:3744952-3747373 GCF_000699145.1 Aptenodytes forsteri | reverse complement strand
GTTGGACTAGATGACTTTTAAAGGTCCCTTCCAACCCAAACTATTCTATGATTCTATGATTCTATGATCAGATGATCTTTCAAGGTCCCTTCCAACCTGGGTTATTCTGTGATTCTATGAAATCACCAGGACAGATTTTGCTGTCTGTTTTTGAGCAGATCTTGTCATAAATGCATTGATTTTTCTGGCTTTATTTTATTATTTGAAATTTTGAAAAACGTTAAAAGTTTGGAGAAATGTTTTGATCACTGAAATATATCAGGTGGCTTTTCAGGGAGCTACTAGAAAAACAAAATTAAGCATTTAAATTTAGACTGCTAATAGAATTTTTTTCAGGTTCACTGCCCCCCCCTTGAGAGAAACTGATTTTCATTAAAGAAATTTGTCAAAAATATATCTTGCAGAATATTTTGATCATCTCTACTTTAGCCCTGCTATGGACTTCCTATGACACAAAGAGAAAAAGAGAGAGAGTCAGAACTGTGGGGGATATAAATAATGCACGTGTTGCTCTGCTGCCCTTTCACAAGCTGTGGCAAGCGATACACCAAAGAAGGTGCAGATGAAAAGAGAGGACATGGCTCCTGTGTTGAACCACAATCAACAGACCACCCAAAGTGAGCAGCTGCAAGTTGATAGATCTGTCACACAAGTCAGTCTTGCACCCCTCCTTGCCCAAGTTGTTCCAAAACCTGGAGGCACAAAGGTGGTGCAAAGCCATCATCATTACTGTTTTACTTACTGGTTGGTGCCTTCCCTGTTGCTCCTCCTGAAGATGTAACACTGATTTGGACCAATATTTTGTCACTAAGCTTTTTCCCCAGCTTTTTACCCCTGTGCGTTCAGCTTAGCTGGCATTGAATGACCATATCACAGCACAAGATGGGATAGATAGCACCAGGAACATTTGTTTCATGAAACAGCAAAGCCAAAGAACACAATAAGAAAACCTGAGGCAGGATTTATCACAAGGTTTGTCCTTGTCCAGGGTTTTACACTTCACCTTCCTCATTCTTTTTATTTTAAGTATATATGGATTGTTGCTCTGAATTGTGCTGGTAAAGCACTGCCTGCTAGAGAGGCTGCGATCACAAACTCCCTGGGCACTGGCATTTGTCACCATGATTGTAATTCACAGCAATACATAAACTTTTTCAAAATGCTGTGAACATAACTTCAGGGGGTTAATAAAGCTGCTTTCCAGTCCCCTACCTCCTTCCATTGATAACTTATTCAAATTGTAATTGCTTGTAATGTGCACCCTATATCACATTACTACTTATGCTACATGTACTCCCTGGGGCCATCCATCACCCCTGCCTATCAGTAAAGTCCTTGTTCTTGCCCAATGATGGCAGCCAGGGTACTGTTAACACATGGGGTTTTGTGCCGAACCTTAACTGACACCCTCCAACCCTGATTGACTCTACCCTGCTTTATCATTTGGAATTTCTCTTATCCTCAAACTCAATTTAGTCCATTGCATATAAATCAGCTCTTCAGCAGGCACTTCCAACAGACCTATATATGTTTCACATGGAAAACAGCATTCTTGCCACTTTTTTCTCCCCTGGAAAACTCAGAGGCCGAGTTTCCTCTCATTTAAGCAGCAGCTCCATCAGCTTTACTCTGTATTTCACAGATGTAAATCACGGCAGACTGCTTCCCTGGCCTGGGAGCACAAACAGCAACATACTGTTGAAGGAGGTAGTAGTGTTCTTTCTGATCAGTAGGAAAAAGCACTAAGCAAAACTACTCCTTCACAGTAATTGTAAGGTTCCTAAAATTGAAAGGATAATATCACAGAGGCAGACAAAGCTGGGTAAGCTTCCTTGACCCACACTCCTATGTAGTACACTTCAACACTTATTTGTAGCACATATTTTTATCTTCGTCATTAATTTTATAGCATCCCAAGCTATGGTAGGTTGGTTCCTGAGATATATATGACTGTATGTACTCTGAAGACTTTCCTAAACCATTTCAAATGAGATAGATAGACTACACTAACATTAAGAAGAGGCTGTGTCCTGAGGTAAGGAAAATCCAAGCCTGACTCAGACACGTAGAAGTCTGTGTGCAGTGTAAAAACACATGTCCTGGTTTCGGCTGGGCTAGAGTTAATTTTCTTCCTAGTAGCTGGTACAGTGCTGTGTTTTGGATTTAGCATGAGAACAATGCGATAACACACTGATGTTTTAGTTGTTGCTAAGCAGTGTTTATACTAAGTCAAGGACTTTTCAGCTTCCCATGCTCTGGGAAGAGCAGAACACCTTCCCAACCGACTGAGAAGGCTGGAGGTGCACAAGAAGCCGGGAGGGGGCACAGCCAGGACAGGACCCAAACTCTGGCCAAAGGGACATTCCATACCATGTGATGTCATGCTCAGTACATAAACTGGGGGGAGTTGGCCGGGGGGGC
>NW_008795405.1:3698596-3744829 GCF_000699145.1 Aptenodytes forsteri | reverse complement strand
TTATTATATTTCAAGTATTAAACTGTTCTTACCTCAACCCACGGGTTTTCTTACTTTTGCTCTTCCGATTCTCTCCCCCATCCCACTGGAGAGGGGGGAGGGTGAGTGAGCAGCTGTGTGGTGCTTAGTTGCCGACTGGGGTTAAACCACGACAATGCAGTAAATAAAATGGTGGGCCTTTTTGGACATGGCCTCTTTCAGCTCTACTTTTGAATACCACACTTATCTCTGCAAAGGCTCTGTGATCTGACCTGCAGCTTCCAGACTTGGATGTCACAATAGTATTTTGATACATCTTAATTGCAATACTTCACCTCCTGGATTTCTAGTGCTAGCTCTTCTTTAGGAAAAGGATGACAAGGAATGACAACAAATACTGTAATTTAAAACCAAAAAAGTGCTTCAAAACACCTTGGTGTTTTGAAGTTTTGAAGCACCAAGGTGCTTCACCAAGAAAACAATTTAGTAACTATTCTTTTAATGTACAGATCTTCATAGCTGTGCATAGTGGTTTTTTGGAAGCAAATTAATCCTCAAAGCATCCCAGAGTGCATGTATTAGTTCCACCTTATTGGCAAAAAAGCAAAAAACAAGGGGGTGGTTGTGAGTCATGCCCAAAGCTATATAAAAAGTAAAAGTGACAGATACTATGATAACTCTGGAAAGTCCAGATCTAACATCTACACCCAAAAGACATCTTAGCTGTCTCTCAAACTGCGTGTGCAGCCTCACAAGGAGGGACAAAGCCACTAGAAACCGAGGACACATCTACGTGGTCATCAACAGGCAACCATACGGTGGCTCTGTCCATGCTCTGAGCTGGCTAGATGTGAGCCAGTTCTGGCCAAGCAACAGTGTGGTCACCTTAACTCAGGTGTGGTGCTACACTAAAAAGTCAAATGCAACTCCTGAGCATCAAGTGTCAAGTCCTATTTGGTAGCATCCTAAAATACTGAAGAAAATCCTCACACCTGGATGACTCAGATTAAGAAGTAAGTGGCCATATGATTGCCTCCACCAGAACATACAGCTATGCCTTAGAAAAACTTAGTCCTGAAACACATTTACCCTCAAATCTATTTGACTTCAGCAGATGTTTTTTCAGCGGTCCTGAGACACAAGCTCATCAAGTGGTTGGGATACACGCTGGGACAGAGAAGTTGTACCTCCTTCCTTTTCTGTATCTCCTAATGACCTGCCTTTCTCCCCTTCCAACCAGTATTTGCTCTGGGGCTTTACAGTTTTTAGTTCAAGGATTGTCTCTTACTGAGCAGATGGATAGTACGTAGCTTAATACATAAGCACTGCTGAAACGTACATCATCACAATTTTCCTAACTCAATATTGTACCACAACATCCCCCCTCCTCCAGTGACCTCTCACTGAAGTGGCACAATTGAGTACCATAGTGTTGTATTTGTTGTAAGAAATACTATATTGGCTTTTTCTACAGATATTCTCAGTCCTCTGCACATGTACTGAACCAGCAGAGGTCCAAGCTACAAGGAAATTGTGGTGGGTCTCAGCCTAAGCACTGTATTACTTTTAGCTCATGGCTGATTAATTTAATGCATGTGAAAGGAAGAGATAAGCATTTAATTGTTACTAGAGTGGGGAAGCTGATCAGGGCTGAATTAGTAGAATCTGTGGCCTAATTTCATCATTGTTTTAACGTTCTGAAAACTCAGGGTCTGTGCTCCTGCCAAGATGAGGCAGACTGCTCTTCAGACTGCCTTCTGCAATGGATTTTACCATCTTCTCCCTCTCAAAATCAACATTGCTTCCAAATGAAGGTGCCAAGCCCATCAGCTTGTAATTACTTCCGTCCTACTGTAAGATACTCTGCCCTTTATTTTTCTGTGTTCAGGCCCTGCTTTTCATGCAAGACCAAATTTCAGATTCCACATTAATCTGATCCTGACAGTGGTATGACTGACAGCAGCTCCTCCAAGTGCCCCAGAATATGCATATACACAAAGCACATGCTAGATACTGTATGCTATGTATTTATATGTTATCCTATAGGTGTATGTGTTATCCTAGGGAAGTCTTCAGAATAACCAAGTTGTAAGACCTTGGAACAACCGAGACAAGGTGTAGGGTGTGACACTCAGGTGTCCTAGCAGAAATGAACCTAGACCTCCACTCCTCAAAAGAGATTTTGTTCTGCAGTCTAGCTCTAATATTGGGGGACACGCATAACTTTAGGGTAGAATCAGTGCCTTTTCCCCCATAAAATAAATATATTACCACCCCTTCCCCTTCTTCACTTCACTTTGGGAGATCCTGCTCTGCGTGAAGCCAAAGAAAGGAAATTTTCTTCATCTTGAAAAAAAAACTTTTTAGAGATAACAAAAAGGGAAAGGAAGTGGACTAGGGAGAACAATTTTGTCTTTGTTTCCTTTCCCTACCTCCCCCTTCCACAAGAGAAAGCCTGTTTGGAAAGCATTTGTTTGCAGGGGTTTCATTCAGTAGGAGACCAAATATCTCAAACTCAAACTCTGACACCAGTGGAGTCCTGGGTGTTTAGCTCTTCTTAGGACGAGGCCTTAGGTATGAGAGAGTCTGAGTTATTTTCTAGCAAGGAAAATAGTAACTGAAATTAGATCTCTCACCCCCTCCGCCCCTATCACTTAAGACAAATCATTTATCTTCTTAGAGAGCATGAAGTGCACCGAATTCCACAGGCTGCTTCTCCAACAGAAGACTTAACATTCCCAAGCAGGACTTCTTCAAAACAAGATTGCTTCCCCTTTGTGCTTTACATTACCAGAGAGTCTGTTATTAGCCTGATATTTTATCTCTGAGACTGTGAGAAATATCGCTGCCATAAACCCTGCTGCCCTTAGTAAAAGTGGAACTACTTGGCAAAAGCTCATAAAATGAGGAACAATGACAGCAATTGCCAATGAATGCTTAAGCACCGAATGAGCCAGCTCCCCACACATGCGCGCATGTGCACACGTGCACACACACACACAAGCATTTCTTCTTCACGTGATACGTAGACCAGCAGAAAGGGTATTACAAGTACACTACTATTTTCACTTTATGCCATACAAAGCAGTAGTACAGTGGTAGGGAGATGGATGAGGTGCTTTCACAGATCCTTAACTCCTATGATTCACATTTCTCTTTATAAACTTAGATAAATATCTAGCTTACTTATTAAATGGTTCTGCTTTTTCCTGGGTTCTTACCAAAGAGAGCAAGAAGAGGAGATAGTGTCTAAGATTTTATCAATGTAACAAAACTTTCTGTCCTCTATTTCATACCACCTCTACTTTGAAGAAAAGTTTTGAGTAATAAAATACAACAGCTAGAGTTAAGGAGTGATGAAAGAAAATAGGAAATTTAAAAACTTAAGGCTGCCCCAAGCACAGGAGCTGGTCAAGGAAATGCTCTTGTGCCAGCAGTTCCAGGACTGGAGGAAGAGAAGGAGGGAAACATCTAAGCTATATCAGCAGAGGAAACAGAAAGATACAGGCCTCACTAATTCAGCTGGGACATCATGAAGAGTTTGAAAGAGGAGAGAAATTTTGAACCTCGGGAATTTACTGCAGCAATAACACTACCTTAAAGGGCTATTATTCAAGGTTCCTGAGAAAAATTGCTCACTCTCCTCTTTCACTAACTTCTGCTGCTAGTCCCCAGCATCAAAACTTTGAGTAACTGTGAAAATAGAGGATGCAATAGTCAATTCTAGAAGTTACTCAGCTGAAATCACTAGAGCTGCACAAATCTAAAAGCCACCATTTAGATCCAAGGAGAGAACATTTTGTAGGGAGAGTATCCAGGTCTACTCTTCCATTTCTTGTAGGGTCTGCCTTGCAGGGCTCAAAAAGGGGTACTTTGGGGCATGCAACTGTGTAAAACATCTCTGCATTCAAGTTATTTTCCCAGTTGCTATGCCTGCAACATTTTGGCAGTAAACTCCATTTGCTGTTAGGAAAGGTGTTTAATATTACAACTAGAAATTTGTTCCATTTTTAGAAACTGAAGTACAGTCAGACAATAAACTCTTATAACTACTTTTGTTCTCTTACAACACTTCTGTTACCTGAAGAGCTGTGTGGCAGCACTCACACCCATGGGAAGCCTTTTTTTTCCAGACAGTAAATCAAGCAAGTCTCTCTTCTCTGGATAGTAATTCAGCAGTATTTTCTCACAACTCTGAACTCTCCTCCTTTCTCACTTCTCCCTGCAAAATCCCACTGATGATCAATCTCATTAAGCATGTTACTATGCTAACACTTCCACTATATTTGGCCTTAACATATTTACGTCACTCTCAAGCTTCACGTGACCCAGTTTTGGTCTGCACCTTGAAAGACATACCAAGGCCTGTGTACAGATCAACTTTGGAGTTCTGCAGCAACGTTCGTCACTATAGTATCTATTCACATATTTACACAACTTATCTACAGGTGCTCATTCTTAATGATATGCCTTTGGCTGCTTGTTTTTGCAGGTTTCAGAGGAAAGAACTGATGTGGTTTCCTCAAGCTGGAACTTGCCTGTATTTAATAGGCCTACCCTTGCCTTCTCAGAGACCAAAAAAAAAAAAGGAGAAAGTGCATGCCATGCAGTGCCTGAGCCTCTCTGAAGTAACTGCAGGGAAGGAGCCAAGGCCTTATAACGAGAACACCTATCCCTTCCTTCTCACAGCAGGACTAAAATCCACCACTTCATTTTGCTGTCAGAAGGAAAGAGTAATCAGTCATTGCCAGCCAAGGTAGCTATATTCATAATGATGGCCTGCATGAGAAAGTGTAAAGATCCCATTTTCAATTCCCTGATCTAGCCAGATCCTTCCATATAAGTCCACTGCCATAAAAGAATCAGACATTGTTACAGTGATGAGGATGGTACATGCAAGAATGTTGAGACAGCTAATTTTTCTATTGGCTCACAACCACAAACCTAAGCATAAGGTTCATAAGTACTTGTGTGGCCTTCCACCTTGTGACCTTCCCACCTTCCCTGCACTACCTGCTCCCTACTCCATTCATCTATCAAGAAGATTCATATTGGCGTTAATTAGCATTAGTTCCCTGAACTCCAAGAAAGTTGTCTAGATGCACTCTACCACAGAGCATGGCCTCTGTGATTATGCAGTGAGGTCCCAGTCGGCTCCTGTCCCAAGGCCTGAGATTTATATGCTGCCCAATCTCCTTTTGGCTTGGCATTATCTGCTCTGCCAGTGGTCTGAGTCATTCCCTTTAAGATGCAATGGCCCCGAGATGGGACTGACAGGCTGTGATGAAGAGGGGCAGAAGAAGGGGATAGATGCTCCCTTTATTTTGTCATTGCATTTACCCAAGCACTGCAAGGGAAATGTTACCAGAAAGCTGTTAAAGGGCAACTTTTTCTGGAGTCATCGATACATCTACGTGTGACATTTACTCTGCTAGGAATGATTTATCCCTTCAGAAGGAAAGGCCTGAGTCACAGCCCTGCAATAACAAGTAAATCACCTTCTGGAGGAAGATAATGGCTCTGCCTATCATAGAGCTTTTTTAAACCTATCAGACCAAACTCTACCCCATTCTTGATGAATAGTTAAATCTCACATTTAGAGTACATATGGTATTAATGCCCCAAAATAGCCAAGAATATCTGGGGTTTATTCCCTCCTATGTTACTAATTCCCCAAGGGACCCTCTTCCTCCTCCTCCCCTTAGAAGACAAGACACTAATCGTTCCCTAACCCACACAGTGATTATGAGAACACAAATCAATACTGGCGAAGAAATCTGACTCACAGATGGGAAGTGCCAGTGAGAGAGTAAGGAGTACTGGCCTCTCACTTTTCTACTATTCCAACTCAAACATAATAGAAGAGCCAGGATCAGGAGAAAGGACTCATCTGTACTGAGAAACTTCCTAGCACAAAATTCTTCCTAGCACTAAGGAGCCTAACAGAAGAACACAAAAACCATGGAAAAATGACAGAACATAAAAGCAACAGTGTTAATAAATAATATTCACCACTAGAATGCTCTTTAACACCTTTCCCTGTGTCTTATCAGGTTACAGCAACTTATGTTCTGCCCCAAACCACCTGCTGTTCACTATAAGATTATTCTCCAGTGATGTATTCTCATTATTTAGCCTAATCCACTTTGAAGTGATCTGAGCTCCAGTTTCTGCACACGTTTAACTTTGATCACTTACAAGTGGAATCCTCCAGACATACACAACATCTATGCAAGTAAAAGGAAAAGACACAGAAGAAACACAGGGTCACAGTTAAGCATGTACTGGCAAAGCTCTACAATGTGACCTAGACAGAATTACTAGAGGAAAGGAGAGAGAGAATTATACCTATTTACATTATCCTTGCTTCTAACCAGGAGCAATTTCCCCTTATTCTAAAACACTGAAATTTCCTATGAGATTTGCTTAACTAAAAGATGGAAAATGAGCCTTCAGCTGCAGCCACTTCAGCCTAGAAAATGACGACACAGAGATAATGTCAGACAGGGTTAAAAGCAGAAGGGAAGTCCAGCAGCTGTACCTCCACAGGGGAGCTCAGTTGACCAGAAAGTTTCTGGCATTATTCAGTGCTGCAAAGAGCAGGAGTCACACAAGACCAGCAGAGTCTGCGGTCAAATATTCTCACCCGCAGGGATGGCACTCAGGTGATCACATGCTGGCATGCAGACACTGTACTCACTCCAAAAGTCTCCTTCAAGTTGTTATGGGATTCTGATGTGATCAGAGCTTAAAGGTAGATCAGCCAAGGCTTGTGCATGCGGTGAGCAGGACCACAAGTGCTTTATACTCAGAACTAAGCCAATTATATTTTTAAGATGGAGAAAATGAAAAGCAACAACATAGGGCAGACTAGAAAAAAAGAGGTTTAAAGTTACCTGCCTTGCCTTTGCTGGGGGCCTTTTCTTCCCCCCGCCCCCCGCTTTCAACATGCAGTTTCGTAATCTTCTGGGTTGCAGCACACCATGCACAGTCCTAACAGGGTCCCTGGGAAAAAGTCTATCCTTCCATCACCTCTATGATCTGGCTTTTTGCTCACTCCTGCCAGTATTCTCCCACAGCCATGTTGTGCTGCAAAGCCCCTGCCTACTGAAGTCATCTTCTTCTGCTAGTCCCACTGCACACTCCAGAAGGTCCTCTCCCTCCGCCACATGATCCAGGCCCCCCAATGAAACACATTTTCCCTCGTTCTGGAAGGTCTTATCTGAGCTCATCCCTTGAAGGAGAGAATGATGTGGCATAGTAAGCAGTAAGAAAAATCCCATCTGCCACACAATCTTTAAAAGTTCTGCTTAAGGAAGAGCTACTGGATTTGGCCGTATATTGCATGTCAATATGGACACTACTCTCTTCCAGTAGCAGCTGCAGACTAACTGCACTGGCCTGTGAAAATCCATTCTTCCTCAGAAGTGGCCCAAGGACTGCTAAAAGGTCAAGAATTAGATGAAAGCACAACTTCTTACACTCAGCCAAAATGCACATCCTGCAGCCAGTCAGATCAAGTGTTCCTTGCCTACTCTGTGAGATTGGTCCATCTGCAAAAAAGACTTTCTACTGCAGGGGAGCAGTGCCTTGAGAAAGGACAAAAAAGAACTGATAAAAGAAAGTCACTTCTTCTCAGCAAGTGATACCATGCTGTCACTCTCTGTTAAAGCATAGATAGATCACTTAGCTGACACGAAACTTGCATTTGGTAAGAAACAAAAGGACAAATGGGAAGCATAACCAAATCCAAAAGAAGGCAGAAAAGAACATGCAAAATGGACCATTTGCTTATCTGCAAGTGGAGCCATCATGTCCCCCTGCTTGGTGCTTGCTTTGGTACATAACTGGGGAGCTTTTATGGTCTTTTGGAAGAAAATAACAAAAGTTAAGGGACTTTAGATCAACACAGAACAATGACTCTTTATTACAGTTCCTCAGTGCTGAAACACTTTTATTCTCCTCTTAAGAGTCAAAAGCTGACAGTATTTCTTCTGGGACATGCCTCTAGTTATTTTGACTGGGACAATCCACTCCTTGAAGGACAATACAGGAAGTCCTTGCTCTTTCCTGATGAATATTTGTTCCAACATCACTAAATGGTTCAGAGGGCACACAAAGGCAACTATGACAGATATCTCTGCAGCAGAAATATGCATTCCCATTACTAACGTTGGATGACATGAGCCACAAAGTTTATTTTGATATATGATTTCACTCGGTCAATGAGGTGGTATTCAGATTTTCATTCCCTTCTAAACTGGAAGGCTATAAGGATTGCTATTTTGTGATATGGCTCCACCACTACTACAAAGCTGTTTGGGAAGCTGTTCTGTGATATTTGCAACCTGAGCAGATGCTGGCACTACTGGAGGTCTCAGAACAAGCCCACTGCTCATAGTGCTCTTTTTCCGTCATTGTTCATGTGAACATTTGAGAGCTTCTTTGTACTGATCCGCCAAACTTTTCTCTCTTCGTCTTCTATCCCAAGCCTTTGGATGCTCCACAAATCCTATGTCCAGACTGTTTGCTCCATTGCACAGAAATGCGATCATGCTGAGAGTCATTTGGCAACACCTGCCAGTAATGACTGTGTTTTATAACAGTCCATTAGCGCAAGGTTCTTAATGAAAATGAAAGCTGGTAATGAAGCCAAAAGGCAGCAGCAGCCTCTAGTCTGGGGAGGGTAATTAAGCTAGAAGAGATGGGGAGACTGAAGAACAAAATTAACACATGGATAAAGAAAAAAGGGACCTGGTAGTGCATAAGCACTAATGTAGTTATGGCAAACCATCCAGTTTCCTTTATGAAAACATTTTGTTTGCATTTGGTGGACTATTTTTATATTGCTAGCTGATACAACAACAGATTATTGCTCCCTCAGAGATACAACGAGAGCAACGCACATAGGATTTCAATGTGGAACAGATAAAGACCCTCTGGAAAATGAAGGATATCTATATATCTACATTATGGTATATTTGAGCCTTGAAGAAGGGAAAAGACTTAAGTTCTTCTCCTCTAAGTCACCATCTCATGTCCATTAGGTGTGGAAAAGACTGGCTCCCAAGAATAGGAACATTATTTGGTTTATTTTCAATACAATTGTCAAAACTCAGTGGCTCCCATCTTTTCACTTGGTCAAGTACCCTATAAGCTAATGCTATAGTTCTCATTGTCAAGATGTTCCCTCTTGGTACTGGACCTAGAATGCCTTTATACAATTGAGTGGCACCCCTTCTAGGTAATTCTCCTGAGACAACACCAGGATAATTCTTTTTTCTTCTGTGCATTTATGCTCTGTATGTGCTTTGAGATGGCTTTCATTTCCTATCTTGCCACTTTCTCAGCATGAAGTTTAGCTATACATACTAGGTCTTTCACTGTTCCCTCATAATCAAGCCATGCATGATCTTAATCATCAAGCCCTTTCAAAATTCGTACAAATTGTTTGACATATCTCCACTTTACAGTTTTTAAGGCCCTTAACGGTTTAGTCTAGGTGCAGCTTATCAGATCTCTTTACAGATGAATTATCCACCTACTGCTTTATGAAGGATGTCACAGCACTTATGCAACATTTATGCTGTTTTCTATCCACACTGATGATTGCAATTCTTCCCATTCTAGTAAAATCTACACATTTCATTAATATGTCATTTCTTCCCCTCTTTGTGATCACTGAGAAAAGCGGTAGACAGAAATGACAGTAACTTCCAATTTGTCTAGCCTTCCCAGTTCATGAAAATGCTGTTGCATTTTGTATTGCTAATTTATTTTAGAAAACTCTTCATGTTTAAGCCAAATTTTAATTGTTTTTTTCAAGTAAGATTATATAGGGCTTTTTGTCAAATAACACATTGAAGTGTAGATATATCACAACCACTGTCTTCCTTTCATCCATTAATTTTGTAACTCAGTCCAAAAGTAATCAAATGTCTTCTATGAGTTTTGTTTATTAAATGTCGCTGATGATTGCTCATGGTTCTGTTACTCTCTATAGTTACAGATTCATTATTCTTAATATTGCTTCCATTATTTTATTAGAGGCTGATAAGGCTTTTAAGAAACAGTTTGAAAGTTAATTCATGGAAGTGTTTGGGGAAGGACTAGAATTTAGCTATACACAGAATCTAACTATTGAAAAGCTGCCATAGCTTTTTATTCTCCTAAGCATTATACACAGGACCAGAAAAAACAAGAGCTGAGAAGGACTAGAG
Source organism: Aptenodytes forsteri (assembly GCF_000699145.1). NCBI lineage: Eukaryota > Metazoa > Chordata > Aves > Sphenisciformes > Spheniscidae > Aptenodytes > Aptenodytes forsteri. Next base: position 3,734,630 of record NW_008795405.1, on the reverse strand, counting down.
GTTATGTTATGATGGTTATATTATTGATAATATATTGAGACATACACATAATGCACCACAACTATTAGACAAATCCAGAAAGGTTTGACAGCCTCACGGAACAAGAGACTGATGATCCCACTGCCTGTGGGTTTGGCTGATTTTTACATATTTCATTATCATCCTATACAGCACAAAGATATCTTGTGGACTTCAGGGTCTCACACACTAGAAATTCTAATAGGAAAGGTGTACTTCAAGCTCTTTCTTTGAAGCAATGCTAGCAAGGTGGGGGGAAAGGGTTAGAAGGAGGCAAATATGAACCCCCAGAGCCTTGTGATAGAACAAGAGGATTTGGCACTTTCCCTCCCTGAGGAGCCCACCATGCCAACACTTGACAGCAAGGGGTACCATGAATGGATAAAAATGGAGACTCTGACTCTCCCTGCCCCATCCCCACTGTGCCAACTGCTCCCAGACTCTTTTGTTTTGCCGCTGTTAAAAATTCACATTAACATTTCTAAACATTTCCAGCAGTGGCAGCAGTAATAACACCAGCAGAGAGCTCTGTCAGCTGGCAGGACAGCCTGCTGCCTGCTTTGGCTTGGACATTGTACCCTGGGAAGACTGGAGACCTACAATCAAATCTCTTTATGAGTGGATTGAATAACTGGCTCTATTTAGAGCTGTTTATATGTCATCCCAGAAGCTGCCAGGTAAACACCTGAACCTAGGCAATCACTGGCCTGTAACTAGAGCCTTGCCATGTAATAAATACGCAGCTCAGTAAAAAGACAGATGATCTTGTAATAAGAGACTCTTGAATTGGTCTTGTTCTTCCAGTGTTTTCCCCCTTTCTCTAAAGCACTCTGTTAACAAAGTGAAATCCCTATGTACAATGAAAGTTAATCTCCCCATTTCTTGGCAAGCCAGTGTCTCAAATGCAGTAGGGACTTTTTAATTAATATTATTTGCCTGTGAAAGACTAAGAATATGCAACAGAAGCAAATTCTACATTGTCTAAGAATAGTACCATTGCTTAGGCCCACTTCTAAATATGGCTTTGATGTGACTTGCTGTACCTAGCGTGTTCAACTGAAAGCGCGCTCAGCTCAGTAGCTCTGCGCCAACAGGAATCTGAGCCCCTGGGTTCTGTTCCTGGCACTAGTAGTTCACCCTATATCTGTGGAAAATCAGGTAATCTCTGTCCTTCACTGTCTTCTTCTCTTAAGTGGGAAATACCTAGTGCTCTGAGTGATTACACAGTACCTCCTATTCACAGCTCTACCAGCGTGTCTTGTTTCTAGCTCTGCTGTCCCACCAAACTCTACTTGCTGAAGGTCCAGACTGATGTGCACTAACCTAACTCTGAGTCTCAGCAATGGAATGGTATTAATGCCCTAGATCAGGGTGTCAGAGGGACCCAGTGCTGCATTATTGGGCATGGCAAGTCAAAGCAAGTCAAAATCAAGGTTTGTGTGGTGGAGCTGTGGGGCAAGATAAAACAGCTGTACTACAGCTCCAAATCTAGTCACTCAGGCAGGGTAACATACGGAGACACTTAAAAATGTGTTTGGCATAGAAATTTAAGATGGAAAGATACTGAGGGTCATTCTGATAAAAATATACTTGGAACAAAATAGATTTTTGAATTACAGCTATCCATCAATACAAACAAGGTAAAACAAACTGACATGCTAAGAATAAAATCAGAATAAAAAATACAACAGAAATAATGATCACCAGATGGAAAGAGAATAGAGGCTTAGGCAATCATTATGGAACAGTAGTATCAGGATATTGGAATTCCCATGGAAAACTGTTATTTATAACTTCTGCAAGTTCTACATGGCCAAAGCTCTGGGAACTCTCTGCTCCTGTCCTCAAGGTGCCCCATCAGCCAAACACACTCCAATCGAAGCCAACAAATCTGCATTATAAGAGGAAAAGTTTAGTGTTAACTGAATTATGTGAAGTGGTAAGGAACAAATATCAGAGAGCTTGAAAAAGCATGCAGGAATGCCCATGCAGTAACTCCATCCAAATTCTCTGTGTGGACTCAACAGGACACAATCTCCCCATTTCCACTTACACCTCATTTTACCAATGCCTGACTCTTAACTGATGGAAGGGGAAAAATACTCCAACTTAGAACCAGAGTAAAATGAGTAAAGTCAGGATGTGCCTGATACTTATCACAAAAGCAATGACAACAAACATCATTAACTGGCCCTTTCTGGTACATGTAACGTAGACAGTAAAGACCATACAGCCATAGTCACTGTTCTGTTCGTATTCCCCTAAGGACAGGGCTGAAAGCCTTGAGTGATTGGGGACAGCACATACAGTGGGAAAACACAAAGTAAGAGCAGTAGCAAGGGCAGGACAAGAAAAGTTTCTGCCCTGGTCACTTCTCTGAGGAGGATGTCACTCCCGGGCAAAATATGTTAGGTGCCTGTCAGTCACTGCTGCCACGGCTGCTGCCTGGGGAGCAGCCAGCAGTGACTCCCAGAAGCTGGAAGCTGCGCAGTGGAGAGCAGGCAGTGGCTTCAGAGGCAAGACACAGTCCCAAGGTGAGAAACCAGCACCCCAAAAGGTAACTTGCCTGTCTCTGGCTTCAGCTACCCTATGTATCCTTCCAGTCTGCTCCTTTGACTAGTATGAGCTGCAACTAATTATTCTTGGGGACAGACATTTTAGCAGGGCCTGTTGTGATAGGACAGGGGGTAATGGTTTTAAAGGAGGGTGGATTTAGACTAGATATAAGGAAGAAATTGTTTACGCTGAGGGTGGTGAAACACTGGAATAGGTTGCCCAGAGAGGTGGTGGATGCCCCATCCCTGGAAATATTCAAGGTCAGGTTGGACGGGGCTCTGAGCAACCTGATCTAGTTGAAGATGTCCCTGCCCATGGCAGGGGGGTTGGACTAGATGATCTTTAAAGGTCCCTTCCAACCCAGACAATCCTATGATTCTATGATTCTAGATTAAATTAAACTGCCCTCAGGGTGAAAGCTCAACTTCACTTGGAAGCGGGGCTGTTATATCTTACTGAGAAATACCTGTGCCTCTCCAGCAATACTGAGCTTAGCATGGACCCTGCACGCCACCGTTCCCATCACGCACAGACTCAGGAGGGCATCTGATGGAGCTTTTGCCCCATTCCCATCACCCCTCTCCTGTTTCCCGGCATTATTTACGTTCTCAGCACCAAAGCAGAACTTCTGTCAGGGTCTTCAGGCAGTGCTGCACTGCAAACACAAGTGGTGCCAGAGTCAGGAGAGGTGAAGAACAGGGCTAAAGGTGAACTTAACTCTTTGCCCAGGGCTGCAGCCCAAAGTCCAGGCTCCCATCAGTGGTGACATCTGCCAGGCCCTGTACAACCACAAGCCAGTCTCCAGGCCAGTTTGTAGATAAGGTGCGGCATGGCCCAGCCTGCAAGTTGTGTTGTCCCTCCAGAGTCTGGGATATATGGCCTGCCAGTCCCATGGGGCAGTTCCTCTTCTCATGTCAAAAGGGGGCTGATCCCCTCATTTCTACCAGCATTGTGTCTGCCCCGCTCATTACACAGAGGGAGAGATAATAGAGGGACAGAAATAACCCACCACTAACCACATCTGTGGTTGGATGTGTGACCACAGCATGGGGCATGGGAAGAATACTCTATCCTCTTCTTTTGTACTTACTACCCAAAAACCTAGCACACTTATAGAGTAATTAATTTAGTTTCATGCAACATAAGACAGGAAAGTTATCACTGCTTCCATTTCACACATGGACAAGCTGAGGTTCACTGTGGGCAATCAGAACAGCCTGAAGCAAAACCAGAGCAACCAAGAACTGAACTGAGGACTCTAAATCTTGTGCCTTAACATTACCTTTCCTTTCTCAGCATGACCTCCTCCCAGGCTGAGATGCTACTTTTCCATATTCAAGGGTATTACTTTCCTCCCTAGAGAGACCTGAAGGCTGAGCTGGCTTCTCTCTTATTTCTTTTTGCTTAAAGAAAAAAAAATACATCCACAAACACACTCCAAAGGCAGTTTTATTTAATCCCAGTGTAATTCTCACTGCTCTTTCTTAATCCTTTCACCTGTGAGATAATTGCCAGCATTCTGGGAAGAACTCAATACTAATCATAGACTTGCATAAAAAAAGACAAAGAACCAGATAAAACAGACTAAAGGAAATCACAAGGCCTGAATTAACCATGCACATACACATCCATTCCAGACACCCTGCTGAACTAGCTTCTTTCACAACAGATAAAAGGTCCACTAACGGGCCTGGAAGAGAAGGCCATGAAAAGCCATGTCAGTAAATGAAGGCTTTAGTCTTCTCCTGTGTGCATTGTGGAATGAGATGCCACAAAAATCAAAGAACCAAAATAAGCTACCAATAGTAATACCTAGCTGCCTAATATTCAGCAAAAAATAATGTGTAAGGATATCCTCCCACCTCATTCTGTCCAGAAGACCAGTGTTCATGGCAGATTCCTCCCCCACCACTTTATCTGGGACACGCCTCCCAGATAAGAGTACTGTATGTTTCTACTACCCTTCCCTCTGCTTCCCTTCCCATCCATTCCGTTTGCCCCTTCTTTCCACTGCTGATGCTGTAGATCCATTCTTCTTCCTCATAACTGAAAAAAACATTTCCACTCCTTGACTATTTAAGTACCCTCTTTCTTTTCCACTTGTCCTTAAAATTCATGCCTTCAAGGAGAAACCCACATTGTCTCTGTGCGCTCATATATACTTTCCCAGCAAACTCCTTACACAGTACACTTAGGGCACCTCTGCATTATGGGTTTTTTCATTCTGTAGATTTTTGTCACAGAGAATGTGTGTTGTTCCCTTTGTAAAATATGATTGCTGTTTCTACAATCATGTACATGTTTATCAATAGATAAATACAGTTTTAATCTTCTTAGAGAATTGCTTTAGCAAGTGGAATCTAATTGGGAGAGTCCTTGGTAGAACAAGCAAGTTATTTGGTGGTTTATAAGATAGATTGCACTGGTGCTTACAGAAACAGGAATGGACAAGAGAACTCTGGCATTTATTGCCTGTTCTCCTCCAGCTCCCTCCATCTCTCTGTGCTTCTGCTTATTCAACTGTAAAACAAGGAAAACAAATAATTAACCTTCTTACTGGACGGATGTGAAGCTGAATGATAATGCTTTGTACTCATTGTGTATCGTTTTCAGGACACTCTGTAAGCGTCAATGCAGCAGCCTCCTTGTGCAGTGGTGAAGGGCTTTTGTCCCCACTCCACTGCCGCAGAGGCACAAAGGCCCCGACAATTTGCAGGGAAAGCCAGTCGTGGAGCAAAGAACACACCTCTCACTTCTGAGGCCTCTCCATTAAGCACGACACTATTTAGGAATGTACTCCAAGCATTTATAAGACACTTATCAGGACCGGAGGTTGGTGGGATGTCAACACACTACATGCACACTGCTGATGACAAACAGCACACAAAAAAGTATTTTTCGGGAGAATCACAGACAGATAGGGCTGGAAATAGCACAGGGGAGAAAAGCAACCACTCATAAGAGCAAAGGTCATAATTCAGCATCTCTTAAAACAAACTGCTGAGAAATGGCCAACTGGAAATCCCAGCAAATAGAGCTGTAACGAGCTCAAGGCCAGAAAGAAGGTAATCAGTGTCTATCCACTGAGCACATCAATAGGAAAACTTGTAAAGAGGTTTCAAGCTCCTGAATCAGTCAGATGAGAGAAGAGTCAGAGAGAAAGTGATTCCTGAAATAAATTTCTTTTCAGTTATTTTTGGAAAAGGAGACAAAAAGGAGGGAGGTTGGTACATTGGAAAGCCGACAAAAATCATTATTCTCTATAAATTGCTTTGACATTGTATAGGCAGTGACCTTCACAGCACTACCAGTTTAATGGCATTTACTTCAGCAGTAGCTGATTTCACTATTAAACAGGGATGCATAGCACAAGATTACACAACTAAATCACTCTTGTAAATATTTAATATCATTGCCTTTCTTTTTTTCCCTTTTAACAAATCACTATCAAAGGCAGAGCACACAGTAGAAAACACATTTATTTATTCTATCCTGGAAAAAGCTTAGTGCTCATGCATTTTATCTATCTAGTTCTCCAAATGACTTTGACACTTGAAAGCCCTTGTGATCAAAACAGTCTGAAGGAAGGCAATTTTGCAACCATTTAAGAACTGATTTCATGCACTGATCAACATTTACCAAACTTGCCTGATGGAATAGCACAAAGTTTAAGCCAGCAGATTGATAGCAAACACCTGAAGGAGAAAATTAGTAAGAAAACTACACTGGTTTAAATAGAAGTACCTTAGGAGACAAAAAGAAAGAAAATCAGACATTATCTCTCCATTCTTCTCTCCTGCCCTCCCCCCAAAGAAAAAGAAAAAAAATCAGTATTTGGGAAGTCAAAGGGAACTGACACTAACAGAAAAAACTCATACTTTTGGCTGACAATACAATAAGCGCATCCACCACATAATACATTCATTCCATTATGGACATACAGTGCAGCACGGCAGGAAATGAAGTGTCCACAGATTTCTCTTAAAATACATCTGTTTTAAAGATGGAGTCAATAGATAGAACAAATAAAGTACAAGAATGTAGCAAAGAAAAATTGCTAATGATGTCTCTAGTATCATATCTAGTAATATAAAATTGATATGCTAAGAAATTGAAATGCTAAGCCTGGAATTGAGCACCTTAAGTATAGCTAGTCATCTTTAAAGAGAGCCTTACGATCTGTACATTCTGATTTTTCCAACTTTAGGAAAAACATTTTTCCACAGTCTGGCATAAATGGTCTGTCACATTGTGGCAAAAATGATACTCTGTTCAAACTGGAGATGATCAATGCCAGAAAGTGTTCTGTATGACAGTATTCCAGGAGACAAATAACGGAAGTTATGCATCTTTTCAGCAATTTAGCAACACAGGAAAGATAAATCAATAGATATTTAGGAACTGAACAAATTCTGGGGAAAAAAATAAATTTGGTAAACTGAGGGATAAAAAACAGATGTAGAGAGCAGCTTGCCCCACATGCCTACAGACTTCATTGAGACTGTCTGCGGAGTAAGACTATCCAAAATAAATATGCATAGTTGAAAATGGTCAGATAAATATATTATTTGGATGATGGAGTTGGCCAGTCTGGCAAGGCACTGGTGCCTGAAACGTGTGTGCCCTCCATCAGAGCTGGGAAATGCAAATGCACAGTGATGCTAGGTGCTGCCCTGGATTTTATAAAAGCTTGCAACATCTTTAATGCAGAGCTAAGCGAGAGCCTGTAATCCCTGTGCTGCGATGCAGCAATGTGCTCGCCCCTTGCAGGACAAGCCAACAGCTATGCAAGATCCTTTTATCAACATTCACAGGGCTGGAAAATAACTGTTCACAGTTTGATTCCCAACATTACCGGGTGAACCAAGAATTGCTCAGAGAACTGGCAGCTGAATACACATGTAAAAGACAAAGGTTCTTCAGTGATATTTATTCTAGCCAAGTTTTAATATTTCAAGGCTTATAGCAACTAACTCTTTACATAATCAGATGTAGTTGTCTGATCCCAGCTGGTGATCAGCACATTCATCATCAACCTGGTCATTATTAATATACCAGTAATTAGGGGGGATAAAGGTGTGTGCTTTATAATGCTGGCTTAATACAATTCCACCGTACCTAATAAGACCACAGCTCCTTTTAAAATACAATTATTTTAACGTTCAAATTATACATTTTTGTTACCACCACTAACAACTAACAATCACAGAGCCATATGATTTTAGAACAAATACCGAAATGGGTTTTTAGAGTCTTCAGTAGAAAGAATTTGGTCAACTAAAAGGAACCGTGTTTTGCTTTAGAAATAATCTGACCCATAAGCAGTTCCCCAATCAAACTGTGATTTGAGAGAAAAGCTCGATTAAAATGCATGCAATTGACAGAATCAAATCGTAAACACTTACCTACATATATTACATACATTCTTCTTGCTCTACTGTAGGATAGAAAGCGATATCTCAGGCACCACGGTGTGGTACTGCTTGGCAAATGCTACTGACTTTTTTAATCGTGACAACTGTGTACACAAATTCTCAAAGTACCAGTTCTGTTTAAAGCCTTTCCCCACAAAGCAGTGCTGGTAAAGGACCATTTCTATTAAATGCTTTGCAGTCTTTTACTTTAACAAGAGGAGAACCAAGGCCATCACTTAGTGAGAATGATCCAGAATCCCTCAGGTTAATGTTGGAACAGTCTCAGAGCCATATTCTTCCCTGCACTATTTCTTTTACATCAGTGCATTCCCTCTGCTTCGATATCAGTTATACCACAATAAAATCCTTGCAGTGCAGTGAAGAATATGGCTCTTAATACCATTACATCAAACCTCTTGGTATATAAAGCATACCTAGTACGAGATCAAAATCTCACAGAAAATCCTGCTAAAACAGAATTTGGGGACTTTATCCCTGCAGGTACACAACACATTCCCAGGTGCAAACCACCTTTAATTTCTATGGGTTTCACTGGCTGTTTAGGGAACACAGTACCTTAAGCACTGCAACTTGCAGGGTAAGTTGTCTGTAACATAAATTTCAAAACAAAAAAGCTTCGAAAACAACTGAATATGCTACAACCTGTGAGTGCTGGATTCACACCTGATTCCTTGCTCTCTGTAGTGGTATTTTCTATTATCTTCCCTTATTTCATAGCCCACAGTACTGATCTCTATTTGGATGCGTGCACTCAGAACTATCAAGGCTCTTGAAACAAATGTGGAAATGAAAGCCAGCATGAGAAGGAGCTCTAGCTCCATGAAAGAGGTGAGTGTGGCCAAATAAACGAAAGGTAGTGGGTGTCACAGGAATATCAGCAACTGGCAATGGTGCATTGCCAAAATCGGAATCAAAAACCAGAATACTGATGTGGGGGAAATCACACACCATTAGACATGACTTAATAACTGACAGAGTCGATACTGGGTGAGTTATATCAGATGATTTGAGAAAGCATGACCTTCTTCACAGTAATAGTTTTACAACCATTTGTATGGCATGTTATCCACTAATCTCTAGTCAAAACATTTACTATCTGGTAAAGCACTGCAAACAAGGCTGCTGTTTCTAAGCCCTTACTCTTAATGCATAAGATCCAGCTTACACAGCACATATTTTCTAAACTGTTCAATACCATAATGTTATCACTTTAGTCCACAAAAGGCCACAATGAACCTTAAAACAGGAAACTCCCTTCTTTTACCGGGTTTCATATTTTTGCAGGGCTGTCTGATGTGTGTGACAGGGGTCTATTTCAGTTCCTGATGGCATTATCACCACTTTGCTGCATTACCATAAAGCCCAGGAAATAAGCTATTACCCACCATCACTCCTCCCAAATGTTATCACAGAGAATCATGCATTCACAAAACAGCATTAACTGTGAGAATTAGAGTCCATTTAAACTGCAGCTGTTCCTTCATTCCTAAATAGATTCTTAGATCAAAACGACTGGTCTCGTTACCAAATGTCCCTTTCAACTGGAAGAAGAAAAAGATCACTTTAAAAAATTGTATGTTTTACAGATAACACTCCTTCCCTGTATTATGACAACCAGGTAACATTAAAACGAAGAATTTTTCCAAAAATACAGTGGATGTTTTAGCTTTCAGAATTGTGAGTTGAAATTTTGCCTTCAAATCACATCTGGCAACAGAAATGAACCTGCAATTTTGATTTCCTATTTCTAGTTTATCTCATTTTCAGAATCTCAAGCTTCAATTATTTAAGGGAAAGACATTCTGTTTATTTTTAACAATAATACTAACTCTGCAGTAAGGGCTTTCTTTTAAATACAAAACCTAAAACCTGGATCTAATATACATGCTGGTGTTCCTGTCAGCTCTAAACCCATGCCCTAGAAAAACCCACAACCCTATATTCTGCTATTAACAAAGAAAACATTGCTTATTATGTTCCATTTCCCTCTCTGCTTCTTTGCCTCTTTGTTACTGTCCGTTGGAAGGACTCCAACCTGCAGGGAAAAAACACTCTCACATCTAAACTGAAAAACCTAAATGCCAGGAAAAGGCACAATGCCTCTTTAAGAGTCAACAGTAAATCAACTTGCCCATAAGAGTGCAATAATTAGCAGTTAGTAGCTTATTAAAAGGATGGCAAAGGCCAAGCTGCCATCTGGGATCTCCAGTTTCTTGTGATTGTTATTATGTCAAGATGTGCAACTTGCATTAGCTTTCATGTCACTGTGCTTGCCCTTACTTTACATGTAAATTTTAATGAAAGATACAGCACTTTAAAAATCAGACGTCCATCAAAAGTGCTATTAGTCTGCCTTTTACAAAGCATATGGCCTGTTTTGCTACCTCTGCATCTCTACACACCACTGAATGCCTTAAATGAAGAAAACAGAGGAAGAAAAAAAAGTCTTTCAATGATATCAATTAAATATTCTCTTTGGGCAGAGTGAAACCTGAGCCTCACTGAAAACAGAAGACTACAATACAGCGTAAGAAGACAATATTTTAGCTCCTGTTTACACACAACATGACTACAATGCCTTTAACTCTCACAGGAATCATTCTTCTTAATAAAAATGAAAGCCAACGAAGAATCAGCTGTTTATTCACACGTTAGAAAGACACAGTTTTAAAATAAGGCAGAAAGAAAGCATGTAAGAAAAAATAAATTACCTGTAATCTACAAAATACTTAACACATTACTAAATATTTTATGCATACACATTATTTGTAAACACACATACTCATACGCACAAACAAAAAATAATTTACCAGAAATGTCCTATTTAATGTCTCATTTGTCTGCCTTCATAAATATATTACAGAGGTGTAAAAAGAAGAATGTTTATAAGACATCTATTCCTTTGCGTTAGCTGATATTCAACATTTAAGTGACCTCATTCACCAAAGTTCGGAAAATGTCATCACCTCTGGAATATAAAGAAATAGGATGAATGCCTTGCAGAAATGTCCCTCAGTATCTTACACTCGAAATTCATCAACTATCAATCATCTCTGATTAGACTTATAAGAGTTACATTAAAATATTTGTTTCTTCCCTAAATAAAATATGAAACCAGCAGGAAAAAACTTACAAAAAATGATTCCAGAAGAATGACGTCTACATTCAAGAGGCCTTGATTCTATCAAAGAGGTTTTACAGATTGGGTATTTGCTAACCATAAAATAAAATGCTTTATTTTTTAAACAGTCATTAAGAGGAAAGTTAAAACTGAAAGTCACCATCCTTATAATAATGCAGGATTTTTTTCCCACCAAAAGGAAAACAAACCCAATACCACACATAGTTTAAAAGTATTAAGGAAATTACTGTAAGTGTAGAAACCAAAAACATACAGTAGTCATATTTACAACCCAAATATTAAGATCTTTTACAGGGCAAAACAGAGCTTAAAAACTACTGCCAAGGCTGGCAAGATGAATGTAGTGTTGCTTTTCCCCTTGTATAATTAGATATTTATAGAGCACAAATGGTTTAATTTGTTACTGATGTTTCACTTCAACATTTGCATAAACTCTTGGCCACTCAGATGGACTTATTCACACTGCTCTGAAATCCTAATGGCATTACTGGTGAAGAAGAACTCGAAATTATTTTCCAGATCAGTAAGGTCCAGTCATTTCCTTCTATCCAAGTCCACAAATGCTATTTTGTTGTTTCTGTGCCATTACCTCCTGGTCAATACTATTGAACAATTCAAAGAAATAACAACCTCACGCTGCTCACTGAGAGCAATGCTGAACATTATGAGACTTAAAAGACCGACTTGGGTTAAGAGCAGTTAGGACCAAGGGAGATAATCTGATCTTGCAATGCTGAGAATTGCACGGGGAATTTGCCAGTAGCCTTTGGTTTACACAACATGCACTAAAGAGTCCCACACATGAAATATGTATGTACTCTTTCATTTCTCTCTGAGAATGGAGAAAAAACCTGCTTCATGTTGAAAATGAGTGTGCAGCTGTGCAGTTTTTCATCCCAAGCACAGCTACTGATGGAGGGAAGGAGCCCAGTGCCTTAGAGGAGAAGCAGCAGTCTGCAGACTGCAAGGGTGCTATGGAGGTGTCCTGTGCGCACCCAGAAACCAGGCACACCTCACTGTTATTCTTTGTGTCAGAGGGGACATTTGGGACTTTTCAGTTCTTTGGGTGAATCTTGGCCCACTAAATTCAATGTGAATTTTGCTATTGCCTTCAAGAAGACACAGGACTTCGTTCACCGAAAATAGCAGAGTCCCACCAGGAACACAGCCGATGTCCTCTGGAGGCATGAACCTCAATAGAAGCCAGATCCAAACCAAGAGTGATGATAAAACAAAACCCACTACATATATAAAAGAATGGTGAAAGGTAGCAAAAAGGCAAATTATCATTTTCTTAACAAAGGCTGTCAAGAGAACAAATGATATGGAAGAACGTGACTACACATTAACTCCAGTTCAATAGCAAATTAGAGTTGGATATTTATGATCTCCTTTGGTACCATTTACTTGTGGGGGAGTGTTAGGGAAATAAACTCAATATAATTGTTCCTTAATTGTCAATTCCTCTCCAGAAGAGAAGTCGTATTCAGCAATTCATGCCAAACTAAATAAAAGTCCTCCCTGCTCATCATGCATTTACCTCATCTCCGCGACCAGTTCCATACACCTAATAAAAACACAAACAATGCATATATACTCAGTTCAGGTTAAAATACAAGTGGTACCCAGGTGCTTTTCTGTATCTCGACTGCTCCAGCCACTACCCCAGAACACCTACACTTCATCTTCTTCAGCTTTCCAGGAACTTATTAAAAAAAAAAAAATCTCCTGAACTTTTTAAGAAGGATAGAAGCAGAAGAAGCCTATTTACTACAGTAGAAGCAACTAAAGGAAGACTTGTTTCAAATGATGAATGCAAGGTCACAGACTGCTATACATTGTGAAGAGGTTTTATGAAATCAAATACATCATATCCTTTGGATACATACATGGCATGAGACAGAGCGGCTGCCAGTTTTTACTAAAAACTACAAGAATGCCAAAAAATATGAACCTTCCAGGTACAATCACTAAGGCATCTGGTACCACCTTCTCTATGAGCTAAAGGCCATGTGTGGGTTCAAAATTACACTGCTTGAGCCCTCTGAAGGTAATACCATTTTTCATACAGAGTGATGGTTCTCTGATGAAGTCACTTGCTATAACTAGAGATAAAAACTATACATAGCTGGGAAGTGAAACAATATTTTTACTCAATGACACAATAAATTAAGTTTCAGTGCATATGAGTTAATTGTGGACTATATATTATAATCCTCATTCCTACAGGCTCAACTGGGAGTTTTGCTTTGGAAAAGACTTTCAGTTTAGTCCCGCATAGATTGGCCTGCAGCACAAATGCCACCTGAGAAAAGAAGGGGGCAACATGAGCTAACATCACACCATACAAAACTCGCCCTGATCTACACTGACCCTTAAATCACACTAAGCCATACATCAGCTAACTCAATTATTGGCAGCTGTGTTGAGGCACAGTAACATTTTGTATAGTGTGCTTAGAGCTTTAGGTTCTCACATTTTTTACAGTGTATGTGATTATTACATTCTGATGTTCACCTCTTGCTAAGAAGATAGCTCTGAGTACAGCTTATGTATTATCCTCCACCGCCCAACTTTGGATAGAATAGAAAAGCTATGAAATTAATTATTGGAATATTTTTTCAACCTCAAAACAGAACCAATAATATTGATTACATGATGCACCCCATCACAGAGAATCCAACAATACAAATTTGATAGAAGGAGGCAGGGCATCAGAAGGAGGAATCATACAAAGAGACAGTGTTTAATATGCCATTGTGCTCCCCAGAATTCAGGTATTACAGGAGGAGTGATCACTGGGCAGAGACTGCTTGTGCCTCAAAGGAAAGTTATTATGAACAAATCCTCTGAGCTCTCATATCCTCCCAAATTCATAGTAGTACAATTAGTCATTTCATCCCCCAATGCCTTATTGGCATGGACACACCCAACATCCTCCAACGTGTTCAAATCATGTTGATCAATAGATCAGATTCTTCAGCAGTGTATTTGCTGAAAAGGAGTAAGCCTTAGCATAATAAAACCTTTTAAACTCTCTATCTTATTGGAAAATAGGACAAAGAAATGGATTTTCCTCGAGCAGTGCTTATAATTTATCAATTAATCTTCACCATTCCCTCCAGTCCAACTGGAGACCCACAGCAAGTTTGCAGCATTTTGCCTTTTTGACAGTTTTGATTAGGGATGGATGACTGCCCTCTGCATGCTAAAGATAGATAGGTGTGAACTGCTGAAGAACAAGCTGGAGCCCCAGAGCAGCCTTACATGCCCTGTGCTGTGCTGAGCTGCAAAGGCAATGGACCTCTCTGTTTAGCAGTGCTGATCACTTCTGTTTCCTCTGCAGCTTTTTGCAACTCGATTTCTCTTTGAAAAACACCTTTTCACTAACAGAGAGGATGGGAAGCAGAGCTGGGGGAGAAATGATAGCCCAAAAGACCTCCGTCGTTGAAGGGTACTAGACAAGCCCAGGTCCTGCTTCCACCACTGCCAGTGCCAAAATTCCCAGCAGTAGCATCACTCCAGTGCAAGAGAGTAGGCAGGACCAGCTCACTGGCCTCTGGCTCTGTCTTCAACTGAACTGACTGTCGCTTTGCACCCCAGCGTCACCAGCTACAGAGAGCCTGACACTGCACAGCCCATACTTAGTGTGAACAGGGAGAAAATAACATCTGTTAAGACGGCCTCAAAGCATTCATCTTAATAAATATTTCTTCCATAATTCAATACAAAACAAAAGATTGTTAAGAGACTTTTAAAAGTAAAGGCATTAAGTTCCAATATGAACCACATTCATAAAAATACAATTTGTCCGTTGACAAACAAACATTTTACAAGCAATGAAGTCTTAAAAAGAATGCAATCTCTACCTTTACTTCTACCTACAGACAGGAAGGTGTGTGTCCAGTTAAGAGGAGGAACAAGAGGGGTGTCCATCATGGAGGAGGCAAAAGAGAAGAGAAGGAAGAAACATAAAAAACAGAAAATGATGTCACTGGCCATACTTACAAAAACAAGAAAACAAGCATATTTATGTAGCAGCCAAACCCAACAAAACACAATGTCAAGGGAAAAACGAGAGAGACACCACAACTAAAGCACAAAGCAAGGCTTAAACAACTGACAGTACAACCAGCAACTGCCTGGTTAAGCCCTTTGGCTTTAAGTTTTTTCTACTGAGAAATGCAAACCTCTCTCATGCAATAGCATGCCAGTGATATGCCTCATTCCACTTCAAATTCAAAACAGCAAGGGAAACAACAGAGTAGGACAGGAAAAAAATAAATCTCATGGTAATATATTTGCTAAATATATTTCATCTACCAGAGCTAATGTATTTGTATATAATGTTGACATTGCATATTTACTCACACATATACATTTACTTATTTTATATCCATCATATTTTTATAGAGAGTAAATATTTACCAAAAAGGAATATCTGTGAGTTGGTTGGCAAGAAAAGAGAAGCCACTATTCCCTGATGCGTCATGGATAAATAAGGGTGGCTAAAGTTGCCAGAAGCCAGTAGTTTTCACATTTTTTTGCCAGGCAAGGGAGTATAGAAAGGGCTGATGACAATCATACAGGCCTGAACAGGTCATGCAAGTCTTCATGAGCCAGCTGGGTTGCAACTTGTAATCTAAATGGCCAAGTGCATCTGTTTATATAATACAGTGCTAACTCACAGACTGCTACAAAGATATGTTCAGTGTTACTGAGATTGAAAGTGGCCATGAAAGTTCACTGTCCTGATCACTCCCAACATGCCATCATCCTTCCTCTGTCAATGGCTTGCCATACTCAGCTGCATCCTGAGCAACCAGGACATCTGAAGGGACCTGTCTACTGGATGCTCCCTCACCAAGCACAACCTCCAAGCCATGAGCCCAGCTGAACAGTAATCCCCACAGTAAGTGGGGACAGAGAAGGAGCTCAACGCTACCCAGAGCTTAGCCAGATGCTCCACATGCCAAATACCATGGTCTTGACATGCACTCATAAAGAGCCCTGTTTTCCTACCTTTCCCACCACATAAGGATGCTAAGCAGTACAGAAACTGAAGAGTGAGCCCCCACTTCACTTCTGATGATTGTTTCCTAAGCTTTCATGACCTCAGAGCAGACATCTGCCTTGAACTACAGAATAAAAACTGATTATGTCCTAAGCCTCTCTACATTTCCCTGAGATACATAGAAACTATGTCTCTTTTTTTCAAGTACCGAATTACTCTTGAGCCTTCACAGGCACTACATTCTATCTTATTAACTCTTTGGACTGTCTAACTTCAGATACGTGTTCACTTAATGGCAAAAACACTATTGTGTACACCTAGTCTAGGAAAGCCTCATCAGGCTTTAGTGTCAAACTCACATTTTCTCCCCACAGACAAAGAGTTGGTCTGGTCTTCCTAGTGCACCATGTACACACTCCTTGTATTAAGTCTTCAACCATTTCACTCCTGCATTCGCAAGACTAGAATGCATCACCAGAGCTGCTAACTCCTCACTGTGTACCCATGTCAGCAAGACACTGACACTATCTGAGGAAAACAGAATCATCCCTCTCCTCACCTCGCCTCTCCTCACCAGCTTCTTGCTCCACAGTCCCATAGTGCGAAATGGGACTAATGATCCCATCATGTCACAGCCAATAGATCTGTAACACAATCCAGGCTGAGATATTAAAATGTGAACTCTGATATAGGCCTAGATCCCATTTGTAGCCCAACCTGGGGTTAGCTTTGTTCTTTTTCTAAACCAATTTACTCTGTGCATATTTGAATATTTTAAATTGCAGACACAGGACTTACAGGCCATTATATGCAATTTTCCTCAGGATTCATAATGAGTTAGGGTCATGCCATGAGGGCTATTAACATATTTTTTGTAATAATTGCACTCTTAAAAATAAAGACCAACACTGAGGTCTACATTTACTGGGCAGAAGTGGGAGTCATTACAGCTGGCACCACAAGAAAGAAATGGCAAGATAAAATAGTTGGTGGGATGCATGGAAGGGGGAAGCATACCTCTTTAGTGTCCATGGAATCATTTCATGCTCCCTCCTGGGCACCTGAGTCCCAGGCTGACAAGTAGCCATGGCTCATGGGACACAAAGGCAAAAATGCAAATGGCTTGACTGGCACCCAGTAGGCTTAGTTGCTTTTGTCATGCAAAGCCCAGCTCAGAAAAGCAGCAGGGACAAAGCTCTTTCATGATCAGTGACTGAAACAAAGAGAAAGTCAAAGGACTTACCTTGTTCACCCATCATCAGGTGTGAGAGGCCTTTGAAAGAGAGAGAGAGAGAGAGGAAGTAAGAAAAAAAAGAACAAAACAGAAAAAGAAGCAGCAATATCCATGCACACTGGTCACAGTCCAATACCTCTCAGGATTGGAGCTCGCATACTTGAACTAGACCAAGTATGGGTGCAGCACACAGGGCACACACATATGCAGGTGCTGCTTTCTACACTGAGCAGAAAAGCATCTGTCACAGGTAGAAAAAACCTGCTGGTAGTTGCAGAACTGTGTTTGAGGTTCATCATATCCCTTGGGGAGTGACTCCAGAGGCACTGCACACCAGTATGGCTAAATGGGCTAGGAAAGCCAAGGTCTGCAATGGGGCTCTGCAGGGAGCATTTGCTCCTCTGGAGAGCTACAGAAATAACTTCTCTTCAGCTCAAGATTTAAAATTCAAGGCTGCAGTGGTCAGTGAAAGGGAGGCCATGATCCCACCAGATCTGCTTCAGATGAAACATCTGGGCTAAATGCATACACACACACAAAGCTATCCTCATTCTTGAACATGGTGGCTTCAGCATGTATTTTTAGGAGTTGATCAACGCTGCTCACACTTACTAATTAGACACCAGTACACCAGACCTGGCAAGGACTAAAAAAAAAATTACCTGTAACCTATTTTTAATACTACTGCATTTCCTTTCTGGGAAGAACTGGAGATTCGACTTCTGAGGACAGTGTGTTACTTTATGGCTCTATAGTTAAAGCTACTCTTTCATTTCATAGTTCAAGGTAAAGCCAGAAAGCAGCACAGCCCCCCTCAGCAGTGACAGTCACTGTCAGCTCTGTAGATGGGGCTGTGGTGGTCACCTGGGCTGCTCTAGTCCCTGTCCGATAACTCTTTCTGACATAAACCTTGTTTGTTTCAATTAAAATCCATTTCTAGTCCCAATTTTCAAATATGTTTACTGTACAACTGTATTCATACAAATATCATTTAGATACTATTGTATATATATACATGCCCAATCCATTAAGCATCAGCTGACCCATTAGTTAATTTTGCGACACATGATATCACAGAACTAACATATACAAAAATTGAGTCCTACCCACTCAAGCCATGAGTGACCCCTTTCGTACTTGGTTCCCTGACCTTCTTCCCTTAGTTTGACTCCTTCTCCACATCTCCTGCCTCTCACAGCACTTAGTATGGCAGGGATTTTGATACACACATACACACGCACACACCCATCTTAAGTCAGTTTATTAATCAAACAGGGCTGTGACTTTTTTAATTTCACGGAGGTCAAATGAATTTATTAGAATGAGAATTTTGAACAAGCAGCATGCTGAGTTTGAATTTGTTTATTTCTCTGTCTTTTATACTTTTCCTTTGCATCTGCTGGAGAAATATAAAATCCAGATCATCCTAAGAATATGTTCACTCACAGAGAACTCCAAGCCAGATAAGGGGATTAATAATTGTACAGTCTAAGGAATGTAAATATCTTAATGTTCTTGAAGATTATTGTGGATTTAGAAAAATAATCAGAAACGCAACATAGGTTTAGATTTTTAGGTTTTTTAGCTATAAATAAACATAGCAGACTTGATACTGTAGGACATATTTCTGGTCTAAATTACAAGATATAATTTCACTGAATCATTTTGCTCTGCTAGCAGAGTGGGTTGAATTTGTGTCTCTATTTATGGCCACTGACCCCATCATTCTTGATAGGCAAATCTTAGGTCTGTCCAAATGGGCACTTGAAAGTCACTGTAAAAGGCACTGTAAAAGACGAGAAGACAAAAGTATAATTTTTAGGACCTACAAAGCACAGAGTCGCTGTAGCAATGATGAAAAAGGAGAAAAGGCAAGAAGGTGGCAGTATGACATGCAGCTGAAGGTGGCCGAACAACGAGTGGACATCAGACCCAAAGCAGAGATAGGAGTCCCAAGCCCTCAGCCCTTGTACACCGTGGGGAAGGAAAGCCATGGCTAAGAGGCACAGCACCAACAGGTGCAGCTGCTGGGGATGGCGGGGGCCTTGTCCACTTGGGAAAACGGGACACTGACAAAGAGAAACCTCCAGATAGGTTTCAAAGCAAGAGCCTGCATTAAACACCCTGAATCACATCGTAAGAAGACCCCTCTCTCCACCAGCCACAGAGGAGCTATAAAAATCTCAAAATGTCAGGAATGTCAACACCCCTTTTGTCCTTATCCCTGGAAGGCCAACGCTGTGTGCTCTATCTGTCAGGTGCATCAGCCAGGTGCAGCCCAGAACCCTTCACCTGCAGTCCAGGAGTGAGCGCACCCCAAATGTACCCACCATTCTGGCCCCTGGTTTGGCCTTGGTTCAAATGCCTGCGAAAGAAAGTCTCTCTAAGAAATGTTCTGACTCTTTTGCTTCTTGACAAATTTGAAATACAACAGCAGCTGTGGTATTGTATGTACCTCTTGATCTTCTAGTCCCAACTGGACAAAGAAAGTAGGGAGATTAATGAAAAATAATGCCCCCCCCAAAAAATGCTACTTTTTCCTTTTTAGAACAGGAAGAAAAAGGAGGGTGGACTTGGAGATATAGCAAAATAACCATATTATCTCTTAAGTTGTCCATCGACACAGATCCTTATTTTAACAAAGAGAACACCAACAGAATTCTAGATTCATTATTAGATAGAATAATAATATAAATAATGAAATAACATATCAGCTTTTCTCATCTGAAAATTTTCCTCCCTTGCAATTTAAAGTAGGAGTGAAAATGAGTGTATTTATCTCCAACAAAATGTCATTAACAACCAAAACCTTCAACCATTGAGATCTAAAATCTGTGACATTTGCAGCATGTGTAACAAAGGCCCCAAATTAGCGACAGTAAAATCAACACAGAAAATGTGAACTGACATCATTGTCTCACCTTTACATCAGTTTCAAGATATGACAAGACACTAAAACAATTTTCAAATCATAAAAGTTGAAGTCATCTCAAGGTGGCATGGGGTAGCACTTGCTACTGGACTACAATAAACGAATAGGGCATCCAACAAACAAATGCAAGAGGTGTGAGAATTGTTCAGACCTGCAAACTAGACCAGATTTTGCCAGAACAGAGGGGACACCTATCACCATGCTATTTGGGCATCAACCATAAAGGCCAGCAAAGCTTTCAGCAGGGTCAGGATGCTAAATGAACTCATCAGGCCCCAAAGCACGTTATTCACATATACAACCATTGTTTGTGCCAATAGCCATCCCATTCCGGGGGAATCCTGTAAGAAAATCTGAGTTTCCAGATGAAACATGCTTTCCTTTTAATCTTAGATTTGTTCAACAAGAAACCCTGATTAAAGCCTCAGGGCTGCAAACCCAACCAGTGTAGAACTGGGAGAAGGTTGACACAAACCTGCACGAGCCACAGTGGTCAAGGGGTTGTGTGCTTTTGCTAAACCAATCTAGTCATTCTTATAATAATGGGCTGGGCACTGTTACGGTAAGTAGGCAGATGAAAAACTCTCTAAGACTCAATTAGGAGTTTTAAAAAGCAGGCATTCTTTATTGCGGCGCCGGGCGCACAGGGGATCACTCCACTAGGTGGAGCGATCTATTCCACCCCTGTACACAGAGCTTCAAGGATTCCTTTTATCTATGGAATGTCCAGTCTGCAGAACATTTAGTTACTTCGCTTCAACAAAGAAAACCGTATGTCTCTTTAGTATTTCGGTATCAGCACAACTGCTGCCCAATAAAAATGGTGGGTAGCAAGTGCTCTGGAAAAGGTTTAGGAAAACCTCAGAATAAACAGCTTATCTGCCTGCAAAGAAATTTTATGTCTAAGTAAGTCAGGAATCTGGTGACTTGCTATTCCTGAACTTCAAACGTGAGTGACAGTAGGGACAAGCGCACGGCTTCAAAAGAAGGCTCTCAACAGGTTTCTTAGATAAGGATAAGCATCTGCTTGTGGTCAGCCTCTGGAGCCCCAGCTTCTTCAGACTTTCAGCAGTAATGTGAAGAGAAAGTTGCCTCCTTCTTCAGAACATTGGTTTGTTGTTAAAATAGTATGTCCATTGCTGAGGGCAGACAGACATATAAACTCTGATCTCTGGCCATGATTTACGCCTTCCACAACTGACTTTTCCCATTTAGGTCTGGGAGTTTTTCTGATATTTCTTTAACTTACTACCAAATCAGTATTATTTTCTTAAAGGTTAATATTAACCTCCCTTGATCTCAAAGTAACATTTCAAAGAAGAACTACATTTTTTTTTTAAATTGTGAACCATCTGCTTTCTATATCAAAATAGTAAAATTAAGTGGCTTTAATTGTACAAAGTATCAAGGGCCAACACTGGATTCTTATGAAGCCAGAAGGACATTTTTAAAAGTAGCTTCAGAGTACAATGATATGAAAGAGCAATGTAGTTAAACAGCAGTTCTCATCTTTAAGGATTTACTAGGGGCAATTCTCAGGGTGGAGGAGAAAATGAAGAAAACCTTGGAGGCAGTTTGAACCTTGCCCCCACTGCCCCACCACCACCACCCCAGCACCACATTTGGGTACTTAGCACTTAAAATGGAAAAATAAAGCCACAAAACCTAAGAAGGTGGGGAGAGCACAAAACACAGCTGAGAGTGACAACTGATTGCAGCAACAAAGGAAGATGGAGTCCTTCATCTAGTTAATTATAGCTTGTCCCGCATTACTGGGCCCATGCTCTGGGGGTGTGCACGTGTGCGTGGGTGTGCATGCACTGCTGAATTGCTCTGCTAAGGCGGGCAGCCTCAGTATTTCCCTTTTAATGATGCTGCCAGATGATTAGCCCAAAAGCTCTTAATGAATGGGAAGAGAGACTGCCAGGCAGCAGCAGCAGCCCAGCTCTCCCCAGGGGCAGGCTTGCCCACAGTGGATCCTTTCCTGGGTATCAGGCTCCATGACCCATTCAGACAATAACAGGGCCAGCTGCAATGTATGTCTGAGGCAGGGCATCGTGGCCTCTGGTCCAGGATATACATGCAAATCCTTTATGGCAGAGCTGAAGAAAGAAATCATGCAAACCAGGGATTCTTCCAAAAATAAAATGACATCTACTATAGAGAAGAGCACTCTGACGAGTGATGGAGTCTGTTGTTTACACGTCCTTTCCTAATTTCCTAAAACTAGTAACTCCTTGAGAAATAAGCTTTTTTGTCTCCTCTGAGCCTCCTACCCTAGCTCCATCAGCAGTTCCCTTTTCTAGTTAGGGAGGAAAGCTGACAAGTCCCTCATCTCCCATGTGGTCCTTCTTAAAATAGGCATCTTGAGGTTTTCTAAAACCCAAAGACCAAGGAAGACTCCCTAAGAGTCCCCATGTACCAAAAAGAGGGCATTCCAGCAGGGCCAAAGGATGGGACTCAGAGGAAGAAGCAAAACCCTTGTCTTGAGAGATGTGAAGAATGGATGAAGAGGAAAAATCATTCTGAGACCTAGTTCAGACCTTTTACCTGCTAGACAGGTCAGCTTTGCCAAGAGGATGACCTGATTCCTTGGCTGCTGGCATACATGGTGCCCATTTTTTCTAACTGGACAAAGCAGTAGCACAGGCTGGGGAGCAGTCATTTTTGTTTGATTCAACCATGATATGCACAACAGCCAAGGGCTCCTCGCAGGCCCCAGCAGTGAGGCCAGCCGGGAGTGCAGTTTTGTTATTGTAGCCGGAGGCCCACTTCCAATCCAATTACACACAACAGCTGTGCTAGCTCCTCTTTTCCATCCCCTTTGCTTCCTCTGCTATGTAATTCCAGGATAGGTTTTGTCATTATCGGGGGCAGTGAGTCAGGGTGAGTGGCACCTACCCTGAGTGATCAAAGGAATAAAAGCATGAGGTAGAAGCCGAAGAGAAAGTCGTTTACCCCAATATCTATGAGCAGAAATAGTGATCAAACCATACTATCTCCTTTCCCCCATGACAAAAACAGTATTCTGACATTGCACATGGCATACTCCTAGAAGTATTCACATAGCGAGGGCTACAAACATGGTGGTGTTTGAAAACATGAAAATAAACGTGCAAGTGTTCACAAAGATGGCCACACGCACAACAGAACATGTGCAGGTAGCAAGACCTGAGGGTGAATGCATTTATGGCTGACCCATAAGAAGATGTGTATCACTGCAAATCAGAGCACCTGATCAAGTAGGTGCACAAGTTGGGAAGAGGAGAACTGTTAGGCATGGAATGGAACGCTTCAGCTTGGAAAAGACATCTCTGACAATATATATGATAGAGGTAAAATCCCAAATAATACAAAGCAGGTGAACAGGGAATATTTTTTTTTCCCTATTTGTCAGAACACAAGGAGTAGGAGTCATGGAATGAAATTCTAAAGTAACAGGTGTAAAAACAAGTGAAAGAAAGTACTTTCCGCATTTGAATGATTAAACAATGGGACTTGTTATCACAGGATACTGTGGAGTTAAAAAATATAAGTGGATTAAGAAAAACAAAGACTGGACACGTCCAGAGAAAATATGTCCATCAATGACTGTACAACACCACGATTTGGATGCAGTGTCAGGTCAGAAAATCCTCAAAACAGTGACTACCAGAAACGACAAAGGTATATCAAGACAAGACCAATGCTAATGTTGTTTCTTAAACTTCTTCCAAAGCATCTACTTTCATAAAAAGATGCTTCTGGGCTAGATGAATTCTTGCTCTGACCCCAGTGATCACTACTGCCATATTGTTGTTAATGGGTGTGCATGGAGCTGAAAAACATTTGCATTTCAGTGCAAGAGAATCCGATCTGGGGACAGTGTCTGCGCAAAGGGCATGCAAGAATGAAAACAACGGTGGTACCTATGAAGAACATAAGCCTGTACAAACTGGTTTCAAACACCTGTGTGAGTGGCACTGAAGATATGGCATGGGTGGATTCTTACTCTGACCTAGTAACTTCTGCAAATAGGAAAGTTCAGATGGGCTGAAACACAATTCACACATTTTCATGCCCAAGAAGCAGAGTTCAGCTTCAAGGAAGCAGAAGCCAGCATACAGGTACTGCTTAAATGACCCTATGACATGGAGTTAGGGAGACAGACTAAAACAGCAGCCCTGAGATGAAGAAGGGAAAGGAGCATTAAAAGATGGAGTTTGAAAGATTAAAGATCTGGATCAAAAAAGTGCTAGTATGCTTGTGCCTTCAAGCATCTCTGTATCCTTATGAAGGAGTCGTTCAGGCAAAAAAGGACTAATTTTTCCTCAGGGCCCCAACTAACTAGGTCATTTCTATTGGGTTGTGTCCATTCAGTTACACGCAAACTCTAGCCAGCAGTAAAATCATGACAGCAAAATGCCCAGAACTTCATCTCTTAGCCTCCTCCCCATGAATATCTGAAGATCTCTCCCAATAAGCGTGGCATGAATAAGAAAAGCACTGTTTAAACTTTGACACCCCCAGGTATCAGTACCAGTACCAGTCACCATAGTATCAAGGACCCATATTTAGTTCTTTCTCCTGCATATATTCTTCCACTAAAAAAACCTAAGCGAGACAGAAGCAAATCACTTGCTCATTGATCTACTGGTCTTTTCCCAACAAGAGAAGTTATTTCTCCTCTACACGACACAGCGAGTCAGTGACCCAGCTGTGTACAGACAGCAACAGTCCCAACTCCAGGGCCCTGCTCTAAATACTTGACTTTGCTGCTTACAATGTGGTGTTGCTATTTTGTGACCAGGGACATAATATTTGCAGGGCAGCTGGGCTAACATCTGACAAACTCCTTTCATTTGTGAAATAAGCCAGATGGGATCTTCAGTTGGCTCTTGAAAGGAGTGTAGCACACCAGTCCCTGTTGCCGGAGTACCCTTTCGTCACAAGCAGAGACCTTGCAGCCAGGGAAGGCTCATACTACACATTTCTGTTTACTTTGAACAAGACTAACTTCTTTGCACCTTGCAGAAACTGTGCCCAGCAGAGCCCTGTGGTCCCCACTGCTGCCAGCCCCAGCCTATTCACAGCTACCTTCTCTTACTGGGGAATTAGTTCTAACCAGTGTATTCAACAATAAAAAATATTCAGTTAATCAATGGGCTCTTTACAGCCCTTCTGCTGCCTGTGGGTAAATAGTTACCACTAGCTCATAAAATCCCTAATTTGTCTCGCAGTGGATGGTTAAAGTAACCATTCTGACAGGGGCCTGGAGTTCTGTCCTCACGATACAGATAGCTGGATGGCCAAATAGGAAGAAAGCCTCTGCACAGCCAGGCAGAGTGGAAGTGCACACCCATCCCTCCCAGTGGTCCTCGTCACTGCCGTGTCACGCATAATGCCAGTGTCCTCCCCAGGGGGAGCTGAGCAGAGGGATTATACTGCCTAGGAGTAAACAGTTACAGAGCCCGATAATGGGGTGTGGGTAATTGTCAGACTGAAAACATACAGATGAGTGCAAGAGTACATAGAAAAGTGCATTCACGTGTGACCAGAAATCCACGTGAGAAAGCACACAGCAGTCCTGAGAACAAGAACACGTGTATGAGCGATGGGGAGAATAAAAAATGCACATCCAAGCATATAAATTATGAGAATAAGAGGGCAGCGGGGCAGAAGAGCCCATTCAGAGAGCAGAAGGATGGACTGCTCCAGGGTGCCCACAGTAACAGCACCATGGTCCTCTCCTGGTTGTGCCACCTCTGCTTGGGCCTGTACTAGTGATGCCGTCATCCCCTGCACACTGTGCAGGCCTTGGAGATGTCCCTGGTGTTGTTTGAGGCAACACTCATTCGTGGCATATCATGAGTCCTACTGGTAGAGCATAGCAAGGCCATGCCTTCCCAATTCAACCATCCTCCTCTGCCACAGACACCAACAGCTTCAGGTTGTGGTGGAGAGACCTGTGACCTTGAGCCCTTGGTGCATGTCCTGTCAGATTCTGCCAAGATGAGAGGAGACAGGAGTTCCAGGACACCTCAGACTGGGGCAGAGAAGGTACATGTTCAGCCCCGTGAGTCACTGAAAAGATTCAATGTTATGGTTGACAGAGCCTTTCTTTCCAAGGCATGCCAGGCCACATTTGCCATTTGGCCACTTCCATCCCCATTGCTGCCAGCTGAGATGCGCACAGAATGCAAAGGACCTCAGCAGAACAAAAAGGGGGCTGACGAGAGAAGCCAAAAGGCTAAATATGCAGGGAAATTACCCGACTGGCTGGCCCTCACTGCGTCTCTCTGAAGTGTTTCACAAAATCTGATTATCCAAGTGTAGAAAAGAAGCAAATTGAATGGAGAACTCATTCCAGGTCCAGGTCAGGTTTAGCAAAAGTCATGCAGAAAGCTGAGAAGGAAAAGAGCTTTGACTCTCCCATCATCCCACTCCAGCCAGGGCAATGCCAGCTGCTTCCCTGGGCTCTCATTTCCATTACACATAATGATAAACCAGGTGGAGCTGCCTGAGCGTGAGGTAAAAATTAGTTTCTTAAGCTTCAGTGGCAACAGGATGTGGACTACAGCGTAAGGTGATCTAGTTCAATTAACCCTTGTAGCTGAAGTTGGGGGACTCAGATCCTTTTGGCAATGAGAGAGCAATCTGAAGAGGGAGGTTTGGAGTTCTCTGTGGTAAAACACTTCCTTGTGGAAGAACCCCCCAAATAAACAAGCACATAAAACACACATTCTTTTTTCCTTTCAAATGAATCATTTGTGTCCTGTCAGGAATTAAAGTTTGGATACCTAAATAAGATCACACATTGACATTCGGCCAGAAAGATACTCACTGGTTTTTAAAACCTAAAATAAAACAACAACAAAAAGACCCTTTGTTAGTGGAAATGAAACTCAACAGGTTATCAGTGGGACTAGCAAATGGAGTAGACTGCAGTAGGAGAAGGAAAATGACTGAACTAGATTTGTATGCCAGGCTACACACAGATGTATCAGAAATAAACTCTATATAATGCAGTGTTCAATGCCAGGTAATTAGCAATGCAAGCAACCATTTTTAATGTAATTTTCATTCAGAAAACATCCCTTTAACTGACCAACACAATGTAATCTCTGAAGAGGGAAGTTTGTGACCTTTGCTACTATGAAGCCCTCCTTTTAGCAAAGACTTTGCAATCCAGACCCTGTGATGTCCAGTATGAAGATTTGTTCTGTACGCTTTCAGGAAGAAGGATGAGATTTCTGCCTCTGGTAACTGCCCACCACCACTCCTTAAAGAGCAGCCTTTCAGCTCAGCAAAAGCAACACTTACCTGGAATATGACTGACATCTGTCGAGGTGTTTTCATGGCAAGCAGAAGGGAGAAAAGGAAAAGAGAGAGAGAGAAGAGAGAAAAGCCATTAGAGATGCACACAGCAACTCAGCATCCTTGCATGGAAATCAATTTCATGCAAAACCAGAAGTAGGTTTGTTTGAAGGCCATCCATCTGCAGCCAAGCACCCAGTCATGCAAGGGAGGAGGCACTGGCTCCTTCTCCACTGTGCATGTAAAAGTGA
This sequence comes from Aptenodytes forsteri, assembly GCF_000699145.1. NCBI lineage: Eukaryota > Metazoa > Chordata > Aves > Sphenisciformes > Spheniscidae > Aptenodytes > Aptenodytes forsteri. Next base: position 3,706,752 of record NW_008795405.1, on the reverse strand, counting down.
ATCCACCATCATATCTGTCCGGAGAGAGATTTCCTGGAATCAGATAGACCCAAGCCACGTCAGTTCCTGTAAGAATATTGGTTAAAATATTCTACTGTTTTTCACACACAAATGCAAAAGAAACAAACAAAAAACAACCTGCCTGCAGTAGGTTTCTATTGCACATAAATTCAAGCAAGTTTTCAGAAAAAAGAAAAGAACCTGCTCCCCTTTTACGAGGGGCCATGTGAATTTATGACCAGGTGCAAGACACTCAACATAGTCCCAAAGTCTAGAAGAGAGCCCATTCCTTTTCATTCCTCCTGCCCATCATTCCCAAAACAACATCCTTCATTGCAGACAGCAGCAGGGGTGGGGGAGAAGGAGTGCCAGAGGCTTGCATGTCCCACATGTCTTTTCACAAGATGTTGAATTCAGACCAAATGTCATTCAGCATTTTTCCTCTTTGTGACATAAGACCGCTTTTCAGAATCAATCACATAAATCCCAGAATAAATTAGCCCTTTAAAAAAGAGAGGAGCAAGACTATGTAAGTGATAGTATCGACCACAGAAAAGGCATATCTTTGAAGGTAGTGTCTGTTTTGGGCAGAGCCCACCAATCCCAGCGAATGTACTTTACAAAAATGCCTCTCATAACTTTTTTAGCATCCCAAGTTTAGTCTTGCTTTGAATAGCTACACTTATCATAACACCATGAGAGAGGAACCCGTGAAATCTCATGGGATTAGACTTATATTTTCTTATATTTATTAGACAATATTTTGTCTAGGAGCATGACATGCTGGGTGCTTTGGCTACACACCAAGGTCTAAGAATGTATTCTCCTTCCCAGAATATCCCCTCCAATTTCCATCAGTATTCCCCCTTCCTGTCCAAACCAGCTGTGTTGCTGTGAAACTGGTGCCACTTGTCTTCCCGAGACACTTGCATTTCAGTGGTGAGTGATTCCTGTGCATGTTGCTTTTTGTTTATCACTTTCTGATGCTTTTTGTTTATCACTTTGTAATGGCTCCAGAATCATTTGAGGAAAAGTCCCTGTGGTACATCACACGTATATCAAGCCATCCTTCCCTAAGGAGGTAATAACCCAAATAAAACAATGCACAAAGAAGGGAGGGACTGTTGCATCAACTCATTTATTTCCATAGCTTCTACTAAACATTTGTGTCAGATCTGATGAGTGTTATTTGTTGCCTTTCCTCTTTTAACACATAATTGTATCTAAGAACTGGTGTCTTGGCATGCGAGCCTGGAAGGACACTTAGCACTGAAAGTTTGCCTGAAAATAATTATTTTCAGGTAGGAAAAGAAAACAAGCATCAGGCAGCAATGCATGCACTGAGGATGAAAGGCAAAAGGAGCAGAGAGCAGGGGCAGAAGGAAGGAGCAGACCATTAAACACCACTGCAGAATGTGAGCACAATGCCAAAGAATTTACAAGTCCACAGCTAGGACTTGAATTGAGGTGTTGCTTAGGAAAATCAGTCACAGTCAGAGAAGATGTTCACACATTTCAGAAGAGGAAGAAGGGAGCACCATAAGGTACTGCAAATATTTCTGATAATCCAGCAGCTGCCCCAAAGCCTACTCTAAGCAGGTACAAAGCTCTAGACCCATGCTGTCCTCTCAGCCTCCCTGCATGAGTGGCAAAGGAGCGGGCACAGCTGCAGCCCAGGCTACCTCGGGGGCCTGGGAACAGCAGGCAGCCTCACCAGGGTGTCTGTGCTCCAGGAGGAAATCTATGGGTTGTTTAGGGAATAAAAAGGATCAGCAGATAGAAAGGGCAAAGGAAAGAGCTAACCAAGGGTGAGCAAGGGATAAACACATTAAGCAAATAACAGAAGAGGCAGCGGGCTGTAACTGATATACTGCTTGAAATAATACTTATTTAACTGTGCGTGAATTAAACAGGTCATGAAGCTGTTAAAAAGGGGAACAATGAAGTGTTAAGAGCTACACAAGCATCTCTAAAATGTAGTTTCTCAATGGCAAGTAACAGGGGGCAGACAGCAAGGGGATTTCCTTTTACCCATATTTTTTGTTCTGATGTCCCTAAGAGCAGGCATTCCCTATCCTGACTGGTTTTAGTCTTAGCTTTCTTTTTGCTGTATCTTTTTTGGAAAGTCTCCACCCAACACAACTTCTGTATACATTAGCTGCATCAGAAAAGTCACTGTTTGCATCTCTGAGACACTTTTGCAATATTTACCTATGTGGCAGCCCAGGTCTTTAGTGTTACTTCCCATATTAAATACAAAGGAAGTTTCTTGTATTGCAGACACCCCCCCATGTGGTATCTGCTGGCAAATGCTGATTTTCAAATGGTGAAAGTACTAGGTTTTTTATTTTAAAACACACATGAGAAAGCACTGCTTTCTTTGTGAAGACAAAAATGGCACATAGCCAGCCAGTCCTCACAAGAGACCCTACAACAAATACCACTGTCGCATACAATTGAAGCTGCCATGCAAGTCCTCACGGGAAACCCCGTAACACCTCTGCAGTGTGTGTGCCACTCCACTGTGGTGCACAATTAAAACTGTGGTTGCATATATCGACAAAAGGGACCCTTAATAAGAAACCTCTGATGCAGTACCTTATGGCTGGTGGCTCCACAATTAGAAGAAATCTAATGCCTCAAGAAAGGTAGAAGACAGGGATGGCAAATAGGCAGAGTGACCAGATTTGGGGAGCTCTCCTTCAGACCCTGTCATCTGAGATGTTCTCTCAAATTCTCTTCATGTTTTTCTGGACTGTTTAAAACATGTCCCCACTCTCTTCCTCTTCCATCAGCACTACCTTCCACCTCCCATAGGGACCTCCTACCTGCCACAGGGACTGAGGGGAGGTACAACATTCCCCGATTAAACAGGGAGTGTGCAGAACCCATGGCTAACAAAAGGCCCAGTGACCATGGGACTTACTGACATGCAGATGGAGGTTTCTCCACTTTCTCCAGCTCAGAGCACTTCAAACAGAGAAAGATCTGCCTCTTAACAAAAGACGAGGCAGAGTTTGCTTTATCCTATACACAAGAGTCCATTTATTGCTCCTTTGTAAAGGGCTGAGCCGCAAGCCGGTGCTGTTTGCTTTTGTTCTTTGATGCTAATAGATGGGTTGAAAGAGGGATCAGCAGGGCTGCTGCCTTTGTCTGGTGCAGCCCCAGCCATCTGGGTGGGGTGGAAGGGGAAGGAGGAGGATGAAGGGGAGCGGGAGGAACAAAGCAAACATTATTATAGCTCAGATCATTCCCGTGCCTGTAGAGGAAACATCTGAGGTATTTTTAACTCTAACATTTTTAACAAGAAGTTTAGCAATAAAGGAAGGTGTCATGAGAGTGCACTTCTCTCTCCAACTGGAAGACAAGGACAGCACACTTTCCATATGCATCGGCCCTACCAGCACACATCACCTTGACCTGAAGAGACCTGCTGTCGTTCCCATCTCCATGGTCCATTCAATCTTGCCCCCCACTTTGACGGGCTGTGGACACCTGTATTCTGCAAGCTAAACTGAGAGCCACTGACCGAATTCACACATCACAAACCAGCTGTCAGGCGGGGGAGCATCCTAGGCTAAGTGGAAATAAGCACCTAGAAGTGAATGGCACTGTCTCATACTATGAGTCCCTTAAGCTCTCCAGCATCCCCCTCCAGGGCTCTCTGGTTACCCTCTCTCTGAACGCCAGTGTGTGGAGAGGACTGGGGAGCAGGCAGAAACTGGGGAAAGGAGGAGGGCAAAAGTTGTAACACTTAGAGGCATCTTTTCGTCATGGAGACCCACTCCCAAATAAGAGGAGATCCTGCCTTTAGACAGGAAAATGACCTTATTCTGAAGCTCATTCAGTTACCGACACCTAAAAAAGCTTTTCTAAAGCAGATTTGGCTCTTATCATGCTGCAAATACAGAAAATGGATATAGGTACAATTTCACTGGCAGAAGCACGACTGGTTGGGAACTCTCAGTCACTTACTTTGACTTACTGATATATATGAAAACAGTTCGGAGACCATAGATTGATGCATTTATGGCAGCCTGTGAAATGATTCAAAAGATACAGGATGAGCCAGCCTGGCCTCCTGTGGTGTGGTAGTAAGAGATGGTGGTGACTCAGAACCAGGTGATTTCCTCTTAACTGAGCTCTGATGCAACATTTTAACAATACGATGAAGAGCTACATTTTGGCTGAGCTGGAAACCCCTCAAACTGCAATGAGCAAGGTCTTCATTAATTTGATACTTCATCAAACAAAGTGTTAATTCCAGGTGCTGATTTGGCAAGTGGTCTCACTCCATCCTAACCTGGTCCGTTAAGGTAAAGGCAATGGTCCTACTTCACCTCCTACTCTAAGCTGTTGGGGACCAGTGCTGTTGGTGCAAAACTGTACAGACTCCTTGTCTTTCTCTTCAGGACACAGTGGTTCAAAGCCACCTGGGAGGGTTACAGCGACATAAAAAGAAATAGCATTTACATTGTATAAACAGCTTCTAACAACAATTTGCTTGGGTAACGGTGGGCTCTGTAATGAGATCAATTCCAAACATTAGCAGATCCCTGTACTGCCCATGCTCACACAGGAGGTAGGCACCTTGAAGATTGTTTTATTTATGGTTAACTAGGTTAAAATCTTCGCTCCATTAAATTCATAAAAGACTTGACAGTTACTTTGATAGTGTCATGATTTCATCACTCATATTTACTTAACATCTTCTGTCTTACTCTGATAGTAGGCTCCATCCCTGGTATCTTTCCACTGATTTCAACGGAACTGCCACAGAAGTAAATTTGACTGATTCTATTTAATTTGCTAAATGTTTAGGATACTGAAACAAATCCAAGACCACTTGAGCCTATGATGTCTGTCACTGAGCTGCACACTGGGATCATGAAGAACTTCACAGTACTAGCAGGTGTAGGCCTTATTGTCTCACTCCAGAAGAATAGGACCCTGTAATTTGTGTTAATGGAGTGTTGAACACTTCTGATTTTATTCAGTAGAGACAAGTGGTGACACATACACAAACAAGTTCATTACAATCAATTACATTTCTCTGTGTCCTTTGTCCTACGGGATCTCTTAGGCTTCAATCTCTCGGGAATAGTACTCACTTGATATGTTGCATAGAATTGCAGACATTTGTGGTACTGTGCCTTTGCACAGCTAATACTCGGGATCCCAAAGCACTTATTAGCTGTGAATATAGGAATCATTCATCCAGTACTGAAATGCAGCCAGCTCTCAAGTGAAAGAGACAGATGTTTAACAGCTTATAGGAACGCCATACAGCAGTTTAGCGTGTCAGAGTTAGAACAAGAAGAACTACTTAAAGAGGCAGAATGAAACTTGGCTGATTCTACTAAAAGTGCCATGTGATTTTAAAGCACTCCTGATTTAAATGAGGTGAAGGGATTTGATTTCAAATCTTATCTGAATGATTAACAGTGATTTGATGCCTCCAATGCTCTCCTCTATACTGTGTGCATTAATGTGGTGGGCAGCCTGCCCTCTTCACAGGGTCAAATGTGAGGCTGACTGACACGTGCCTGAGTATGTCACCCTCTAAAGCGTATGAAGTTTGAGTGGATCCTATATCCACCAAAGAAAACGGACCCTTTACCTCAAGGGGCCAAGCTTTCTCCTCTCAGGCAACCAAGATACTCAGGAAGAGAGTGCGCTAGCTGGGGAGACATTTGCAAGCCACTATGGTTTCACTACAATTGCCTGGCCATTTAGAAAAGTGCTTTCATAGCAACATGGTATGGATGGATTAAGTATGCCTGCTGCTTTCAGAAACCAATACACAGAGTTACTTAGCTCCAGTAAGAGTAAAAAAACAACAGAAAAAAATCTTAGAGAAATGAATTCATAATAATCCCTCTAATTAACTCTGTATCATTACTATTCTTAGATAAAGCTGCTTGCTGATTTCACGGCTTTCAGTGAAAGTACCATCCTCTCCCACACATCCCAACAAATATTCTCATGTACATTCCTTGTATGGAATTGGCTACATTGCTGGGGAAAAAGTCAATAGTTCTGTAGCCTACTACTAGCAAAAATCCAACCAGAATTCAATTACTCAGTGCCCTCCAAACAATCTGTTGATCTTCACTTAAACTGCCTAGATACATTGCCTGAGCACTCCGGGATGAAGCTTCTTTCTATTTCATCCTAGGTGCCTGAGCACCGGAGGAAATAGAGGATTTGCTCCCTGCTGTTTTGCACAGCACTCCCATACATCCCCATTCAGCCTGTTGTGTCCACAGTCTTGTGGAGCACACAAAGATACATAACTGTATAACTTCTGAAGAGCAGGTGCAAGCAGAAAAAAACAGTGTCCTCCACATTCACCGTAGATAGAATGAGAAGAAACTTATGATGCAGAAAGGGAAGTTTTGGTTTAATGTTAGAAAAATTTGGTAGCAACAGGGTAGTGAGGCTCTGGAATACCTTGGCTACTGGGAGTTAGCCACCTGCATTGGAGACTATTAAGAAAAGACTAGACAATTATTTCTCATTAATTTTTCAGATACACCTGATCTTGCCTTGGAAAGACTAGTTGGCCCTTGAGACCTTTTCCAATCCCATTTTCTACGATTTTATTATTCTAATTCAAAACGCACTCTCCCCAGACAACCCCGTCAGTAACAGCTGCCAGGCATCACAAGATAAGAGCTTCAGTAACGGAGCAGGGCAGACACCAAGGCCGAGCCTTTGACAGCAGCCAAGCACAGGTACTCAGGGAAGAGTCAAAGGAACTGAGAAAATTCACAGTACCCTTATTAACAGCTTCCAGTAATGACAGACTGGTGGAGGTTGCATCATGATCAAAATGTTTAACAGTCCTTGATAGACTTTTCCCTCCTTGAATTTGTCTGGTCTCCTCTGGAACTAGAATTGATGTGGTGTGGAACAGTATTCTTATTTGTTCATTTAAAACCTGCAGCTGAATATATCGCATTGGGCATCCCTTACCAGTTGCTTTATAAAATATTATGAATAAACATTCTCTATTCAGCATCACCACAGCACTCTTGATTATAACTATCTACCTGACCTCCTGCTTTAGCCACTTCTTTTCTAAACTGAAGAGTGCTCGTCCATCAAGGCCCTCTGCGTATGGCAGCCATTCTGTGCCTACAGCAAAAAGACATGTAAGTTATCTACAGCAGGACCAGTTTTGAATTTTATCCTTGGGTTAGTTGTACCGGGCCATTTGTTTAACTAGCATATTTTAGGTCTAAACCCATCAGAAACCTGTCCCTTCCCTAGGGGCATACAGTACTACACAATCTATCTGGCCAAAAATCCAATGAGAACAAAGCTATTATTCTTGTCAGAAACACAGGCTGACAAGTTTATGATTAAGAAACACAGACTGTGTTTGAACAAATCGGCCTGAGAGCACTCTACCTCTCTGGAGATCCTTGTTCCTCACCAGGGCCTGGTGCAGATCCAGACCCCCTCTTCTCTTTCTGTTTAGCCGTATCACGCACGCAGCCCTATAAAGAGCACTAATCTGCCCTCGATCCACTTGCAACACTTGGGCCAAGAGCAAGCTATAGCTCCTGTGAAGGAGGAATAGATACCAGAGGACAAACAAAGCATGTCATAGAGAAACATGGACACTCTGATAGTGTGTGCCCAAGTTACGCACATACAGTACACAGTCTTCTCCACAAACATTACAGTTTGTCATTCAATGTTCCATGCAAACAGCAAAAGCCACCATACAGTTCATCATGTTACATACTAGAAGTGCCAAAGCTTTTCCCCCCTAAGGGGCCACTCACAGAAAAAAAGGGGGCTAAATTACTTTCCTGCCTTTAGCTACAATATTTGGGACCACTGTTTATAAGCCATTCATATATTAGGAGCAGTGGCAGCATTACATAGAAAGTTGTTTTTGCATTTTCATAGGTCATCTTCAGTGGTAAAAAGACAAAGATTATTTCTCTTTCCCTCCCAGCTCGGATGAAACAAGAACCTATGACCTTCTAAAAGCATACATTGCTCATACTTCTGCCTGTTTTTTCACACTTCTATAACATTACCTAGGCATCTCTGTAGCTGCTTCCATGCAAACACTTACGGCTGGAAACTCCTATCCTCATTCAGATTTCCTTTCAAGGTGTCGTGGTTTAACCTCAGTC
>NW_008795405.1:3654067-3697972 GCF_000699145.1 Aptenodytes forsteri | reverse complement strand
CTGAGCATGACGTCACATGGTATGGAATGTCCCTTTGGCCAGTTTGGCTGTGCCCCCTCCCAGCTTCTTGTGCACCTCCAGCCTTCTCAGTCAGTAAAGCATGGAAAACTAAAAAGTCCTTGACTAGTGTAAGCACTGCTTAGCAACAACTAAAACATCGGTGCGTTATCAGCTTTGTTCTCATCCTAAATCCAAAGCACGGCACTGTACCAGCTACTAGGAAGGAAATTAACTCTATCCCTGCCGAAACCAGGACACAAGGAGAGAGAGCCTCACACTTTGCAATGCCTTTCAAAAACTACTTGCAAGAGAGTTACATTCCCATGGACAGCTGCTTCCTCATGTTCTAACTATAGCTGAAACTAGCTTCCCATTACAAACCCAATTTTCTCTTAACTTTAACAAGGACTAAATCAACCAGTGTGACTCTTCAGTGACTGCATCATATCATAGCAAGACATGTTCTTGTAAGCTGGAGGTGACTCACACAACAGATCTTAGGGATACAGGAGCCAGTTTCTCTCCAACAGCCTTCCTATTTTAATTGATTTAGGCATCAGGAAGGGATGGCAACCAGATGGATCTCCCTAAATGAAATACCCTACCCACCAGGAATGCCTTCCCTGGATTCACAAACATAGCTGTTTCTTCTCAGACCTCTCAGATCCAGTAAAGGCAATCATGTTAGAAGGTTATCAGGACATAAAGACGACAGGGAGCCGGCTGATGATGATGCATAACAGTGGACTTTCCCATGCTGACCACCACAATAATTAATCTGCTTTTGAGCAGTCTTGTGGCTTACACTAAAGTGAACTAGCCATGTGACCCAAGAAGCTAAAACTAGTTTCCTTGCAGGCACTGTGCTATCTGCTCAAAGTACTGAAATCAGGCCCGTGGTGTTTCACCTTTGTCTGCATCACCTGCAAGACTGACACAGAGACTGGAAACCAGGGCTTTACCCACCATGTGCCACAGAAAGAGAGTACCTCTCCTCTTGCTGAGCAAGAACCTGTATGTGTGCTGAGTATTTTCAGCTTTGTCTTGTTCTCAGAACATCACCATGACAGCTACCAAGAGCATTTACTACCCCCAAATCCATTGCAAATTGTGCTGCCTCCATTTCTCTCTTATCATCCAAAAAATGATGGACAGGAATGAACTTTGGGCATATTCCCTGTGACATATACATCACTGAGGATATTCAATAACTAGTAACACAAAGAACAGAAAAAGGAGTTAACACAAGGAGATTTGGAAAAAAAACTGATAAGTAAACAGAGAAAGGGCTCGTTAAGCCTATGAAGTGGCCCAAGCTATAATCTATTTGCTGTACCCAGTCTTGGAATTAATAAAACAAATCCCTTGATAAGTCTGACAGAGTTATTAGAGGATGTTAATATTCCCCTCAGAGCAATCTGAAGAAGCGGTGCTGGAGCCACAGAAGGCTGTGACTAGCCTAGTCAGGCAAGGGTGGAGGGAGAGGAACAAGGACCCTTCTCCAAACCCACCTGACTCATTGTCAGCATTGCTTACTCCTACCCAGCCTGCTCTGGAAAGGATCAGAGGCTGAAGAACAAGGGGGAAACCTGCAGGGAGGAAAACTCCCCACCCCCAGTCCCACTTCTGTTGCCAACCTAATCTTATGTGAGGCAGGAAGAGAGATGCTTCTCCACTGATTGAGCTCTGTGCCATCTGAGCCCTTCCCTGCTCACAGCAGGCCTGGGTGCCAGGCCACAGCAGGGAGGACATCCCGTACCACTGGCCTCAGAGGCCACCACCTGAGCTCTGAAGAAGCAGCAGCTTGTGCAGCCTTGGAGGGCAAGGAACGCTCCTTTGCCCGATTACACCTGGCACTTACTAGTGCCATATGCCAGCACTCCTTGCGCTGCATCGCAGCATCCCAAGACAGAAATAGCATAGTACATCCATCTGCAATGCACACAGATGTCCCATAGAAATCGAGAGGTGGCACTTTCCACATTAAAAGGGACCTCTAGCAGACTCCGCCCAGTAGCCCAGATAATGTATCTTCAGTATCATGGTACCTCTTTCTTGGAAGGTCTAAGTAGAATTACTAGCATTTGACCGCTGAATCCAACTCACGCAATGGTACACACTGCCCTAAGATTCCTGAGATTATACATCTCTTCTTGAAAAAAAGGGAGGGGGAGGGGAAATAAAACTCCCACTTTCTTTCTCAATACTGATTATAGCTAATACAGAATCAAATCTAGGTTTATTATAGGATCCAGATTGGACTAATCTGTAACTCAGTTCTGTATTGGGAGCCTTGTGGAAGACACTGTATTCGAGAAGTTAGTGATCTTGACCAGGCCATGTCTGCTCTGTTGGGCCTTGTACTTAGGGCTTGAGAAGCCCGTACATCAGCAGGAGTAGCCACTGCATGGGAACCTGCTGGAGTGCCCTGTGCCAGCCTGTGCTGTGTGCTGGTGGGTGTTATGACAGAAATAACATCCCAACCTATCAGGGGAAGATGCATGATTCTGTTTGCTACACAAAATGAAAGGCACTACAGCATGGGAAGGAGGAGGAAAATCTATCCAAGGTCTATCTGATGCTGCATGAAAGCAGGGTTCCCAGCCTCTGAAGTGATATAAGATTTACCCACTATCTATTTTCCTCTTTTTATTATATCTTATTAAAATGTCTATTTTATTACACCATTTGTTGTTGAGCCTTCTTATTTAGGTCTGGAAAAATCCCTGCACACTATCTCTCGCTCTCTCTCTCACCCACCGGCTTCCCAATGCGGAACAGCTCTAAGGGAAAGACTCCTCAGAAAAGGCTGCCACAGGGCTGGTTAGCCACCTGGTGCCATCAAGTGCTAAGATTTGTGCTTCGGTAGGTCTCTCTCTGGCCAAGGAACCACTCACAGTCTCCTGTTCTAAACACTCATCTCCCTGAATTGCCTACTGATTTGAAAATAAAGACCACAATCTTGAAATTTACTTGGTATCTATAATGCGCTTCGCATGCCTCTGGGTTTAGTATAAGTAAGCATCAACTAATTACTGATTCATTCACTCCAATTCCAATTAGGATGGAGTTCCAGTGCTTCGGTAGGTCTCTCTCTGGCCAAGGAACCACTCACAGTCTCTTGTTCTAAACACTCATCTCCCTGAATTGCCTACTGATTTGAAAATAAAGACACAATCTTGAAATTTACTTGGTATCTATAATGCGCTTCGCATGCCTCTGGGTTAGTATAAGTAAAGCATCAACTAATTACTGGAGTTCCAGTGCGCCTGCAAAGTGAGAACTCTATTTATTACACATAAAAATATATAGTGCGTGCTCCTCCAACTTACAATAATCACCCTAAATACAGCATGAGTAATCAGAAAAAATGCATCTTCTTTTGCTCTCCCTCCTACACCTACATATCATATTTAGAGTATGTGTTAGTGGGTTTTATATTCCATGTTATTGCTGTATTTGCTGCTGCAATATGTATATTTAAATTAAATAGAAGTCATCAAGAGTTTCCATTGGAAGCATTTGCCTTGTTTATTGTTGAAAGGCGCTGCTTGGAAAAGAGTAACTGCTGACTTAAGTAAATGTGAAACATAATGACGGGAAACAGCTGCATTCTGCATCTTGCAAAATACTAAATTTTCTTGTGTGAATGTCTAAATGTAGACCTCCAGCCTGCAGCGCGATCCATGCAGATGCAGACCCAAGTGCATAATCACAGGGCAGGGCAGGACCTCGTAGCCACTGAATTCAGCAGATGTCTCTCTTCATTGAATGGACTAGGATCAGGCCGCTAAAATTACCAGCACTTGCATGCAGAAGAATTTTGGGTTTGTTTTTTCTATACACAGTCCAAACCACTTTTGATTAATGTGTTAACATAATACACATAAGCTCATACCCAGAACAACAGAAAACAGCCAGAAAAGATGTAGGAAAAAGAGCTGTACATCTTTTTGGTATTGAAAAAATGTTTTTAAATTTCTACTCTTTCTTAAATCTGTGAAAAGGAGTGTGTGCAATAAATAGCTTCCATGCCCATTTTCTCACATCTGTTATACAAAAGACATTGCTGAGCAGTATGAAGCTTTTCACCTCCAAGCCACCAGTTCAAATCCACTGTATATCAATAAAGATTCAAAGTTATTCCCAGCTAGCAGTCCTTCCATGACCTAAGTGAAAGCAGATGAGTGAAGCTCTCAATTCGTATCCTTCTCTGAATCCAGAAAAGCCACCATCATAATAATTGGCTTCCAACAGTACACAAACGTGTTGAGCACTGTATAAACTGACAAAGCACAACCCCCCCACCAAGAAGACTGCCAAACACACTGTCAAGCACTAGCACTAATTGATACCTCACCTGGGTCTTAAGCACAGAAAGAACACAATTTGGTCTTTTATTTCTAAATGCAATCTCTTTGCAGAAAATTTCCACGAGATGCTTGTTGCATGAGTAAAAGCTAGTACCTCTCCTCCAGGAACTGTTATTCCTCACCAGCCGGGATCCAGCTCTAAGTGTTCATGCACCAGAAGTATTGAAAAGGAAGGTGTTAGGACCAGCAGCATATGTCAGGCTGTCCCAGGGTATTTGTACCTCCATGTCTGTGATGAGGTTATAGAGACCCACAGCCCTCTCTCATTCCCCGGACAATCCAGGGCCCATAACTGCAGCATGAACCAGGGAAAGCTGCTCAGCTTGTTCTGATTACATCTTCCAGAGCCTCATTCACTGCCAGGTGAGTAATCAGTCCCATACTTAAAGAGCTAATAAAAACTTCCTTCACTAGGGAGACACAGCCCTGAAACAAAACAATAACCATTAGGGAGCAGAGATGCAATTCATCTTTGGATTTCAGTGATGGTCATAAGCACTATGGCTGAGGGATTTGGAAGAGGGACTCTACCTTCTTTTCTATGCCCTCTAATTACTAAAAGGGTAACATCTGTTCTCTCTTCTTCAAGAATATATCAGTGTGGATCACACTGGAAATGACTGGAAAGCAGTAGCCTTCCAGGACTGTAGGAGAAAAGTATTTCAGCTATATCAAGGAGTGACTGAAGGATGGTATTCTTGAACAGGCATCTGACCTAGCTGTGTTTTCAAAGACATAATGTTTAAGACGATAGAAAATTGATTATTCTGTATTGCCACCTCACAACTTGTTGCAGAAACAGGCACTAACATCTGCTTCTGAGTTCACAGAACCACAGAATGACAAAGTAGTTGAGGTTTGAAGGGACCTCTCAAGACCATCTATTCTGACACCCCGACTCCCTCAGGGTCATACTACAGCAGGTTGCTCAGGACTTTCACTAGCCAGGTTTTTGCTATCTTCAAGGATGGAAGACTATGCAACAGTTGGAGGAGTGTCTGGATACGTAAAACAGCCCACTCATTTAAAGAGAGCTGGATATAACCTCTAAGTGGTTCAGAAAGGTGTATCTTTGATGGGCTGGATATAGCCATAAATACACAGGGAGGTGGTCCAAGAGACGTACTCCTTTCCCCTCCACAGAGGAATGGAGTTTGAGAAGAAGAACAGCACAGATAATGATTTGCAGAGAACCCCAAGGACACAGTAGGAATGAAGCTGGAGTTTGTTATGGAGTTTCAGTACTGTCTTTCTGAAGTTGAATGCTGCATGATACAGCTGAAGGAGCTGAAGATGAGTCTTTGTATTAGGGGACATCCACAAGAAGAAACTTTCAAACATAGTACAGTCTAATGCTGCTTCAAAGCAAACTTTAGAAAGCCGACATTGAGGCTTCAAGTAGAAGTTAAGTCAAGTCTCTAATGAAAAAACATCAGTATAATGTAGATCCTGAAGGATTACTAATACTGGTAATACTGAATTTAAAACAGAATACATGATTGGATGTAACTGCATAAGCATGTGATACGCTGATATTGTTGCAAGGTGAACCCCAAGAACTGAATACTAATCCAACATGTTGCAAGAACAGCATGTAGGAGCTTGCACAGGTTCAGATAGCTTTAAGTAGCTCCTATTTAAAGCTTGTACTGTGAGAAGTAGCTCCTCCTGGATGAGAACTTGTTGGCTTGTATCAAAATCTCCTGGATCTGTAAGAAAGAACCAAACTGGTAGTCATTCAGCCACTCACCTCCCATCTGTCATGCACAGCAGCCACTCAACTAGGAACATTATCTGCAGGTCATTCTGGTATACATCCACGTAAGATGGAAGAAGGATGGGGGCCAACTGGACATATAGACAGGTATGACAACCCAAACACTGTCATTTGGTAAAAGGTGATCGGGAAAATCATAGCCTTGTACCACTTAATCCTGGATATTAGGGAGCATACATGGGGAAGTAATAGAAAACTACACAGTTGCAAAATTAAGCCAATAGAAACCTAGCACAGGCAGTATATGGAGCAGCAGATGGAGCACATGGTAAACAAGTCTGTCATGAAATATCTGTATTAACAGAATGTACAGAAGAACATTTATAAGGACTTTTTCAGCAGCCGCCAGTTGCTAGATATCAAAAGTCTGGTGAGGAAGCTTGCCAGCTTGGAGGCGTAGAGCAACAGGTTTAATAACACTATATCCAGATCCTGATGATTTCCCAGTGAGGGAACAATTAAGTACATCTTCCTGGCTGTTTATATAATGTAACATTATATGGACATATTGCTTATCAGCCATGCCACAACAGAACTCTGTAAAACAAGCAGAAACACTATGCAGACCAGCCTGACAACTTTCTATTCCAGGACATTACTGTAACTTCATCTCCTCCTGAGAGCACATTACTCAACACTGCAGATAGCTCAAGTGGCTATCTGTGCCTTATAGTAATATTGCCCTGGAATGGTTATGACCATTGTCACTGTGGGGAGGACAATAGGGAATATTCTTTTTCTCCAGTATTAGCCATAAAAAGGTGAGGTGGAAACATGCGATCCCCGTGCTTTTACAGTGCATAGGCAGAATATATTGACCTCAGCCACACTCCAGAAGGCCAGAGGTGAAGCCTAACAAATAGTATCAGTTCTGCACACCACCATTTGAGAGGCACTGTTTCCTTCTTACCAGTGTAATACAGTTTAATCCCCACGTGTAAATGACTAGAGAAAAAGAAACTATCCAAGAAGAGGATATTGCCTATCAGTCATGTCCATGAACTTAACTGCTTGTTATGGGTGAAAGATTAACTGTTGCAGCTTCTATCTACTGCGGGAAGTAGAACACTTCTACTCCAAATGCTGAATGCTTGATGAACCCCTCACAGTAACATGAAGAGTCAGGAAGAAAAACAGGCCTTGTGTTAGGAACACAGAGGTCAACAGCACCACTCCAAGGTACATCCTACAGACTGGGTGATGGTACGCAAGAACTGTGAGCCAATCTTGAGCTTGGAGATGTCAGTGAATAAAGGCCCACTCTACTATCCTAAACTTCAGACGGAAGACAATACGTATGCATCTGCTAGGTTCCTTCAGACCTAGAACAGGGAAACAACCTCCCTTATTATTTGGTGTAATGTAGCATGAGCAAAAGCTGCTTCTTCATTCCTACGTAATCTCTTGCATGACTCCCAGAGAAAGCAACACCCACTTCTACTGGGGGCAAGCTTTCTTATGAGTGACACCCTGAAAAAGAATGGGGAAAAAGATACAAAAAATTAAACAGGTCAGATAGCTACAGCCATACCGTAATTTACAAAAGAGGATGAGGCTGTCTCCAAAGATTTATTCACTAAACTCTGAAAGTGGTCCTAATCACCACTGCAAATTTGCAGGTGTATAATGTGTGTGGGCTGTATTATTAGGGAAGAAGACGACTGTTATCCTCCAATATCTCACTAAACTTCTTGGCATGATATTCAGGTTGCTAAGAAAGTAAAATCTATTGATCTGACAATTGCATTCACTGCAATTCAATGACAAAATGCAAAACCCTAGAAAGCACTAGTTGGACCTTCTGGTATTTCAGAACATGCAGTCCTGTCCTGTATTACAGCTATAAAGTCTCAAGTGAAAACATTCAGGGTTGGTCCGAACCTCTAATGTCTAGTATTCCATGGTAGCACCTTGCCACCATGGTAGACATAGTCATAGTGTTTGGGATGTCCAGTGCCATTTGCAAGACCACCTTGGCCAATCCCCTCTTTAATAATGTCTAAACAAGTCTCTCTGTTAAAAATGTGGTAAATGACATGCTGCCACCTTTCAGTAGTTCTTCAGAGTCACATTTGGTTTTGACTGTTCCTTATAATTTTAAGGCCAACAGGATCTCCTTCAGAAAATGCTTGACTCTCATATAAAGAAATCGTATGTTGCCAGAAGAAATTACTATAGATATATTCAGTCCCACAGGAGGAATTGGAATCCCTTCTCCACTCATTTTGCACTGGGTATTACTCAACTGATGCTGGCAAAGAGCTCTGGCGTGGTCAAAGGGGCCTATTTATTACTGTAGTAATTTTGGTTGGACCATCTGGCATCCTGTAAACTATTCTTGATATCTTGATCTCCAGAGTCTCTGAAACTCTTAAGAACAACTTCTGAGCACTTAACAGCACCTTAATATACCCCAGTTTGCATGATATTACTTCACCAGATGACAAGGATATAACAGGTCCTTTGGTAGTAAGCATTAGTACTGCTTTGTCACTAGATCTTAGGCTTCACAGTCTTTCTCCATACCAATAGGGAAAGATATTTTCCATTGTCTCAAATGCAGTGCAGACCACCTTTTTACTGACTCCAGATCACTCAGCAGTGGACAGTCTCATGACATACAAATTATGGTTGGTTTGATGGATACTAGCCAAGTTTGGGCTATTCCTGACAAGGTTTGAGGCAGGACCTTGGCAATCACCTTAGAAATACAGGGCCTGGCTTCAGTACCAATGATGATCAAGACAGCCTTGGTGCTGCTGCCTCAGCACAAGCAACATCCGCTCTGGCTGTTTTCTCCCTGCTATCTTTTCCACACTAGTCTTTGCTTTCCTATCTGTTATAGGAGGCCCTGAATGAAGCCACCTCATCTGAAAGCAGAAGGCTGGAGCTTGTCTCCAACAGGGCCTTCAAAGACTGTTCCAGCAGATGGAGCTTTTACCTCATGTCTTGCAATTTACACATTCTTGTGGAGAATGACAATTGGGCATCTGCTCCTTTCTGAGATTCCCAAACACAGAAGAGATGCCTGTTGTGTCCATCCCATGTAAAGACTAACCCTGGAAAATATAGAGCGCTTAAAGCTGGCAGGGCTTTGAATCCCAGAAGGGTCAGAAGGAGTCAGTTCAGACAGACAGAAGCAATTCATACCAAATGGTCTAGGAGATAACAGAGATGAGGATTTTCTCAGAAATCAGTTTAGCTTGAGTGTGTTAGCCATATTCCACTATGTAGTTCTCTGTCATAAGGCCTGGAGGGAAATGAAAGAAGTTCACAGCACCTTTACGTCATCCTATTAAAGAAAAGGGAGACTCAAAGCTCCTACAACTCCTCTAATTTCATCGGGCCCACACCCAATAAGATCCATAGTGACATCTGAAGACCTGGAAGACTTCAGTCCCCAGAGGCAAGAGCAGAAGAATGAGAAAAAAAGAAGACTGTTGTAGGAAAAAAGAGATTAATGCATCGCTGCATTGTTCTTACACCTGGCAAGGTTCTTGGGACACATTTGATGAGGGCTAGAAAGGTGTGAAGAGTGTGTCTCTAGTATCAGGTGGCTAATTCCAGCAAGGGAATCAAACATCAAAAGGAGGGAGATTTAGAGCCCTCCCAGCAGAAGCTCAGAGAACAGATCCTCAAAAGATGTTGATACTTCACTTAGCCGAAGACAAATACTAGGATGGAAATGTGAAAGTACAGCTTTACCTTCCACCTGAGTGCCTTGAAGACTGATCAGTTTTCCATGCTTCGGCAGCCTTCCCACCTCAAACACACAGCGCGACTGGGTTCTCCCTTGCTGACTCGCTTTCTTTTTCTCCAGTTGCAGAGCCCAGCCCCCAGCCTCCTGCAGCTTTGCCTCAGAGAGACTGCTTTGCCTCCTAGTGCCAGCACGCAAAAGCTGGCCTGGCCAGTCACAACCAGGAGGCTCTTCCCCTGCCAGCCGTGATCATCTTGACAGCTCTGCTTTCTCCTCACATCATCTGTCATCTCTCTCACTCCACCTTCCCTTCCTGCAATCAGCCTCCTCCATCTACCACATTAGGATTGGGGTCAAGAGGAACAAGGATCAGTGCCAAAGTCAGAGCGCTATCTGCTTCCTTCCTACTCCCAACAGAGTGATGAGCCCAACAAAGCCAGGGTGAAGCCTGGATGGGACAATTAGGCTGGAGGAAAAGCGGTGAAAAGCAGTAGGGGAGCCATAAGCAGCTACAAAAATCAACTCATCATACTTCTGCTCTGAGGAAGGAACAGCTGGAGTGTTGGTGTTTAGGTGTGGTTTGGCTTATGAAAGACTGCCAGAAAGATTTAAGGAAAAGATCCATACAGTCACAGGTCTGGGCACCACTCTCCAACCATCTATCATGGAGCTAATAGCTCTAGCAATACATCTCAGTCTGGACTCGCCACTCTCTTTTCTGTGAGTATCTTGGGATGCACTTTGACAGCACTACCAACAAATGTCACTCCTGATCTTGGCATTGCCTGTTAGTTCAGATCTGTTTCCTTCTGGCCTAGTTCTGCTGATGAGTTTTATTACAGACCTGAAGGAATTCCAGTGAAGTGCTTCTACACAGCACCAACAATTAAATTCTGTTGTGCACTGCACTAAAATAATCCATAAGTAACACTTACAGCTTCTAATAATTTAATTTAAACAGCTTCTGTAACAAATGCCAGGTCAGAACTGTTAGTTACCCCTGAGCAGAGGAGTCCTACTTACACTTCTGTGTGCTATGCAGTAAAACAGAGTATCTGTTGGAGGACAGTATAGTTAAATGCAGTATGACATGATTACACAGAAAATAAGAGAGCACTTTTGGGTTAAAGAGCCTCTACTCAAGTCTTCTCATATTACTGTTTCCAGAATAAGCACAAGGTCATCATGTCCCATCTGCCACCATCTTCATTCCATGCAGAACTTTCTGCTCGCTTCGGTGCCTGTTTGCCAGGCAACTTTGTTTTCAAGGGTTACACTAGAAATGGAACATATTGGAACCATTTTCAATGTCTAAAGAAGAGATTTTTGGACAACAAACACAGAAGAAAGAACTTAAAATGTTTTTTTTAAGCTACTCAAAGACAGCAAAGATGAAAAGCCCAGGTCTTTTCAGGAATTTGTTTTCCCATGTGATCTTCTCTCAAAATAACCAAAACAAACAAAAAAGTCCCACCAAAAACTCTTCTGTCTCCATCACATATGAACAACCTTCTATAAAGTCAGATCTATCTCTCAGCTGGAAGGCCAGCACATAAGAATCCTGCCTTCAGTGGTTCGTTGGAGTCACTCCACTCTGGAGCAAAGTTTCCAGTCAAACTCACTGTCTATATTGACAATGAACAACAGGCAGGAAGAGAAGGTTACATGAGAGCATCACCTTGGCAAGTTTGCAGAAATGCAGAGAGGAGGGGAAATGTAAGACTCCATTACACTTTCTCCTGTCACCTTCCATCCAATGGGATGTTCAGTAAAGCATTCAAAGACTTGGAATTAGTGTTTCATTTTGGTATTTTTGGTGAAATCATAAACATCTCTCTACTGGAAATGTTTAAAGAAACCGGATCTTCTCTTCCCTGTTTTGAAAAGTTATATTGAAGAGCACATAAACCACAGATGGGTAAAACCAGCTAAAACTTTTATTGCTACAAATCTGTTTTCCCTCATTACTGACTATAAACCAACATTAAACAGAGGAATCCATAAAGCATAGCCCAAATAGTGCAGCACACTGGGAAGAGGTAGGGAACAAGCTGGTTCAAGATGGTTTCAGCTGACAAAGTTATGCGACAACAGCCACAAAGGGCAGAACTTCTTGGATATGTACAATCCATTCCACCAGAAAGAATAAAAAGAGATCTTTCTTTGAATTTCAATCAGCTGAAATTTTACAAGGATTCATAAAATCCAAAGCCCCATTTTTAGCCTCACATTCAATGTAGACCACAGTATTTTGCGGCTTTTCTAGCACACTTGGATAAAACTAGATAAACTACTACATTGTTTAATACTTAGGATTTAGCGTTCTGGATTTCAATCCCACCTCAGGCAGCTTCTGACTCGATACCCTTCAATAAATCACATTCTGCTTTCCTCTCAGTTTTGTCATCAGTAAAATGGAGATAACATGCATTTCACAGTGTGGTAGAGTGATGTGAAGGCTGACTGATTTATCAGTAGTTGTGAGATGCTTAGGAATACTCTGATGAAATGTGCCACATGTATGCACAATTTATTATTAACCTGACAGCATTTTAGCTCTTTTATTTTTCTGCCTTGCACACAATTCAAGTGCAGGATGCCTGAAGCACATTTAAATGGATGCCATGTGGCATTTTGATTGTAGCAGGTACTACCATTTAATTCTGAAATTCACAACTTTAACATCACATTAAAGCAGGATTTTTGCAATTAATTTTCCTTCTTCATTCAGTTTTTAAAAAAGAACATTTGAATGGCCTTGGTTTTAGTTCAGTATCAGATCATTAAAATTATTAAAGGCAAACACAGGCAAGGAAAGAATCTCAAACAGAAATGTGTTCTTTGGGCCAAATCTTTAGAGGTGAAAAAATATGGAAATAAATACAATACGAAGGTAAAATGATCAAAATTACTGTTTAGAAGCCCAAACCAGTCACAAGGCTCCAAGGTGCCTGAATCACTTTTCAAAATGGGACTTAAAAGCAGTATTTTTTTAAACTGATGAGATCAACAAATCTAAATAGATTTGGGGTTAGTTCTTAGTGAAGCACATCTTTCATCAGTATGAACAAAGGCTTTGCCTGACTAAAGAACATTTAGTGTATGAGGTTAATTTTAAGTTGAATACTATTTATGTGACCAGATGTTCAAGAAAACATTTTATACAATGATCTGTACATTTGATGTATTTTCTACAGAACAACTCATTAATGACACTGTATCTGCAAGTTCAGATAGTTCATGTGCCCACACTGCAGCACAGTCAGCCAGCCATTCACAAGGAGAAAAAAATTGGGCTAGTGTAGGGCTAGAAACTAAAACAGATGAAACCTACATTTTGTTTCACTCGCAGACCTGAAAAGTGGCTTAGATTGTTTTAGTCAGCTTTCCAACAACATTTTGTCAAGTAACCAAGAGGAAACTTAAGCAATTTCAGCTGTGGAAGAAAACCAGTGGAGACTGTTACAAATGCCCCAAAACAGTGGGATATAGATTCATAGATTTTTAAGGCCAGAGGGAGCATTAAATAGACCTACAACAGAGCAGTGACCTCCACTGTAAGTGGTAGCAGGGCTATAATTAAACACCATTGACAAATGAGGTCTAAAATCACAGCCAATTGTTCTCCTGAGATAGAGGATCTGTTACTTAGTACTTTGGTTTAGCTATCTTTTGCCTTAGGCAAACTAGGAGTCACCACACTGGCAGTGGCAATGACAGGGAAAACATCCCAGAGCTCAAGAATGGCTGTCATGCCATACTAGTGCATTTCCCAAGTGATTTTCATAGGCAGAGCCTTGCTCATCCAGCCCAAATCTCAGCTTTGACTGGCTGCATTTCAAAGAGCATTTCTTGCACAGAGAGGTATTTGTTATACTCTTCTTTGGGAATGCCCACTGCCCAGGCCTCAGGTCCAGCTACATTGCAAACTACTTAGGTTCAATCCAACACACTAAAAAGCTAAAGACCAAACTGCTAACAATCCCAACCTCTCAAATCAGCAGCTCTGGTTCTTCTTTAATGTATGCAGCCTTGCTGCCTTCACTGTCACTCTTCAGAGAACTGCACTGTTCAATGATACTGCCACATCTGAGAAGTCAAACGGGGAATAACCCACCCAAGTCCCGTCCACCCAAGATCATTCCTTGGGCCCTTCCTTTAGTGGAGCTCTTGACAGACAGCAGTACCTACAGATCTGTCACTTCCAATGAACTTAAATGATAACAGTGCTTCACACCACTCTTCCTTCCTGGGAGGTTTCAGAGGGCATTGATCTGACTCATCGTCCGACCTGTGCTCCAGGCTCCGCGCACTGTCTGCAGGCTGGAAATCTGCTCTCCTCTCTGATCAAGTCTAATCTATGCTTAGGTCTCCTTTTGCCTCCACTTCTGGGCCTAACAGTTCCACAGTCGTAGCACAGTGGGGTTGAGTCCACAGGTTTTCATTAGAGCTTTTTAGTCAGTGTGGGAGCATATGCCCCTTCCTTAAAACACTTCAACATTTTTGTGATATATTACAGCTTCTCAGTAGTAGGTCTGTATTAGGGACAATAATGTCAGTAAGTTGTAAAATAAGCTAGAAATATATGTGCAATTGACATAGATTACATTTTAAACAACGTCAGAATCCAGAAATTCTACAAAATAAAAATACATTGCTTTTTCTGCAGACTGTCATAAAAATCAGTATTTTTTTCTAAATATTTTGATTTTAATGAAACCACCATTTCTCACAAGGAAAACATTTCCAAGATGTCTTATTCTGATGTGCCTTAGCTGGTCAAAATGTTGCTTCACACGTCTTTCATTTTAACACGCCACAAGATAAGGCAGTCAAAAAAGAGACTGCCTTGCAGATATACATTTATGTATAAGATGGGAAGTAGAGATAAAGTGTATAGGTATATAGGTCTCATATCTGCTCAAAACCAGCAGGTTTGGGAATTTGTTGTAGATGTGTTCATTGCTGCAGTTGAAACACAGCTGAGCATTTCAGCTTAACTAATGAAGGAAAATAGAAAATTTAGGAGGAGACAGCTAAGCCAGTAACCTAAATCACAATTTGATCATTGGAGCCCTAATGGGTTTTTTTATGTTCAATGAAGAAAAAAAATCAGATCTCCAACAGCAGAGTGCCCACTAGAGGAACTCTGAAGAAAGAGGATTTTGCCATTTTCTGGAGCATCGAATGTTTTCTCAGAGGGTCTTCTACCCAATAATAAACCTATAGACATACCACTATCATCGTATGACTACCTTCCAAGCTTCCATGATCACACAACTACCAGTACCTGAGCTGGCAAATTTTCAGCTAGATATGCCTGTATGAGTTGCGCCTCTTTTCACATTAATATAAACATACCTGTAGCTCTGGTTATCCTGAGAGATGTAACAACGCTACTGCTTCACGATGGCAATATATCCAATCCATATTTTTTTTGTGTTTATTGATCTCCTGTTGAATTCCTTAAAAGTTGATGCTATGTGAATAACAAGGACCTACACAGATCTCAAATTACACCAGAGGTCTGGCAGGCATCATGCAGGGTAGTCCCTTTGTGCAGCCCCCCGCCTCCTAATGCACCGAGTCCCAGGGCAGCTCTCACAGGAGCCACAGAGGAAAGGGCAAAAGACAGAAAAAAAAGCACAGAAATTCTGGCTACTTTCCCAGCTTTTTCTTTTAGGTGGTCCTAGACAAGCAATTTAATCTCCTTTCCTCTTCACAAGCCCCATCTATTTTTTTTCCCCTTCTTTTTTTAACAGCAATTTATTAAGGAATATTTCCATACACTTCTTCCAAATTTAAAAAAAAAGAATCTTTGTGGAATATAAGCAATATATTTTTGGTCACATACAGAAAGGAGCTTAAGGAATTTAGCTGCAAAGGCCACTGAGCTATGAAATTCGCAGATCACAACACAAGCCACTCTCATCTCTGCTAGCCATCTCTGCCTCAACTGTGGTTTCTGACCAGCCTCAGTGGACAAACCTGCCTTTAGCTCCAAGGATTTCTCCTATATTACCTTAAGGAGAGGGGTATTGAGAGGCACTCTGGCCCTGAAAGCCAAGCTGGCAGGATGGAAGCAGCAAGAAAGACCAGAAAATCAAACACATGCCTGCAGAGACACACCAGAGGTTTGGAAAACTCAGACAGGGTCATTTTTCTCAAGTACTAAGGCAACAAACTGAGAAGAAATGAAAATCCACCCAAGAGACTACACAGTCTAAGAAAGGCTTCTGAATAAATGTAGCAACCAAGCTAACTCTGGGGCCTGCCAGCAGCATTAGAGATTGAAGCCTGGTTTTAACCTACAGCTCAGATTTCTACATCTACCAATGAACTGCTTCTTCCTTTCTGACAAAGGTCTATGTCAAATACTCAGGGCCAAATCTGGTCCATTACATTCACTCAGGTTACTTTACTGGTCAAATTCCATGAGTAAGAGGAGGAAGATCACACCTTAGAGCAAAATTCTGAGAGCCAAGTACCTCTTTCTTCCTTGGCCGACACTGCAAACTGCAGACCAGCTACAAATACACCTGCTGTATCTAATAAGCAGTTAGAGTTGTGTTGACAAGAGTTAACAGGAAAAGAAAGAAGATTTTACCCACCATTTCAGTGCCTTAGAACCACAAAACACTTGCCAGCTTTGGGCTAATTAAACACTCAAAAACAACCCAACGGGCTTTCTTCTCTGTATTCCTGCTTTTTATGCAATGATTCATACAGGAACAGCGGAAGTGCAAACTCCCCCATTCTGCTCTGGTAGCCTTTTATACTCTCTTTGCTTTCCCTGGCAGCACAAGGTCGAGGCAAGTCTCGAGCACGAGGTGAAAGGGGCAGGCTGGAACCAACAGCCGTCGCAGGGAGAGTGCCAGTGCAGACAGGTAGGCAGAGGTGGGTCACCGCACAAGGAAAAGCGTCTGACCAGCATCTGAGGTTCGTGACAGAGGGCATTTGGGGGAAGTCAGTGGAGCACACGGGACAGATACAAAAAAAGAGTCAAAAGCTCTCCTTCTCCCATTGCTCCTATCAGCACCCTGCAGTGCAGCATCTGCTCCATGTCACCCAACTGGGAAGAGGCTACACTGCTGCTTGGGCTCTGTCTTTACCAGCACAACTGCAGCCTGGCCTGGGAAGGGTCTGAGTACTCATAGTGTGACACTGCACAAAGTGGCAGGAAACTGGGAGATTTCAGTTGAAAAGAAAGATGAGGAATGCTCCTCAAAGATGGCCACTTAACAAGGAAAAACACCTTAATTTCTAACTGCAAGCCTAGCTGGAAAACTGACAATCAAACCAGGTCATCCTACTGGGTGCTCATGAATTATCATCATTTACCTGTCCTGCTAAGATATTTATACACCTCTATCACTGTCATACAGAAGCATGTGGAATTCTTAATACCTACAGTACGGGAAGCCCCACTGGCTACATATTTCAGATATGGAAATTGAGACATGGAGGGTAGCCAGGTACATATCCCCTGCAAAGAAAGGTCAGTTGATTCAATCTTGAGTCCTTTAGTCTGCCAGCAAATCACACCAGGAACGCAGGAAGTCTGTGGCAGAAATGGAAGTCAGTCTTTTACGTGCCAACGCTCTTACAACCGGACCATCCAAGATCTGCTACCCCAGTCCACTTTCTTTACACGTTATACCTTGGTCTCCTCTCAGGATAATGAGATGAGCAAGTGTACATGCAGGCAGGGCCTGGATAGCTGAAATAGCATGACCGGCAACGCTGTTGGCAACACAGAATGTGAATCCAGTGTACTCAGGTCCCAGCCCCATTTCAGAGCAAACACATTCAAATACAAACCAGTTCTGCTTCAAGTAGTCTGTGACATCCACAGTCCTCCCTACATCCCCACATCTACCTCTCTCAGTCTTTGGGCTGTTTTGCACCCAGCTGTCAGCTCCTGGACCTGTTCACAGACAGAGGAAGGGCAAATGCTTTGCTCTGCAGGGTAGGTTTACAATGGCAGTGAGCCTGTCTGCAATGAAGGATTGTGGGAGAGACACACACATACACCCAAAAGTCACATTGCTGTCTCTGGACAGCAATAACATGGCAGTTGCCTTGCTTTCTATAGGGAGAGAAAGAAGCTTTGCTATCCATCAAGTTCGAAGTGGGTCAGCAAAGGAGCAAGAGGTAAAGCGAAATCAGAAGTTGGCCCAGGACAGGTGGCCGCTCTACCATTTCATCACATGGATTACCGCCTTCTCCCACATCCAGGAGCACTCAGTGCTGAGGTCGACGTGCAGAGGCGCATCTTCTCTTAGTAGTGCCGGAGTTTGCCAGACAGATGTGCTCCTCCTCTGCTTCTTTTCCTGTAGCTTTGTTGTGCCGTTTCCAGCATCCTGAAGGTAGCTGGGAGGATTATCTCCCTCCATTTTCCACCAAAACTTAACAAAAATTACCCTGTGGCAAATGACCTGCACACCTCCATCCTAGAATAAGGATGAAAGCAAGGCTACAGCATGTGCTGTCTTGCTTGGGGCTATATTTACTGCTGACTGACCTCCATGACAGACTGCCTAGCTCAGCAGAAGCCTGGACAGTAATAATACATCAACTCTTTTTTTTTTTCCTCCCCCTTTTTTTTAAGGGCAAAACCAAAGGAAAATAAACCTTCCTTCTGAAATCAAATTATTTCCTGACCATAAGTTGGAAAGAGAAATTTCTGGCTCTGCTCGCTTCCATAATTATTATTAGTTAGTTTTATTTAAATCATTATTTAGTAACGCCCAAAAATTCCAGTTTAGATCCTAGCTGTGCACACTTTGGGACAGAGCAGGAGCCAGCAGGCTGGTCTATGGGCTGATAGAGGAAGCTGGTATCAGAGACCAGCTAGATTTATTCCTCCAGAAGCTCACTCAGCCCATTCAGATCTACTCTTTACAATAGCCAAGAACTGTTCTGTTATACTATCAGGCAGGTAAAACCAAGACAGAACAGCTGCTGTAAACAGCCGATGTGAACTATGGCTTACTCTTTTATAAAGTAACATTTTCATCCTGTTTTTTTGCCCCGAGTCCCACCTCCTTCTTGCCTACAAATTGTTCTCACTCTTCACCAGTTCCACCTCACACCAAATGGCGATCTCCTTTGTACCCAACCACCATTTGTTTCATTTCAGCAGAGGAGATATCCAAGCTTTGCCTAACTGAGGGCTATAACTTGTCTGTTGCCTGAGGGCTGCAGCTGATCTGCAATGAAGCAGAAAAGGATTGTAGCCTCATGGTCATCTACAATACAGAAGAGTGAAACAAGAAGAATATAGCTGTCAGCATGTATTGCAGCTAGACTTTGAATCAATGGCACACTTCATACGGGGGCCTGGAATCTCCCTGTGGCTTCCCTGCATTAAAAGCCGGGAAGGGTACGAAACACATCCAGCTAGGTCTGGAGCTGCAAGCAGTCCACACTTAGTGAGGGGAGATGGGTCCTAGGTCATTTCTGTGTATGGGATCTAAATTGAAATTCTGCAGCTCCGGCTCAGCTTTAAAATTTATTATTAGGAATAACAATGGTGCTTCAACTGCACTTTGGAGTTTCAAAACACTTTATAAACATTAATTAATATCTTAACACATCATCTTTCTCTGGTGCCCATCTGGCAATGCTTCAAAAAATTACAACCAAACTGGAAAATAATTACTATTTTCAATAGAACCAAAGGAACTTAAACGAGGAAGAATGAGCAAGAGAAACAGATGGGGAAAAACAAATTGCTGCAAAACTAAGTCATGAGCAGAGTTCTTACCAGCTTTCGCCCAATGGCCAGAGCTGGGGCATAAGAAGTGGCATAAAACAGCAGATTTGCCTCTTGCAATATTTACTCCACAGCCCTTGGAGACATTCGGGTCTAGAGTTTTGTACTGGTAAGTGACGATCTGGGGCCACCAAAGTGTGTCCCAGAACTGCCTGCTGTCCTCTAGAACAGCAAAGCACAGGACCAAGGGAGGGTCTGCAGCTGTTTATTGCTGGTGAATTCAACAACAACCAATTTATATTCATCTATCAAGGAATATGCAAGTGGAAGCAAATATTATGGTCATGTTCATTTGTTTCTGATTACAAAATGTATGTAAATGTATATGCAAATTAGGTGTACCCATCAGGCTCATGGCAAAGTGCCAAATTAGCCCTTAGTGTTACAAAGTTTGGGGTGGCTGGCAGGGAGATACGGTGATTGCAAGTGAGGCTAGGCAGTCCGTTTAGATGCAGCCAAAACTGGGCTGCTCCAAAGGGGCAGGTGGAGGATAAATCCTGCAGTAACCTGTCGCTTTAAACGAAGCTGAGGGGCTATAGAAAAATCTGTTCCCGCTGCAGTTAAAAGTGTGATAATTACAGAGCAACGGGCTCCTCTGTCATTCAGCAGGCAGCATCCCCAGGAAATCTTGCTCTGTAATCAAGGGAAGAGGTGCAATCAGGCCCCTATTCAGGCTTCGTTTAGAAACAGCCCCTGCAGGCAATACAAAGGCTTCAGCATGGTGCTTTGTGAAGCCGGTGATGACATCAACGTCTTGGTTCTGCAACTACAAGCAGACGTAATGTCATTTCGAAGCACATCTTCTGTTCACCTTCCCTCACAAAGTCCAGAAGGGGCCTAGGGAGAGGGGTGAGGTCTTGGGCCAAAATACTCTTGTACATACAATGTTGCACTCACACTGTCCACATTAGTGAACCCACTCTCTACACCACGACGTTGGAGGAAAAGAGAATTTATTGCAGGCTAAGGAAGACAGCGTGATCCTGAATGAGCAGATATGAACATGCTCATCTGGCTGCTACAGCAGCACTGTTTGCAAAATTTGTGTGGGGAAGGTTTTGGGTTGGGTTTTTTCCAGTGACATGAATGTATCTGTGCTGCTCAAATTCTAGAGGAATCTTATTCTCTTGGCAGCAGCCTGATCCCACAGAGACTGATGAGGTGTATTAGAGGGGAAGGTGTGGCTGACTTCAGCTTTCTGGTCTAATGCCACCATTGCCCAGAAACATACAAATTAATTGCTACTCAAATCAGCCATCCTTTGTACCCTACAGAGCTGTCAGATTCAATGAACCGGTTTACTCCAACTGCAATAAAAAATAGTATCACATTTTATTCAAAACAGCCAAACCTTCCAAATTGTGCACACATTTGCACTCCCGCTGTATACACTCAGCCACAGAAATCGTACTTCTCGTTGACCAGCAATGACCAGCTCAGCTACCCGTCTGGGCATGTAGCTACTATGACATACACAATCCTGGTAACTCTGGGTCCATGGTAAGTGCCAAAAATCTTTCTGCACATCAGGGCACATCTGGGACAAGATTTACAGTTTTCTGTCAGGATGGAATGGTTGTTCTCTGCTGAGGTTCACCATAACTGGAACTGCACTTTGCGTTACAGTAACCCCTAGTACTGTAAATAGAGCTTCATTCCGTCACAGTACAGGCTCAGCACTCTATTTATTTCTTATTTCTCTGGCCACAGAATAACTGAGTTTGCTGTGGTTTTACCATCTGCAGACATAGGCATCAGTCAATAGCCAAGTAACGGCCTGGACACTGTCAAGAGAACTCATTATTAAAAGAGTACATATTGCATTTAGCTGTTCAAACAGAAGTTGTTATTGATTGGATCCCATCAGTTCCCAGTAAAAGAGTCAACTCCGGTGACGAAATGAAAATACGCACACAGACTACGGACTAGTAAATACTGTAATGGAGTTAAGGATTCCCCCCAAAAGGGAGTTGTTGATATCCAGTTGAAAGAGCATGTCTTTTTCAAAAATGAGACTGGGAATAAAATAACCATGTTATTTCTGCAAATATCCAGAGGCAGGTTACAAAACAAAAGGGAACAGTTCTGACAACAAACATTTCAATCTCTTGGGAAAAAAGCAAACAAAGAAAATACAAGTTGGTTAATGGCCAATGAAGCCACAGGCAGGAAGAGCCTGACAGTCCCGCTGTTCCTACCACATCCTACTGTTCATCAGTGGAGGTTCTGCCACACTCACAGAACTGAAAGAGAGCATCTTTGGAGTTTGCTAAGTTTTTCAAAGTCAGATAAAAAGGTAGCTGTACCTAACTTGGTTCCTGTTTTGTTTCCTCGCCACTTTTCTTTGTCTGCTTGTTTCCACTTACTAAACAGCTTTTCTTCTGGTTTTCCCCTTCTTCTCACAATCTGCACAGACACTGTAACATTTTTGGGTGACAGCATTTAACACACAGAAATCACCACTGCTGCAGCATAAAGGAGGCAGAAAACAAGGCTGATTATAAAATTCTGACATAAACCAAATATCCACCATGAAGTAATACAAGAGAAAACTGAAGAATCAGACAAGGTAATGACTGTTTGTGGAAATCTCTACAATTGTTTCATTGGAAAAGCTCTCTGCACAGCATCTTATGTGTGAGTGAAGAGACAACAGCTAACAGTGAGTTAAAAATGTTTATTAAAAAAGGTACATCGTGACAAACTTCTTTGCTCACCCTTAATAGAAGGTTGGGCTGGAAACTGATGAATCACTATAGGAAACAAACAGCAATGGTGACGCATGGCTTCAAAAGGTAACAATAGCACTGCTTGATCCGTGATGTCTACAACAGAAATATCCCTGGCTTCATTAGAAGATGTATTTCATATTGCTCCACCCACCCAGAAAATGCAGAAATTCCACCACCTGAGCCCTGATTAGAGCTCTCACGATTGCCCCACAGGTACATGGAAGCCCTGATTAGAGCTCTCACGATTGCCCCATGTACATGGGGCCTCGTGCACTTACAGTAGTTTCTCAAGATGTTCACTGAAAACCATATGCTGTTGAAGTCTTGAGCAGCAACCCGTGGAGCCTGGATCCATTAGCCCAGCAGTAGAAAGAGGCTTATATCTTTATGTTTCAGGGTCCACATGCCTGTGTGGCTCTTGCAATCTTCCATCACCCACAACTGGCATTTAGACATGAGGTGTATTTATTCTGTAAGTGTATGAGGATTGGGCCCAGCAGCCCAGCTACTGAAGTGCTTGGTCACACCCAGCAGTCTCTCCAGCTTCACATAATTCATAGTTCAAGCACAGAAAATAGTTCTGGCTCATTATTGGTTTGGACCTGATCAGTGCGGAGCAAATAGCCAGGAAGAATTCTGGTGTTCAGTACTTCACAGGCTCACACCTCCTATCTAATGGTCATGTACTGTTACCATGATATTTGGATATAAAGCCAAATTTTCTGTTATCATTAATAGCACCTTAAAATGAGTGCACATATGGATGTCATGTTTATTTTCCAAACCTTCCCTTCCTAGAAAAACATATTTGCTTCTCCATCTATACTGTAAATGTAGAGCTGTATTTACACAGTATTTCTGCAGGGCTTTTTGCTTACATATCAACAGTATAGGGACTTTATTTTCAGCACTTCTCACATTCTACATACTAAATTCCAGTTAATCTATTTTCATTGCCAAAAGAAGTAAACAAGTGCTAGTTGTGATAAGATATTATTGCAAGTATTTCCATTCTGACAAAATTTCAGGTTTTTTTTTTCCTTGACATTGGACACTTTTTGCACAGGTTTCATCTTTAGCTTAAGCTCAGACTGTTGTGTTAAACCCAAATGTCATAAAAAATGCTGTGATGAGATTCTCAAATTCACACTGGGATTTCCAGTTGACTTACTTAAGTCTCTTGCACATACAGAGTTAATTACCATCACACTGCTAAAGACCAAGGAAAAAACCCTGAAATACGCTTCATCATGTGGTTTGCATGACTTAAAACTTCTGGACTCAAATTTTTAAAGAGGGTATGAAACAATGTAGAAACACTCAAATCCCTCTTCCCTTTGCAGTACTAAGTAAGATCGTTCAGCAGGTCCCAAAACAATTTAATCGAGTATGCTAAAAGAATCAAGGTGCCATTCAGCAGCTAGTATGCAAGCAATTGAGGGGGAGCATGGGGCTTCCACAGGCTAGCAACAGCTAATGTCAAAGATGGCCTAACTTTTGCAATGTCCTGTCTATCACTTATATTAGCCATACATACATGGCTCCTGTTTACCTACACTTCACTCAGTTTTCAGGGACACAGGGTAGTGGAATTCACCCAGATAGCTAAGATAACTTCTTAGCGCTTCTTCACCAACACCAACATAGGGTACTTCTGTATTTACCAGTTTATGTATGTTCTCTACCCGTATTAATAATTTGCTGATGAAAACCTGCCCATGCTACAAATGCAGCATCCCTTCAGAAAGGCACTTTTTGCAACTGCTCATGCTCTCTATCTACTCCCATTTCATTACTTCCAGCTGGAAAAAGAATGGTGGAACTTTAATTCCTCTGATAGCCACCGGCAGGGACAAGAGCTCAGTCGTAGCCCTGTTAAGCGACAAATTAACTCTTTGGATTATGTAAAGATCAATGGGAAGCAGGGAAGTATTCTCTTACCTTCAGAACACAGCTTGCCAGCATATCCAGTGGCTGAGCAGTCACAGTGTGGCTCGCCATCTAGAAGGAAGCAAGTGCCACCATTTTCACAGGGATTTTCTGCACAAAGCCCTTCCATTTCCAGCCGGACCCCTTGACTGCCCAGGAGCTGCGGCTCAGAGTTGCCGTATTTCAGATCCAGGATAAATCCTTGAAACGGAGGCTCACCCAGAACACCATCAAGGGTCAAGGCAGCAGGACGGATGTCCAATGGGACTCCACCAACAAAAAGGTCACTGATGATATTCATATACTGGCGTTGTGGACGCACCTCGCCTGGCTTGGCTTCACCGTCCAGCACTAGCACCGTCCGAAGGTGATTGCGGCTGACCATCAGGAAGTGCCAGTTGCTGTCGTTGACCTGCTTGTCTGTGATAACTGTAGTCTCCGCACAGTCCACACTGAACTGGAGCTGGATGCGCCCATCAACAAGGGACAGACAGAGGAAGTCACAGACACCACCATCATCAAAGTAGAGGAGCAGCCCAGCAGAGACGTTGGTCTTGAACTGGAAGCTGAGTTCGCTCCTAGTGCTGGCATCCCAGCGGAGGTAGCGGGCCCACTGGTTGGGGATGCCCATGAACTCCAGACCCAAACAGAGACCCAGCAAGGAGCCCAGCAGCAAACTCACCTTCAAGGTGAAGTAGACGGAGTGCAGAGTGAAGCCCATTGTTTCAAGAATCTGCTCTTCCCTAGGAGAAAAACAAAAGCCACACTATTGGGAGGAGATGCCCAGCAGTCAACACCAAATGTTAAATCCAACAGGAAGAGGAGGAGAGCACAGAGAGTGACAGAAAGAGAGAGAGTAAGTGGAAAGTAAGATAGCAAGTGCACGTGACCAAGGGGAAATGTCTCCTCCCCAAGGAAAGATCTCAATTATCCTTCAGGATCCAGAGGCTTTTATCTCAGAAGTACAGAGTACATGAAGTGACTTCTCCAGATGGTGTACTTTTGTGAAGGGCAAAATAACCCACAGCAATTTGTTTTGGTAGAACACAAAGGTGACACTGGTTGTTCCAGGGAGGAAGGAAAGGCAGAGCTGAAGCCCAAGCCTCAAATTCTGGTTTCCTAGAAGTGACAACAATATTGACGGAGGTGGCAGTGAGATGGAGGAGAGAGTGAATTCATAAAGCACGTGATCCTCGAGAGGGCAAAAATAAAGTCAATCTTCATGATGCACTGGTGGCTACCCAGCCCATAATTCACTGCTTGGCACTCACGGAGCTTGCAGGACCTGTGGCATCAAGAGAAGAAAGGAAAGGAAAAAGTTAGTCCTACTACTCACCCTATCTTTACCATGAAGCTTATTAACATCTTGTCCAGTAACTCATTTATATTTCTTGATACTCTGGCCACTTCTTCATGCCTGCAGTTGGCTATACAGTCCTCCAAAGCAGCAAGGACACCTATGTCCTCAAAATTAAGAGGACCAAATAGAGAACTCACCAAGTGAACCACAACGCTGAGCAACGTAAAAATACACCAAATTATTTCACTCCTTTGATGGATGCAATCTCATCGACTTTACTGAGAGAAATGGTGCTGAAGCTTCCCCAGTAACAATTACCTCTCAATGAAAATGCTTAGGGCAAAGACCAGAGTTCCTTAGAGTTTAAAAGTTGATACAGGGCAAGAGAAGACGTTATCCAAACTTCCCATTCCACTGTTTTCATTATGCTTCCTAGCACACCAAGCAAGCATTAGAGAAGACAACCCTGCTGTCAGCCTGTCATGCAATAGCTGCTTTTACTTTACATGTCTTGCACACTTCAGAGACTCTAACAGGGACCTTTGCAACCTGGAAACATGTGCTATGCAAATTATATATGGCAACCTGCAGCTTAGATGATAGGAAGCTTGTAGCTTAGATGGTAAGAACTGTCTAAGGACTTAACCACTTACCCTGGTCTAGTGGTTTGGGAAAAAGGCCAAATTCACCCCTAGCTAACAGCGAGCAATTCCAACTGCCTTCAGTGAGCAGGAGTTACACCTGTTAACACTGGGATTTAATTCACTTCTGCCTATTTGCATGTGGGTGACTGTATGCCTGGGGTAGGAGGATGTTTTAAGATGACAAGTAAAGACAGCACAAAGCAAGACTCATTCTTTGAAAATCGTGCTTTGAAAGAAAGTAAGTTTTCCATTAACACAGGTGCTTGTTCACAGAGATGGGTTGGGCACGAGAACAGCTCTGGGAATGGCTAACATTAGCACAGATACAATGCAGGAAAGGAGGTGATGAGAATCAAGGCCTTCACAAATCGGATCACAAATATTGTGAGACAGTCTTTGCTTGTGAAAAGTGTTTTGTGCTGTGGACAATGAGAGTTGCTGGGGCTGCTGTTGCTCCCAGCAGATGCCTTTCAACCCCACCGCCCACCTCGCTCCAAAGGAGGAGGCCCACAGACGCTGCAGAAATGGGCAGTGCAGGAAAGTTTCTGTTCTGTAAGGGCAGATGTTGAGCTGGAGGAGAATCACTAGGCAATGGAGGGGAGAGCTCACACAGTCACAGCCTCTGCCCTACTCGCCCCAGGGACCTGCAGAAGCCGTTAAGTCTCCACAGCTGTCAGTTTGGCAAATTTAGCCAGCATGAAAAACAAGTCACTTACTTAGACAACAAAAAGGATCAATTAAAAGAAAACCCGCAAGTTGGAGAGAAATGTGAGCTTTCAGTGCCCAGTGGAAACCAGGCCTGTTCCCTGCAGCTGCCTGAGTGGAATGTGTTAGCTAAACTGCTATAAACACAAATAAAATCAAGTCAAAACCAGAGGTAAGATAATTCCTTTTAATTGTTAACAGCTTGGCTCAGGAGAATGGAAGGAGAAAAAAAGGAGGTGTCAGAAGAGGTGTAAAATGAAAAAAACCACAGATCCAAATGCTCAAATCATCTGTCTTCCCAATAATTATGATGTTGGCTCAGTTCATGGGGTTTTGGGGGGGCTTTGAAAATCAGCTAGGAAAAAAAATACGTGGCTCTTGTCCATTTACCTTTCTCCTCTGTGCTCCCTAGTGGCTCCACTAAAATAGCCCGTGATTTATGGAGAAGGAGAATAGAGTGAGGGGGAGGTAAGAGAGAAAGTGATGACCCGAGCCTGGAATTATTGATGAGATGGGAATAGGAATATAATAATGTGTGTAAATTAGCCAGTGATGTGCTTCCAGCAGCTCACAGTTCCCTGGAACGTTTACCACCACCATAGCAAAATTCACTGCTCCATCAGACAGCTCTGCTCAGCCTGAGCTGGGGAGGGAGGCAAGCCCAGCGTGGCACCAACCACCCACAGAGACCCCAATGCAGAGGGGCTCTCGCCACAGCTTTTGATTCTCCTGGGCAGGGTGGGTTGCATCATCTGCATCAGAAGTAGCCCTCAGCCTTACTACTCTTCTTTCCCTGTTTTAGAAAACTAATTCTTTGAGAACCAGTGAAAGATGCTGTAAAACACAGCAGCAGGTGTGAACACTCTATAGATAACCACAGATGAGATGCATATGTCCACGTACAGCCCAAACACCTGTCCGAAAAGCCTACCAATCTCTCCCAACCCCAGGCTGCTGAAACCCTGTTTTACACACACAGAGAAATCTCAGTCTCCATGGGTCGCTTCAATCCTTGGGATATTTCAAAGGCACAGTAAAGGGAGCAGGCTACCTCTGTGGTACAGATTTCTGTAACACTGATACATGTTCATTAGGAGAGGACAAAGGCCACAGTTAACAAGGGAAACCAGGCAGAAATGGTTAAACAGGAATAGCATTGTTGACTGAGGGAAGCCAAGGCAATCCCTCTCTATCTGTTTTGACTGAGAGAAGCCAAGGTAATCCCTTTCTAGCTGTTTTGAAAGAAGACAATGCCAGTTCTGTTTCAGAAGAGGAAGAAGACACAAAAAACATGAAATATAGGTGTCACTTCTGGGTGCTTCATTGCCTTTTAGACACTGCAGCTCAGGTTTTGGGAAGGCTGCCCACACCCAGCCACTAGCAGGCTAGGGCCATCTGAAGCTCCTCCAGAGCTCTGTCAGCACCCATCAGTCCTGACCCATGGCGCTTCCCACTACTCCAGTTTTGTGTCTCACACAGTTCAGCCTGTGAGAGCAAACCTCACCGCACAGTAGCAGGGTCTTCAAGAAAAACTCAGAAGACCCAGTGTCCTTTTTAGCAGTGGCCAGGATCTGAATCCCAACCTTGAGAGAGTAAATCCTGACACAACAAATCTGTGCCTCACCCATTTCCCACAATGATCCTCCAAGACACACTGAGAACAAATAATTTTCTGCTCCTACCATTTTATTTTTAGCATAAGTACTACCCTAGCAGCCTCATACAGCATATTGCTACCATAGCAATACATTACAGTTTGGGACAATAACTATAGAATCCCATAGTATTTTCTTATCTATTTTATCTCTGAGAAATCTCAAACTTTGTCACAGCATCATCACATCTGACAAAAAAAGACTTCATGATGGACACCACCTCTCCCAGTCACGAATCAGCAACACCCCTGTTCCAATTCCACCTATTACTCACATGGAAAAGCAACATAACAAATATTTTCCATGTTATATTTTTGGCTTAATGTGATTTAGCAGCACGAAACAAGACAACCAGTCTGATGTGATCAGCCCTTCAACAAACCACTAGGCAAGGTCTTTGCACAGCATTTTAAATCCTTGCTACCCTGAATGAATGAGAGACCCAGCAAGTTGTCTCCACTGCACCTCCAGCAGCCTGTACCGCCTCCCTGGCCCACCGGAGAGCTGAGACAGCGAGGAACCTGCACGCTGAACAGACGGCTCAGCATCTCGCACACGCAAAACCTGCTGTAGGAAACACACCCACTTGCACTATTGAAACGTCCCACTCACAGGGCTGACAGAGCTGCACAACTTCCCAAGCCGGGGAAGGGAGGCAGCCCCGCCGCAGTGCCGTGGGCAAGTGCTACCCAACCACCACACACCTTCCCAAACTTGAGAGCAGCCTATTAATGCCAGGTCAGAGCCATCTGCTCAGCAGCCCGCGGAGAGGGTCTTGCCATTGCTTTGGAGTGGCTCTCAACTGCTTATCAGCTGTATGCGGAGAGTGAGTGACATTATCTAACTGCCAACTAATTTCCATAATTACTGACTGGCACACTCTGTATGCGGGGTTAATATCTTTGCAAATGTCTCGCAATGCACCTGCTTAGGAAGAGGGTGAGAAGCTGGGCACAGTGCTGCTCCGCAGCTTATTTACCCAACTGCACAGAAAGGTTGCAGGAGACGGGTTTGTCAGTCCCTGCCCTCCCTCCTCCACTACCTCCCGCTCTGGCTGCTAATTGTGTGGGGATGAACTTTTTTGTATTTGAAAGTGTAATTTTCAGTAATTCCTAGCACAGAAAGAATAACAGATTTAGATGAAGCCGAGGACAGGCTGGCTTTCCTCGCAAACCCCTGCCACTGCAACCCAGTGCAAGTCTGTGTAAGACCTGTTATTCCACTTAAGGATGCTGAACAAAATCCCACTGACACACTGATGGGAGGGGTTTACAGTCCCCCCAGTCTGCCACCCCCTTCCACAACCAAAACTATTCATTATGCCGTACTTCGTGTGGAGGGAAAAACATGCATTGGTCACCTTGGATCCATGTATTTATACCCCATGTGAACTCACCCTTGTTCTTGCCTTCACTGTAAAAAAAGCAAAATTCAATGGTTTGCTTTACTCTCCAGGCCCTAATGAAGCAGAGGAGTTTTAGGAAGGGGTAAACAGGACCCTAATTTGGCTCTGCGTCCATGTGTGTTCCCACAGCCAGCCCAAAGCACAGCAATCAGATCATTACAGTTCTATGACATATGCTGCTCGAAATGATCCAGTGAGATTCACAATCAATAATCGATATTAAAAGCCAAGCTTGCCAGTGGCAGAGAGATGGGGAATTAATAGTATTTATTCAGTCTGTCTTCACTCATCCAGTTCTCTAGTGAGCAATGGGCTCCTTTTGGCTCATGCCTTGAGTGTGGGTCTCCACAGAGACTCCTATCTCTTAAGCAGAAATATTTCTGCCTGGTCTAACCCCACCTGAATTGTGGCTTAAAGAGAAGGCGGAAAAAATAACAAAAAACCCCCTTCTGATGAAAAATGCAGATGTGAAAACTGTGAGTTGCTGCTGTCACTGGGGAAAAAAAAGCAACACAAAA
Organism: Aptenodytes forsteri; assembly: GCF_000699145.1. NCBI lineage: Eukaryota > Metazoa > Chordata > Aves > Sphenisciformes > Spheniscidae > Aptenodytes > Aptenodytes forsteri. The sequence goes on along the minus strand of NW_008795405.1, from coordinate 3,667,459 downwards.
ATCTTCCCATCACACAGCCTCCTCAGCAAGGATGCATGGTTTACAGAGAACTGAGAGGGGACATGGAAGCTTTGAAATTCAAGAGACTACGGGAAACCACAGGGATTAAATTAGTGTTTAATTCCTCTAGCAGCATTCGCATCTCAGCTATAAATCTGGACACTGGCATCATCCCCCTGCTGGGATGGAGAGGACTCTGGGGTGGTGACAGTGGAGCTGAGCTGAAGGAACTAGGCTGAAGATTGAAGCGGACAGCTATTCTATGATTCTATGACCCAGGGAGAGTTTGGTGGCACTACACTGCCCGCAGGGGTCAGGGGTAAGGCAAGATGGGGTCTCCTTAGTGAAGAGGCTGGAAGTGCAATTGAAAATGGGGGCTTTGCCTTGCAAAGAGCAGAACACACCCAGGTTCTGCTGAAGTTGGCAGAACTTCATGGGATGCAGCATCTTACATGACTGGCTGCAGGGAGAGAAGCAGAACAGGAAACAGAGAGATTTAGGGCTTTATCTTGGATGTAGAGACACATGTGAGCATGAAGGCCAGCATCTTAAAATTGGGGATTGGGGGTGACACAGAGCACTTGGTGACCTCTTCTGCATGGTTTCCAGGGATATAGTGTTCATGCCAGTCTCCAGCATCACTGTGAGAACCGCACATGCCTTTGCCCCTCCCCAAGCCCAAGGAGAAGACGTATTCTCCTATCTTCATTGGTTCTTCCCACCACTGATATATCTTGCAGGCTTAGCTTTCCCATTCTTGAAAGCGGATATGGAGTTGCTCAATTCTCCTTATCTGAATTCGGCACAGAGCTCCCTAGGGGACAGTGGCAAAAAAACTGTATCAAAGCAAAAAGCAAGAAAAGGAGTTCTAGGGTTGCAATCCAAGAGTGTCCTCTTAAAAAAAAAAAAAAAAAAAAAAGGAAAAAAAAAGCTAGACTAAAAAGCTAGAATTACATTGTATTTGCTTTCCTGTAGTGGATTAGGATATACACATGCACATACGTACACTGTCGGTCATGATCTGTAGGTAGGTGGTTGGTTGGTTTCCTGGTACCTGGGCATGTGGTTTGCAATCAGACAGGTTAAGCCCACTGCCCTTCTTCTCCCTGTCCCCAGTTCTCACATAGGAAGGGCAAGAATGACTGTTCATAACAAGCCTACTCTGGAGCTCACCTCCAGAAACACTGTGTAATACCCAAACTAGGTACCTATGCATGGGGGAGCTGAGCTCACATGCACTTGCAAGACACACAGCTGAAATGCCACCAGCGGCCTCAGAAGGGATATGAGCAAGCTAGTAATGTGTTCAGTTCAACAACAAGCACGTGACCATGGCAGCAGAGCCTCACACTTCAGAGCTACTAGGCTGGGAAGCCATCTGGCTGCTGGAAGAGTTAATATTTTATCATAATCACCCTTCAAGGTTCTCACCTCCTGGGCCTATTTAAACAAACTTAATCCATAATCAGAGCTCTTCAAATGTACACTGGAAGACGAAGGGTTAAAAAAGCCACAAGGGACACTGTGACTCCCTTCTTAAACACTCTCCCCATCCCACAAGAGGAGGCCATGTAGTCCACGAGAGTGACCTTTAACTAGCCTACCTAGCCCAAGCTCAGCATGAATGCAATTTACAGACCATTTCAGCTCTCCAGCTTTCTTAACACAAAGAAGAAAAATCAAAACCCAAGCACGATGGAAAAGAAAGAAAGAGAGAGAAAATAACCCTGCAGAGCAATCATGTCTGGGGCTGCTCTGATGGCTTTCTGTTCCCTTCCATGACACAGAAATTACTCCCAGTGTGTTAATTACTCCTATTACCACAAACTCTCCACTAACAAGGACTAGCTAAAAGGAAGCATTGGCAGCAGCTGAGCAGTTATTGCTCTGCACTGCCACGCAGGAGAAACCAGACTCCCCATCTCTGAGCTGGTACTAACCAGGAGAGCAATTTCTGCAAAACTCAACAGCCTTTATTGTAATTCCCATGGCAGCTGCGCTGGGAACACTGGCCTTCCCTCAATTCCACCATCGTTAAAAGAGAACGAAGAATACCTGCTTTTCTAAAGACTTTGAAGTTCAACAGTTGGCGAGCTCTGAATTATTATCATTTATTTTACTCCTCCTGTAGTTGGTCTGCCTCCATCCCCCGCATCCTCTCCTTTCTGCCACCAAGAAGCCTGGACAGATCTGTAGCGTTGTTTATTCTACCAGATCCTAATACCTCAAATGCAAAGCCAGGAGCTGCACACATCACAGCAGGGAGTGTTAGCAGGGAATTCTGTGAATTCGCAGTGCTGGAGTTACTGATAAATGGCAAAACTTCTTCCAGATTCCATATCTGACACATACGTTGTATTTCCATTTTCTTTTAATAAAAATCAAGTCTTTTAAAAATGTGCTCATCGTTACTGAAAATTGAAGTTTGAGCATGTCATCAATGCTTGAAAATGAGGCTACTTCCAAGAAGATTCTCCTAAGACTAACAGTCTAGAATGGGTTTACTTTTCCCCAAAAATGTATTTGATACTGCAGAGACAGGCTAGTGTTAGACACTCCTCAGAGGAGAGACACAGTTGAAGTGGGGGGAGCTCCCAACTTTGAAGCAAGAAGAGGAAGAAAGTCACTGTTGCACTGCTTTATCAGCTACTTAGCATTAGAAAAGGTCCAGAGCATAAAAAACAGCAACAAAATAAGACTAATGGCTGGCACACCAACCAATAACACCTTGCTCTTCCTAGCTGTCTGTCTATCCATCCGCTTCTTCCTTTCATATGCATTTTTTAAGTTCTTCATGAGCAAGAACAGTTTCTTTTCTGTTTGACAGAATCCAGCACAACACAGTCAAGAACAGAGCTCCCAGGCACTGCTCACATACACACTAATAATTGTGATTTTCTGTACTTGAGCTAGCACTAAAATGCCTCTATAGTATAGCATAGTAGTTCCTTAAAAAAAAAAAAAATAAAAAGGAAGGAAAAAAAAGCATAAGAGGACTATCAGAAAGACTAGAATAAGAACAAAGGTTAAAATCATTCTTTCCTTCACTTACAGATCACAGTCAATTCGCACTTTGTTCAACACATTATTACACTCCTGAACCTGATTTCCAGTAAGTCAGAGAAGTTTGCATGTTTTTAAATGTCGTGATAGTATATTACAGAGATGGGAGACAGATGCAATCAGTTTGGTTATCTTACTAAAAACATAACATGCATAAAGGGGGACACTGCACCTGGCCAGACTTCCCTGTCATTAGTATGGCCAGTAATTCATTTAGGTCATTCCCTATAGTCTGCTGGCCCATGGGAAGATATGCAGCATCCACTTAAAAAGGAAATAAAGGACATCTGGAAATTGGCAGTGGATTTTCCCATTATGTAACATGTAGCACTCTCTATGTTTTATTGCAACTTCATAATCTCATGCAAAAATTTCTACTCAGCTTCCCACAAACCAAACACGAAAACCCAAACCTAGCAAACAGGTGTGATAAGCTGTCCACAGTGCAGGGAACACTCAGCTCGGTTCTTAAGCTCTTTAAATAGCTGATGCTCTGTTTACAAACCAAATGGGAATGCCTTTCAGGGAGCCCAGTTAAATATTGGAATTGAAGTGTGAGGGATCCATGTTCACACAGCTCTCGCAGTGACTGATGCTGACCAGCACGAGGGAGCAAAGACATTAGCGACCTGGTAAGCACTCTAAAAGTCTACAGCCACTGGGAGATCAGGTGTCTGCTTTCTGAACCACAGTACTCCCTTACCGCTAACTCCAGAAATGTGTTGCTTTCTGTGGGTATATATGCAACAGCTGGCTGGGAATCCCCTGCCGTGGGAAATTACTGCGTTCTTCCAGCTCTCTGCTCTTTTCATCTTCTGATGTACAAAGTTCCTGCCAAAATTCCCTCCACCCCATTCCCCTCCCCACTTCTACCTAAGGGTTACTGGGGGGACGTGACGAGAAGTTATGCATAGATAGGTTTCTCAGTTCTAGCGTGCTGGGGAATGGGAGCGGAAATCTTTGCCAAGATAGACAGCTAGCAAAAATCTTTAAGTGTCAGTGTCTTGGCTGGAAAAGGATAATACTTTACATGGCTCAGGATATTGAAAACTTTCCAGATCATCAAGGAAATGGCTTGTAGCTTTGCATGACTGGGGTCAGTTTCTAGACTCACCAGCAATTATGGGACAGGTAAGAAATACGCTAGACACTCTGTACTTGCAAGGAGTCATTTCAGCCTGGCCTGTGCCTGCAGCACTACATGGTGACCTGTCAGTGTGCACCAAGCAATCCTCCACCTAACCCAGACAGCCTGCTGGCAAGGCTGGAATAACAAACCTGCCACTCTGCCACAGCAGTGGCCTCACAACCAAGGACTGAAACAGCTCTGGTAAAGGCTACCTAGGCCCCCAAGGCCCAGGGACCCTCAAAGCAGAAATACAGTGCTTATGGCAGAATCTCTTTTGAAAGGAAGGCTGTTGATCAAACAAATTAAGGCTTAAGAGCCCTGTGAGCCCAAGAGCCCAGAGAGTGGGAGGAGTTACACACAGGACAGGGGTTTCGTTATTGTTTTTTAATTCATGTACATCTTCCTGGACTGTATTTCTGTGCTTCACACTATTTTGCCCTATAAGTTTTCTCTCTACTTATGCCTTTTCCTCAGAGACTTGCTACTGTGAAATGTAGAAACAAACATTAAGATATGCAGAGCAAAAGGATTTTTACAAAATTCAAGTATAAAGGATTCATCTGTTTATTTCAGTGGAACCGCCTAATGATGAGGTAATGACATTTCCCAGAGTAAGTAAAACAGAAGTAGTCAAAAAAGCAGGGAATGAGCACATGTAGCAAAGCGTAAGAGGAATCATTGTACATGCCGGGTGACAAAGAGGCAGACATCAGCTAAAACGGGAAGTCCAGAGCGCGTATCCTGGGCTGTCAGAAGCACCTGGGCATGACTGCAGGAAGGTGGGGGAAGAGCACAATTGCCTGCTACATTTTAAAATGAACCTCGATAAAAACACTAGGAAATAGTGTAAGAGGGAATAACCCTTCACCACCTGAGAAACAGCCTGGGGGCACTGCACCAGCACTCTTCTATTCTCTCCCCATATAAAAACTCGTTGCTGAAAACCCCAAACTAGGCAGCAGTGTGCCAGGGCCACAGACCCAGGAAGCAAAGACTGTCAGCCAGCTTAATACCTCACGTGAGCCCGGGGGGAGGCGGGGGGGCTAACCAGCACCATTAAGGAAATTAACACCTTTAGAAATTATTTCAGATTTTCTAATGGAGTGTTTTAACACCACTGGAGAAGACATGTCTCTTTATTTAAGCATTAGTCGCTACATATTGATAAATCAATCACACTTGGTAGATTTAGAAAGACCTAAAAGGTATATATTCTCCTGCAAATGTTCCTTTAAAAGTCAGATGGTCTTTTAAAGAGCTTCCAGCCTTGGGACTCACAGTGCAGTGCCCTGGAAGACAATTGACATTCTGAGTGACTGGGCTGCGAATTCAAAATCCCAACTCGACCTGCTCAAGTCAAGATTCAAACTCACATATTTTAAAAATAGGAAAGGAAAAAAGAAAAAAGAAAAAAAGAGAGGGTGAGGAAAAGACTTGAATTCCTGCAGTTCCCCAGGACAGAATCTCTCAGGGTACAGATACAATAGTGGGTCAGGGAATATCTCTGTAAAGTATCTGCACGGGACATATTTTGTGCTCTGCCATACTAAATACAAATCTCCGTACAGTTAGCAATACAGCTGACAAAGGACAATTGTTTGCTATGAAAGCCAATAGTGAAAACGAAAACACATTTATTATATTGAGGCATTTTCATTGAATTTTCTGTTTTTAATTAAAAAATGAAACATTCTAATTTACCTGGCTTTGGTTATAGAAACTTCCAGTCATTATTTGCTGTTTCTTTTTATTTCTTCTGGGAAAGGAGCATAGAATAGGAAAAGTGGGAAAACTGAGACTGCTATATAAATAGCTTCATTCCTAGCAATTGCATAACTTTTCATTGCAAATCAATTTTAAATGTATTTCCCTCCCTTTCAACAAAAAAATCTGAACATTCTGAATAATACATCCTTTCTGTTAACATTGTTTTCACAGTCTGAAAAGCCATTATTCTGACAAAAACATTATGAGCAGTTCTTGCTAACAGCACCCACTTTTTCTCCTTCATACCAAGCCCTGCGCTCAGCTCAGCGTCTGGCTGGGAAGTTCTGCATAGCTCCAGAGATTGGTGATGAGGCAGTGATGGGTCTTGCTCCTCTTTTGCACCAACTTTCATCTCCTTCTTCCACACAAAGCCTTTGCTAGCTGATAGCAAACTGAAAGCCCATTAGAAATGCTGCAGGATTAGCCCCAGTTTCTAAATTAAACACCGCAAACCCCCTCACCAGGAGCAACAATGATTCTTCTACTGTCCACCAGTAAGGCAAGCAAGGAAAGAACAGTAAAACTCCTCTCTATACCTAAGGAGACACTCTGCCTTGGATATAGCTAAAATGTGGGTGGAAAAAAAAAATTCACTAGTGAGAGCGCTCATTCGTGGGTAGACTGAGCACTCCAGTCTCCCACCCCACACCTGTCACGAGTAGAAAAATAAGTCTGGGAGAAACAGAGGGAAAAGTTTTTCTAATCAACACGTAAAAGGAAGATACCTGAAGTGCTCGTAATAACCTGGCAGAACTTCTGTTTCCAAATTGTGTTGAGTAACTGAGATTTAGAAGTAACTAAGGAAAATGATTACTTGGTACCATGGGCAACAGATGGTTCCTGCAACCTGCCAGTTGCCAGATTCTAGGCTAAACTTCTCCCCCGTGTAACTTCATCACACATTAATTTAACTCATTTTATCTATGGTACCTAGTTGCCGGCTGCCAATATTTTGCTGCTCAGTAGTTCCTCATGCAATAAGATTCATGTTCTAGCAGTACATGCATGAGTCAAAAGAAGAAGGCTCATGACCTGTTTTGTGTGGTCTTAGGCAAAGTGCTCTTTCAGGGGATATAGCTAGGACTACAGCAGCCACATTGTAAGGTTTAATTAGTGATTGTAAAGTGCTCGACCCACTCGAAAGACAAGCTAACATAAGAGCAACCTATTTTCCTTTATGACATTAATAGTCCCCTTTCAAATTAAGCAAGGGAAGATGCATCTATAAAACGTAGCAGGTTTTCTTTCATTACTCCTGATGGCTCAGCCCCAAAGAGGCACAGGTTTACTCAGCAGGCAGGGAGAAAGGCAGGGCAATGGCTGGGAGAGGGGAAGCCTTCATCTGCCTCAAATCCTGACCCATTTCCAGCTGCCCTCTCACTCCACCAGCACCAGACAGCTTTTCACAGCACAACAGGTTCCCCCGACCTCCTCGGCACCAGTCATGGAGAGCTGACATGGTCTCCCCGGGGAATGCCATGCCGAGCCATATGATATCGCCCTCCTGTGATACAACATGGGAAACCAGGGCACTCACCTTCCCCATTTAAATACGAATCAAGTGAATCTGTACGTTGGCCACTCTGTGTTTTAAATGAGAATCACAGCCCACGGTTTATGCACTGCTCAGTCAGGAGATCTGCAACCCCTCTTTTTCCCCAAAACCTCCCTAAAGGAGATACTCATCTCTGCGGCTCCAAAAACAGGCAGTTGACCATGTGGGGGAAAAATGGGTGCGTTTAACTCCATTTTTCACCAGTGAAAACCATCTGAAAAGCTCAGAGAAAGGGAAAGGTGTAAAGTCAGGCAGGCTTCTTGTATGCAGCACTGCCCAGCACTAAGGAGCAGCTCAGTACAACTATTTAAGCTTGCTTTATAGACTCCTGAATGTTCCTCCACTTTTCTGGGGCTTTTAAAAGTCAAAAATAAAGGCAAGTTAAAAAGATATGCATCTAACAGGAGAAAATCACTGTATGCATTTAAGGTCTAAATAAAGGAAAAAAGCTACAAAGCGCATGTCTGTATATTTAAGTTAGGCTTATGAGAAAATACAAGGTTTTAGCTACGTTTAATTACAAACATTGTTTTAAAAAAATGAAAAGTTGCTTTCAAAGCAGCCAGTTTTCAAACATGTGCAATGTGTACTACTGCAAAAAGTAAAACTGCCTCCACAGTTTACAGGAAAAGGAAGACATGCATCACTGTAAACTGCTTTTACAGAATCCCTAACATAGGATTTCCTATAGAATTAAATGAAAAGGGGAAAGGATATGGAAAACCCATCAGTCTACTGTGGTCTTCTGATTACCTCACAAATACAGGCTAGAAGTAGTCACCTGTTAAAAAATACATGTCGATAAAAGGTATACAGTTACTCTGCAGCACTGAGCCAGTCTGTTGTCTTGGACTACAGCTCACTGTTGGCTTTCTGTCAGATGTCTCCCAAGAGAATCCTGTACAGCTTCACTATGACAAACAGTGCTCATCCAGGGTAGCAGAATTAGAGGCATTCAAAGTATATCTCCTAAAATATCCATTCCCAATAGCTTTTTCCAACTAGTGGGAGAGATTAAGATTGCAACTGTACCAAACTACACCTGCCATTCACTACACAACTAGTTGATTTTAAACCACAGGACTGCAGGCTGTTTCATGACGATGAAAATAAAGTCTGAGGTAACAGTACCATAGAGGCAAGCGTGCATGATTGAGCAGAGGAGGAAGGCAAGAGTGGTGTTCAGCAGAATATTTGCTATTTAGGTAGGTAATAGCAATAAAATCAGAAAAATTATTTAAGCAGCACTGCTGTAAAAAAAACCCAAACAAACAAAAAACCACACACACACACCACACTCCAATTGATTTCACAGACATCAAGAACAAAATTCCCTTAATCTTCATACCCATAAAAGCTAAGAATCCCAAAACCCACAGGGACATCTTCCTCTCCAGACATTCATCCCCAACAGACTCCACAACACTAGGCTGAGAAAATTCTCCTGTTGAAGGTTTTTCCCAAGACACCAGCTAGATACTGATGCCTCTAGCCACCCCAGGCAGCGCACATCCTCTTTCAGTACTTTCACACTCAAAGTACAGGACCCTGCATGTTGAAATCAGCCTGTCTGCATTAAGGCGTGTGCTCCCTCCTTTCCTCCTCACCAGATTCTTGCTTCAGTGCCATCTCATACTGCCCACTGCCAGAGTGGAAGTCTGCCTCCTGCTCAGCCATTTTACATCCTGCTTCTCAACACCTAAACACACATTCACACACTTTTAGCAAAGCCACCCCTCTCCTCTCCACTTCAGTCTTGGCTATAACCCAGGAACTGGAGGCCACATCACCCTTCTCCAGGCCACTGTGACTTTTACAGCACTCCCTGCCCCAGTCCTCTTCTCACAAGCTGAGGAGTTCCAGCCCTTCCATGTCTCTTCACAGAGATATCACTGGCGGTCTGGTGAACTTTTTCCATACTTCTAGGTGGGATGACCAGTATTGCATGGAGCTGGTAATTGTATCATATTGAGTTGGGATCTTGATGGGGTTTATAATGCAAAAAGAAACCCAATTAGTTTCAGAATAGGAGATGTCCAAAGAAAACCCAAGGTACCCCAGCATACTACTCAGTCTAATCTGCAGTCCCCACTAACCTGGGTTCTCCTTTGGTTCTTTTATAGCTTACATCTCGGAGGTATTCAAGTGCATAACACTAAGCGATGTGATTAGAATTGATCCAGTGAGTCTCCTATCCTGCCCCAAGGGAACAATTACACTATATTTAAAGGACAAAATTAAAGCCCTTGATTTTGAACCAGAGATCCAGAGGTGAAAAGCCATGCTCCCTTCCTTGTACTAAACTTCCCAGGCACAAAATATTTGTCCGTACATATTGTATAATAATTGTTTATATACATATACGCTAGTCTGCTACAAAGGTGACTGGTCATACTTGATGAAATCTCAAGAACAGTAAAAAACAAAGTAGCCAACGCTACAGGTGGGAGCTAAGCTAAGGGGATGGGCCTGCAGTGTAAAGCATAGACATTTTCCACAGTTATCAAAGAAAACATTCACCAACCCATTCAAGGTGATCAGGTGAGGGTTTTGGTTTGGGGATTTTTTTTTTTCCGAATTTTAGGTAAGAAATTAAGAAAGTTTAAGATTTTTCTTTGACCACAAGCTTTCTTAAGCTTGCCACAGGGGAATGGAACTACTTTCCACTACTGAAAGAGATTTTTTTTAAAAAATCCTAAGTGGCAAATAAAGAAAGAGTGAGAGTCCCTGGGGCAGTAGGTTTGGGTATGTCAAAGCTACAGCCTCTGTCAGAGAGCAGGGTGGGGAAGAAGAGGTGAGAACTGAATAACACGAGGCCTATAGTCTCCTGTAAAACAAGCATCTTTACTCATCATGCTATTAAGCATTTTATTATTTCAGTGACTCCAATATCCCCATTTCATGCTCCCGGGTTGGTGCTTTTCCATTATCAAGATCTGTCCACAATACCAATGGCCCAGAAAAGAAATTAGTTGCTTCCCTTTTTTAAGAGCTGTGTTTGACTTTAATTACATTTATACTTGCTTGGGAAATCAGACTTCACTCTCAAGAGAGTTAAAAAGGGGAAAGGGAATGGAAAAAAAAAGACATAGAGAGAAAGAAACAGAAAAAAGAGAGACAAAGGTAAGTCAGATGAATCCAATTAAAAGTTTTTAAGCTCCTATCCCTGAAGTTTCAGCCAAAGCCACTACTTAGGAATATGGGGGAGTGTGTTTTTTAATTATTTTTTAAGTTTTCTTTTATCGGTCATCTATTCAGAAAATTGCTGACATTATTCTTCAAGCAGACATGGTTATCAATCATTAGAAAATGCTTTTATCTGGAGCTGCTCATAAGAAATTGAAGTCTTTCCAAGATGAACTTAATACAGACGGATGGTAGTTCAAGGGAGAGGAAAAAAGAAGTGAACATGGGGAAAGTCTGGTTACCTTTTCTTCCATGTGGGTTATTACTCAAGACTGAAAAAAAGCGCTGTAGTCATGGTGCACAATCAGAGAAGATTCTGCAGAAGTGGGTAAGAAGCAGTTATAACAAAGACTGCTCCATGAAAAATGCTTTTGCTTTTTTAACTTGTTCCTTTCATCTTTTATGACTGAGTTTCTCAGTGACACAACACTATGTTGCTTGTCCAAGCTGTATCCATGAGTCCCAAAATATTTATTCCTAGTTGGCTATTCTAGAGCTGCTGATCAGCACTCAGCAGCATGGTCAAACCTTCATCTTCCATTCTTTTCTCCGTCTCCTGCACTCCCCTCTTCCTCTCCTCCCAGCCATTCATTCCTCTACCCTTACCCCTCCTCATTCCATTTTAATCAATGTTCTTTCCTAATTAAAACAAACAAATATGAGGAAGCAATTAACGTCTTGAAGGAAGCAGATGGCAGAATAGTGCCATTTCATTATTGCATTAAGCCTTAACTTGCTATCTCTTCAAACTTTCTGCACTTTAATTAAGCACTGTTACAGGCAGGTTCAATGGGCTCTAGAGTAGGGTTTATCCAATTAGCTCCTGAAAAGCTGATGGTGCACGATGGCAGGCTGAGCGTGCTGTGCAGTATGCAGCTGGTAAGGGCAACCCCAGGGCCAAAAGGGACTAAGAACTTCCCTTACACCTGTGGCAGGCGGGAAAAGGAGCAAGGCGGAATCAAATGTCAGTGATGTGGCAGAAACGTAAACTAGCCCTGCCCTACCATGTTCTGGCAGAAGTTTTTCACTGCCCATGTCACAGGATTCGATGATCATGAATTCTATGTGCACACATTTTAAGGGGCCATGGTGACTTTCAGTGTCTGTGCCATCTTCCCAGAGAGAGCGCAGGAGTGAAGAAGATCTCAAACACTGGTCAGAGAAATAACTGATAGCTTTCAGGCCCATTCATCACCCTACCATCTCCAGCATTCCCGCCACTTCAATCCTCGGCTTCCATTATACCTCCAGATATAATGGACAAACGAAGAACTGGCGATTAAGGAGCTTGATTCATCTAGAAAAATGCACCCAGAAACAGACGGGTTTGGGGTTTTTTTTCTGCCCTCATGTTTCTGTTTGCAGTCAGCCTGGCATTGCTGAACACAGGCCTTTGCAGACAAAGCAAGCATCAAAGAGCGGTTGTGTCGGCCAGGATCATCCTCTCACTTGGCCTCCACATACACATGCCAGAAATGTGGGCAATCAAAAGATGCAGTGATCCAATTTACCTCTGCCCTACCACATTCTGGCAGATGATCCATTATTATTCAACACCAGAGAGATGAGTGTCTCTGAATCCTACTTGCAAACATCTAAGGGAAAAAAAAACACCGAGCATGACTCAGATAGACACAGCCCTATAGATCCCAAGCTTCTCTGCACAGAAGCATCTCAATTCTCTACACCCATATGAGGAAGAACATACAACATCCATTTTAGAGATAGGAATGCGAGCGACAGACAAGTTTTGTAATTCCCAGTGTCACACAGGGACCATGTGGAGGAAACACTTTTCTGTTTCTCTCAACCACAAAGATCATCTTTTTTGTTTAAGCAAGGTTGGAATATGACTTATGGAGGATTCACAAATTATGAAGCCAGAGAACATCCCTGGGGGTCATCTGGCCTGAGAACTTCTATGAATTAATTTCTGTTTGAAGCAGAGGGAAAAAAAATCCAATCCTGTCTTAAAAATTTCTATTAATGGAGAGTTCATAACAACTCCTAGAACATTTTTTCAGGGCCTAATTATCACAGTTGTTAAAGATGGGCACCTTATTTCTAGTCCAAATTTGTCTATTTCAGCTTCTAACCACTTGATCTTGTTATATACCTTTGCTCAACTGGAGAACCCTCTATTGTAAAAGCCCTTCTTCCTCTCTTAAGGATAAAAGACAATACACAACACGCATTCGCTGAGAGATGAGACTCATATCATAGTGTCCCGGCATCTCTTCATTCATTGAAGTTTCAAACTCGAACAAGGAAACCATTAAACACAATACTAAGAAATGCAACCACAGCATACTATAAATCATAATGTTTTCTTTGCAGGTCTCTTCTTTTACAATTGTGCCATATAAAAAGCAAACATATTTATTACGTTGAGCATTTAATTGTGTAAAATTCAGGGATTATGAACATCCAGTTCCCACTATAACCACGATTTAGGCCCAAGTACAGAGGTAAGATTTTGTGTTTTCCTGTGGATTTTATCATAATTATGGCTTAAACACACCATATGGAGAAGAGAGTTTAGTAGTGTTACGGGAACAGAAACTCTCAATTTCCTGACTTTGGGTACTTAAATTCTCTGTTATATTACCACACTATAGGGTTGTACGCACACACTATAGAATCATAGATTCATAGAATCATTTAGGTTGGAAAAGACTTTTAAGATCATCGA